>NC_092343.1:262622570-263225070 GCF_046630445.1 Rutidosis leptorrhynchoides | reverse complement strand
AAACCATGTTGCGGACATCCTCTTAACAACTTTCCATATCTAGTCCACGCCTCATATAGAGTTTCATTCGGCTTTTGTGTGAACGTAACAATTTCTGCTTGAAGTCTTACGGCTTTAGATGCAGGAAAGAATTGTTTAAGAAATTTTTCAACTAAAACGTCCCATGTATCAATCGCCCCTTCAGGTAATGATTCCAACCAATCTTTGGCTTCTCCCTTTAAAGTCCAGGGAAATAACATGAGATATATCTGTTCATCCTCTACTTCTCGGATTTTAAATAGTGTGCAGATCCTATTAAAGGTACGTAAATGTTCATTTGGATCTTCCTTCGACGCACCACTAAATTGGCATTGATTAGTCACCATGTGTAGAATTTGTCCTTTGATTTCATAATCTGGCGCATTAATGTCTGGATGAGTAATTGCGTGACCTTGGCCAGTGCGTTTAGCTCTCATTCGGTCTTCCATACTTAAAGGTTCCAGATTCTCCATAATTGAATTTGTTGAATCGGAATCACTAGAGGATTCTGATTTAATGGTTCGTTCCTCAACAATCTCAGTTTGAATGATTGGTGGTTCCGGAGGAAAGTTTAGTGGTTCAGGATCTACGAATCGTTCCTGAATATTCTTCGGATTCTCAATTGTGAGGTCGGGTTCAAAAAATGGATTATCGGAAATTTGAACTGAAGTACTTGGTCGACTGGATGATGATTCTAAAGAAAAATCAACGGCGGTAATATTTGCTAAATGTCTTGATCTAGTTACAGGTGGTGTGTAGTGACCCGAACTTTTCCATGTTTATATACATTAATTGAGATTGATGTTTACATGATTAAATGTTTCCAACATGTTAAGCAATCAAACTTGTTAAGACTTGATTAATTGAAATATGTTTCATATAGACAATTGACCACCCAAGTTGATCGGTGATTCACGAACGTTAAAACTTGTAAAAACTATATGATGACATATATATGGATATATATATATAGTTAACATGATACTATGATAAGAAAACATATCATAAAGTATATTAACAATGAACTACATATGTAAAAACAAGACTACTAACTTAATGATTTTTAAACGAGACATATATGTAACGATTATCGTTGTAAAGACATTTAATGTATATATATATCATATTAAGAGATATTCATACATGATAATATCATGATAATATAATAATTTAAAATCTCATTTGATATTATAAACATTGGGTTAACAACATTTAACAAGATCGTTAACCTAAAGGTTTCAAAACAACACTTACATATAACGACTAACGATGACTTAACGACTCAGTTAAAATGTATATACATGTAGTGTTTTAATATGTATTTATACAATTTTGAAAGACTTCAATACACTTATCAAAATACTTCTACTTAACAAAAATGCTTACAATTACATCCTCGTTCAGTTTCATCAACAATTCTACTCGTATGCACCCGTATTCGTACTCGTACAATACACAGCTTTTAGATGTATGTACTATTGGTATATACACTCCAATGATCAGCTCTTAGCAGCCCATGTGAGTCACCTAACACATGTGGGAACCATCATTTGGCAACTAGCATGAAATATCTCATAAAATTACAAAAATATGAGTAATCATTCATGACTTATTTACATGAAAACAAAATTACATATCCTTTATATCTAATCCATACACCAACGACCAAAAACACCTACAAACACTTTCATTCTTCAATTTTCTTCATCTAATTGATCTCTCTCAAGTTCTATCTTCAAGTTCTAAGTGTTCTTCATAAATTCCAAAAGTTCTAGTTTCATAAAATCAAGAATACTTTCAAGTTTGCTAGCTCACTTCCAATCTTGTAAGGTGATCATCCAACCTCAAGAAATCTTTATTTCTTACAGTAGGTTATCATTCTAATACAAGGTAATAATCATATTCAAACTTTGGTTCAATTTCTATAACTATAACAATCTTATTTCAAGTGATGATCTTACTTGAACTTGTTTTCGTGTCATGATTCTGCTTCAAGAACTTCGAGCCATCTAAGGATCCATTGAAGCTAGATCCATTTTTCTCTTTTCAAGTAGGTTTATCCAAGGAAATTAAGGTAGTAATGATGTTCATAACATCATTCGATTCATACATATAAAGCTATCTTATTCGAAGGTTTAAACTTGTAATCACTAGAACATAGTTTAGTTAATTCTAAACTTGTTCGCAAACAAAAGTTAATCCTTATAACTTGACTTTTAAAATCAACTAAACACATGTTCTATATCTATATGATATGCTAACTTAATGATTTAAAACCTGGAAACACGAAAAACACCGTAAAACCGGATTTACGCCGTCGTAGTAACACCGCGGGCTGTTTTGGGTTAGTTAATTAATAACTATGATAAACTTTGATTTAAAAGTTGTTATTCTGAGAAAATGATTTTTATTATGAACATGAAACTATATCCAAAAATTATGGTTAAACTCAAAGTGGAAGTATGTTTTCTAAAATGGTCATCTAGACGTCGTTCTTTCGACTGAAATGACTACCTTTACAAAAACGACTTGTAACTTATTTTTCCGACTAGAAACCTATATTTTTTTTGTTTAGATTCATAAAATATAGTTCAATATGAAACCATAGCAATTTGATTCACTCAAAACGGATTTAAAATGAAGAAGTTATGGGTAAAACAAGATTGGATAATTTTTCTCATTTTAGCTACGTGAAAATTGGTAACAAATCTATTCCAACCATAACTTAATCAACTTGTATTATATATTATGTAATCTTGAGATACCATAGACACGTATACAATGTTTCGACCTATCATGTCGACACATCTATATATATTTCGGAACAACCATAGACACTCTATATGTGAATGTTGGAGTTAGCTATACAGGGTTGAGGTTGATTCCAAAATATATATAGTTTGAGTTGTGATCAATACTGAGATACGTATACACTGGGTCGTGGATTGATTCAAGATAATATTTATCGATTTATTTCTGTACATCTAACTGTGGACAACTAGTTATAGGTTACTAACGAGGACAGCTGACTTAATAAACTTAAAACATCAAAATATATTAAAAGTGTTGTAAATATATTTTGAACATACTTTAATATATATGTATATATTGTTATAGGTTCGTGAATCAACAGTGGCCAAGTCTTACTTCCCGACGAAGTAAAAATCTGTGAAAGTGAGTTATAGTCCCACTTTTAAAATCTAATATTTTTGGGATGAGAATACATGCAGGTTTTATAAATGATTTACAAAATAGACACAAGTACGTGAAACTACATTCTATGGTTGAATTATCGAAATCGAATATGCCCCTTTTTATTAAGTCTGGTAATCTAAGAATTAGGGAACAGACACCCTAATTGACGCGAATCCTAAAGATAGATCTATTGGGCCTAACAAACCCCATCCAAAGTACCGGATGCTTTAGTACTTCGAAATTTATATCATATCCGAAGGGTGTCCCGGAATGATGGGGATATTCTTATATATGCATCTTGTTATTGTCGGTTACCAGGTGTTCACCATATGAATGATTTTTATCTCTATGTATGGGATGTGTATTGAAATATGAAATCTTGTGGTCTATTGTTACGATTTGATATATATAGGTTAAACCTATAACTCACCAACATTTTTGTTGACGTTTAAAGCATGTTTATTCTCAGGTGAATATTAAGAGCTTCCGCTGTTGCATACTAAAATAAGGACAAGATTTGGAGTCCATGTTTGTATGATATTGTGTAAAAACTGCATTCAAGAAACTGATTTCGATGTAAATATTTGTATTGTAAACCATTATGTAATGGTCGTGTGTAAACAGGATATTTTAGATTATCATTATTTGATAATCTACGTAAAGCTTTTTAAACCTTTATTTATGAAATAAAGGTTATGGTTTGTTTTAAAAATGAATGCAGTCTTTGAAAAACGTCTCATATAGAGGTCAAAACCTCGCAACGAAATCAATTAATATGGAACGTTTTTAATCGATAAGAACGGGACATTTCAGTTGGTATCAGAGCGTTGGTCTTAGAGAACCAGAAAATTTGCATTAGTGTGTCTTATCGAGTTTGTTAGGATGCATTAGTGAGTCTGGACTTCGACCGTGTTTTCTTTAAAAATGATTGCTTAACATTTTTGTTGGAAACTATATATTTTTAACATATGAATATTATGTGATATATTAATCTCTTAACGTGTTTGATATTATGTGATAGATGTCTACCTCTAGAACAAGTCCCATTGACTCACCTAATAATAATGAAGAGTCAAATGTAAATTGGAATGATTTGTGGACTGATTCACAAGTTCCCGAAGAGGAACCGGAAGAAGAGTCGGAACCGGAAGAAGAATCGGAACCGGAAGAAGAATCGGAACCGGATGAAGAAATAGAACCGGTGGGGGAAATAATAAAACGGTTAAGTAAAAGAAAATCCTCAACCAACCGACCAAAGTTAATTATGGTCAATGGTGTTTCCGCCAAGGAAGCAAAATATTGGGAGGATTACCAATTCTCCGATGAATCGGATTCCGACGAGAATTCCGATGATGTTATAGAAATTATCCCAACTGAATTTAAAAAGGCAAAAGAAAATAATAAGGGAAAGGGCATAAAAATAGAGAAATCTAATTCCAACCCCGATGAACTTTATATGTATCGTCAACCCCCGAAGTCCTTAAGTTGTAACAATGACCCGGAAACCTCTAAACCACCAGGTTTTTCTAAACCAATGTGGACAACGATGGCTCGTATTAGGGGAACATCATATATCCCTAGAAACTTGGCAAAACGAACCAAAACCGAAGAAGAAGAAACGAGCGAGTCGGAATAAGATAGTTGTATTCGTGTGGTGTAATATATGTAATATAGTGTTCTTATGCTTTATGATATATGTAAAAATTGCTTGTATTAATAAGTATTTTTTTTATGAAACTAACTCTTGTCTATTTTACAGTTTAAAAACACAAAATGGATAGACAACCCAATATTTTAAGAGACCTACCCGGAGACATGATTGATGAAATCTTGTCTAGAGTCGGCCAGAATTCTTCGGCACAACTATTTAAGGCGAGATCAGTTTGTAAGACATTCGAAGAACGTTCCAAGAATGTCTTGGTTTATAAGAGACTTTCGTTTGAAAGATGGGGGATATCACATTGGGAAACCCATAAGTTACGATGTGTTTACTTTGACGCATATATTGCGGGGAACCCAAATGCTATTTTACGCAACGGGTTAAGAAATTATTTTGACTCAATATATCCGAATATTGGACTTCGTGATTTAGAAAAAGCGGCTAACATGCAACATAAAGAAGCATGTTATGCTTACGGATTAGTAATGTTCGCTTCTCACCAAAGTGAGAACAAGAACATCGGGCTACAACTATTAAACAAAACGTTTCCACAAGTGACGGAGTCGGTAATTGGGGTAAGAAATGAGGTTTTTAGATTATTACGGGACTGTTGGACATTACGTAACCCTCGTCCCTTTGATGACGTTACAACACGCTGTCTTATCAACGGCCATAACGGTTATGTTGCACAAGACCAAGGATGGGAAGTGGTCCTAGTAAAACCAGAATGCATGACTTGTTTCTGGACGTATGAATTACGTGTCTTTATTGCCTTTGCCGAACGACTTGTGTACTAGCTAGAATTGTCTTCACAACTATCTTGTATCAAAGTTATTGTGTGCTATATTTCATGCTTTATGTAAAATAAGCGGTATTGTAAGTTTGTAAAATATTGTATAAAAGTTTGAACGCGAAATATTATTACAATCAGTTTTTCATATAGAATTGTAGTAGTTGAATTGTATATTAGCTACTAAGTATGAACTTAACGGGTAGGTACTACCCGAATTTAAACTTATAAAACGCTAATATGAAGAAAAAGCTTTTATAAATGAGTTCATATTATGCTACGAAATACTATTAACTACTCTTAATATTCTGTATGATTAACTTGTTCCATTTAACTATTTTGAAGGAAATGGCACCGACTACTCGACACACCGTGAATATGAATGAAGAGGAATTCCGTACTTTTCTAGCTTCAAACATAGCCGCAGTACAGGCTGCGCTACATACCAACAATAACCTTGGATCTAGCAGTACAGGAAATCGTGTAGGATGCACCTACAAAGAATTCACTGCCTGCAAACCTTTGGAATTTGATGGAACCGAAGGACCGATCGGATTGAAACGGTGGACCGAGAAGGTTGAATCGGTGTTTGCCATAAGTAAGTGTACTGAAGAGGACAAAGTGAAGTACGCTACGCATACCTTCACAGGTTCTGCGTTAACATGGTGGAATATGTAGTGACCCGAACTTTTCCATGTTTATATATATTAATTGAGATTGATATTTACATGATTAAATGTTTCCAACATGTTAAGCAATCAAACTTGTTAAGACTTGATTAATTGAAATAGGTTTCATATAGACAATTGACCACCTAAGTTGACCGGTGATTCACGAACGTTAAAACTTGTAAAAAAACTATATGATGACATATATATGGTTATATATATAGTTAACATGATATTATGATAAGTAAACATATCATTAATTATATTAACAATGAACTACATATGTAAAAACAAGACTACTAACTTAATGATTTTGAAACGAGACATATATGTAACGTTTATCGTTGTAACGACATTTAATATATATATATCATATTAAGAGATATTCGTACATCATAATATCATGATAATATAATAATTTAAAATCTCTTTTGATATTATAAACATTGGGTTAACAACATTTAACAAGATCGTTAACCTAAAGGTTTCAAAACAACACTTACATGTAACGACTAACGATGACTTAACGACTCAGTTAAAATGTATATACATGTAGTGTTTTAATATGTATTTATACACTTTTGAAAGACTTCAATACACTTATCAAAATACTTCTACTTAACAAAAATGCTTACAATTACATTCTCGTTCAGTTTCATCAACAATTCTACTCGTATGCACCCGTATTCGTACTCGTACAATACACAGCTTTTAGATGTATGTACTATTGGTATATACACTCCAATGATCAGCTCTTAGCAGCCCATGTGAGTCACCTAACACATGTGGGAACCATCATTTGGCAACTAGCATGAAATATCTCATAAGATTACAAAAATATGAGTAATCATTCATGACTTATTTACATGAAAACAAAATTACATATCCTTTATATCTAATCCATACACCAACGACCAAAAACACCTACAAACACTTTCATTCTTCAATTTTCTTCATCTAATTGATCTCTCTCAAGTTCTATCTTCAAGTTCTAAGTGTTCTTCATAAATTCCAAAAGTTCTAGTTTCATAAAATCAAGAATACTTTCAAGTTTGCTAGCTCACTTCCAATCTTGTAAGGTGATCATCCAACCTCAAGAAATCTTTGTTTCTTACAGTAGGTTATCATTCTAATACAAGGTAATAATCATATTCAAACTTTGGTTCAATTTCTATAACTATAACAATCTTATTTCAAGTGATGATCTTACTTGAACTTGTTTTCGTGTCATGATTTTGCTTCAAGAACTTTGAGCCATCCAAGGATCCATTGAAGCTAGATCCATTTTTCTCTTTTCCAGTAGGTTCATCCAAGGAACTTAAGGTAGTAATGATGTTCATAACATCATTCGATTCATACATATAAAGCTATCTTATTCGAAGGTTTAAACTTGTAATCACTAGAACATAGTTTAGTTAATTCTAAACTTGTTCGCAAACAAAAGTTAATCCTTCTAACTTGACTTTTAAAATAAACTAAACACATGTTATATATCTATATGATATGCTAACTTAATGATTTAAAACCTGGAAACACGAAAAACACCGTAAAACCGGATTTACGCCGTCGTAGTAACACCGCGGGCTGTTTTGGGTTAGTTAATTAAAAACTATGATAAACTTTGATTTAAAAGTTGTTATTCTGAGAAAATGATTTTTATTATGAACATGAAACTATATCCAAAAATTATGGTTAAACTCAAAGTGGAAGTATGTTTTCTAAAATGGTCATCTAGACGTCGTTCTTTCGACTGAAATGACTACCTTTACAAAAACGACTTGTAACTTATTTTTCCGACTAAAAACCTATACTTTTTTTGTTTAGATTCATAAAATAGAGTTCAATATGAAACCATAGCAATTTGATTCACTCAAAACGGATTTAAAATGAAGAAGTTATGGGTAAAACAAGATTGGATAATTTTTCTCATTTTAGCTACGTGAAAATTGGTAACAAATCTATTCCAACCATAACTTAATCAACTTGTATTATATATTATGTAATCTTGAGATACCATAGACACGTATACAATGTTTCGACCTATCATGTCGACACATCTATATATATTTCGGAACAACCATAGACACTCTATATGTGAATGTTGGAGTTAGCTATACAGGGTTGAGGTTGATTCCAAAATATATATAGTTTGAGTTGTGATCAATACTGAGATACGTATACACTGGGTCGTGGATTGATTCAAGATAATATTTATCGATTTATTTCTGTACATCTAACTGTGGACAACTAGTTGTAGGTTACTAACGAGGACAGCTGACTTAATAAACTTAAAACATCAAAATATATTAAAAGTGTTGTAAATATATTTTGAACATACTTTGATATATATATATATATATATTGTTATAGGTTCGTGAATCAACCAGTGGCCAAGTCTTACTTCCCGACGAAGTAAAAATCTGTGAAAGTGAGTTATAGTCCCACTTTTAAAATCTAATATTTTTGGGATGAGAATACATGCAGGTTTTATAAATGATTTACAAAATAGACACAAGTACGTGAAACTACATTCTATGGTTGAATTATCGAAATCGAATATGCCCCTTTTTATTAAGTCTGGTAATCTAAGAATTAGGGAACAGACACCCTAATTGACGCGAATCCTAAAGATAGATCTATTGGGCCTAACAAACCCCATCCAAAGTACCGGATGCTTTAGTACTTCGAAATTTATATCATATCCGAAGGGTGTCCCGGAATGATGGGGATATTCTTATATATGCATCTTGTTATTGTCGGTTACCAGGTGTTCACCATATGAATGATTTTTATCTCTATGTATGGGATGTGTATTGAAATATGAAATCTTGTGGTCTATTGTTACGATTTGATATATATAGGTTAAACCTATAACTCACCAACATTTTTGTTGACGTTTTAAGCATGTTTATTCTCAGGTGATTATTAAGAGCTTCCGATGTCGCATACTTAAATAAGGACGAGATTTGGAGTCCATGCTTGTATGATATTGTGTAAAAACTGCATTCAAGAAACTTATTTTGTTGTAACATATTTGTATTGTAAACCATTATGTAATGGTCGTGTGTAAACAGGATATTTTAGATTATCATTATTTGATAATCTACGTAAAGCTTTTTAAACCTTTATTGATGAAATAAAGGTTATGGTTTGTTTTAAAATGAATGCAGTCTTTGAAAAACGTCTCATATAGAGGTCAAAACCTCGCAACGAAATCAATTAATATGGAACGTTTTTAATCAATAAGAACGGGACATTTCAGTTGGTATCAGAGCGTTGGTCTTAGAGAACCAGAAAATTTGCATTAGTGTGTCTTATCGAGTTTGTTAGGATGCATTAGTGAGTCTGGACTTCGACCGTGTTTTCTTTAAAAATGATTGCTTAACATTTTTGTTGGAAACTATATATTTTTAACATATGAATATTATGTGATATATTAATCTCTTAACGTGTTTGATATTATGTGATAGATGTCTACCTCTAGAACAAGTCCCATTGACTCACCTAATAATAATGAAGAGTCAAATGTAAATTGGAATGATTTGTGGACTGATTCACAAGTTCCCGGAGAGGAACCGGAAGAAGAGTCGGAACCGGAAGAAGAATCGGAACCGGAAGAAGAATCGGAACCGGATGAAGAAATAGAACCGGTGGGGGAAATAATAAAACGGTTAAGTAAAAGAAAATCCTCAACCAACCGACCAAAGTTAATTATGGTCAATGGTGTTTCCGCCAAGGAAGCAAAATATTGGGAGGATTACCAATTCTCCGATGAATCGGATTTCGACGAGAATTCCGATGATGTTATAGAAATTACCCCAACTGAATTTAAAAAGGCAAAAGAAAATAATAAGGGAAAGGGCATAAAAATAGAGAAATCTAATTCCAACCCCGATGAACTTTATATGTATCGTCAACCCCCGAAGTCTTTAAGTTGTAACAATGACCCGGGAACCTCTAAACCACCAGGTTTTTCTAAACCAATGTGGACAACGACGGCTCGTATTAGGGGAACATCATATATCCCTAGAAATTTGGCAAAACGAACCAAAACCGAAGAAGAAGAAACGAGCGAGTCGGAATAAGATAGTTGTATTCATGTGGTGTAATATATGTAATATAGTGTGCTTATGCTTTATGATATATGTAAAAATTGCTTGTATTAATAAGTATTTTTTTTATGAATCTAACTCTTGTCTATTTTACAGTATAAAAACGCAAAATGGATAGACAACCCAATATTTTAAGAGACCTACCCGGAGACATGATTGATGAAATCTTGTCTAGAGTCGGTCAGAATTCCTCGGCACAACTATTTAAGGCGAGATCAGTTTGTAAGACATTCGAAGAACGTTCAAAGAATGTCTTGGTTTATAAGAGACTTTCGTTTGAAAGATGGGGGATATCACATTGGGAAACCCATAAGTTACGATGTGTTTACTTTGACGCATATATTGCGGGGAACCCAAATGCTATTTTACGCAATGGGTTAAGAAATTATTTTGACTCAATATATCCGAATATTGGACTTCGTGATTTAGAAAAAGCGGCTAACATGCAACATAAAGAAGCATGTTATGCTTACGGATTAGTAATGTTCGCTTCTCACCAAAGTGAGAACAAGAACATCGGGCTACAACTATTAAACAAAACGTTTCCACAAGTGACGGAGTCGGTAATTGGGGTAAGAAATGAGGTTTTTAGATTATTACGGGACTGTTGGACATTACGTAACCCTCATCCCTTTGACGACGTTACAACACGCTGTCTTATCAACGGCCATAACGGTTATGTTGCACAAGACCAAGGATGGGAAGTAGTCCTAGTAAAACCAGAATGCATGACTTGTTTCTGGACGTATGAATTACGTGTCTTTATTGCCTTTGCTGAACGACTTGTGTACTAGCTAGAATTATCTTCACAACTATCTTGTATCAAAGTTATTGTGTGCTATATTTCATGCTTTATGTAAAATAAGCGGTATTGTAAGTTTGTAAAATATTGTATAAAAGTTTGAACGCGAAATATTATTATAATCAGTTTTTCATATAGAATTGTAGTAGTTGAATTGTATATTAGCTACTAAGTATGAACTTAACGGGTAGGTACTACCCAAATTTAAACTTATAAAACGCTAATATGAAGAAAAAGCTTTTATAAATGAGTTCATATTATGCTACGAAATACTATTAACTACTCTTAATATTCTGTATGATTAACTTGTTCCATTTAACTATTTTGAAGGAAATGGCACCGACTACTCGACACACCGTGAATATGAATGAAGAGGAATTCCGTACTTTTCTAGCTTCAAACATAGCCGCAGTACAGGCTGCGCTACATACCAACAATAACCTTGGATCTAGCAGTACAGGAAATCGTGTAGGATGCACCTACAAAGAATTCACTGCCTGCAAACCTTTGGAATTTGATGGAACCGAAGGACCGATCGGATTGAAACGGTGGACCGAGAAGGTTGAATCGGTGTTTGCCATAAGTAAGTGTACTGAAGAGGACAAAGTGAAGTACGCTACGCATACCTTCACAGGTTCTGCGTTAACATGGTGGAATACCTATCTAGAGCAAGTGGGACAAGATGATGCGTACGCACTACCGTGGTCAGCATTCAAGCACTTGATGAACGAGAAGTACCGTCCCAGAACCGAGGTCAATAAGCTCAAGACAGAACTTAGAGGGTTACGAACCCAAGGATTTGATATTACCACGTACGAAAGACGATTCACAGAATTGTGCCTATTGTGTCCGGGAGCATTCGAAGATGAGGAAGAGAAGATCGACGCGTTTGTGAAAGGATTACCGGAAAGAATCCAAGAAGATATAAGTTCACACGAGCCCGCCTCCATACAACAGGCATGTAGAATGGCTCACAAACTAGTGAACCAGATTGAAGAAAGAATTAAAGAACAGACTGCTGAAGAGGCCAATGTGAAGCAAGTCAAAAGAAAGTGGGAGGAAAACGGTGATAAGAATCACCAATACAACAACAACAGCAATTACAACAATAATCGCAACAATTATCCCAACAATCGCAACATCAATCGCAACTACAACAAACGGCCCAACAACAACAACAACAACAACAACAACAACAACAGCAACTACAACAATCATCCCAACAACAATAATAACCGCAACAACAACAACAATCAGAAGCAGCTATGCCAAAGGTGTGAAAAGAATCACTCGGGGTTCTGCACCAAATTTTGCAACAAGTGTAAAAGAAATGGTCATAGCGCGGCGAAGTGTGAGGTCTACGGACCAGGGGTTAATAGAACGAAAGGAACAAATGGTGTCGGAACGAGTAATGGCGGAGCAAGTAGTGTCGGAGCAAGTTATGCCAATGTAGTTTGTTATAAATGTGGAAAACCGGGCCACATTATTAGAAATTGCCCGAACCAGGAGAACACGAATGGACAAGGCCGTGGAAGAGTTTTCAATATTAATGCGGTAGAGGCACAGGAAGACCCGGAGCTTGTTACGGGTACGTTTCTTATTGACAATAAATCTGCTTACGTTTTATTTGATTCGGGTGCGGATAGAAGCTATATGAGTAGAGATTTTTGTGCTAAATTAAGTTGTCCATTGACGCCTTTGGATAGTAAATTTTTACTCGAATTAGCAAATGGTAAATTAATTTCAGCAGATAATATATGTCGGAATCGAGAAATTAAACTGGTTAGCGAAACATTTAAGATTGATTTGATACCAGTAGAGTTAGGGAGTTTTGATGTGATAATCGGTATGGACTGGTTGAAAGAAGTGAAAGCGGAGATCGTTTGTTACAAAAATGCAATTCGCATTATACGAGAAAAAGGAAAACCCTTAATGGTGTACGGAGAAAAGGGCAACACGAAGCTACATCTTATTAGTAATTTGAAGGCACAAAAACTAATAAGAAAAGGTTGCTATGCTGTTCTAGCACACGTCGAGAAAGTACAAACTGAAGAAAAGAGCATCAATGATGTTCCCATTGCAAAAGAATTTCCCGATGTATTTCCGAAAGAATTACCGGGATTACCCCCACATCGATCCGTTGAATTTCAAATAGATCTTGTACCAAGAGCTGCACCAATAGCTCGTGCTCCTTACAGACTCGCACCCAGCGAGATGAAAGAACTGCAAAGCCAATTACAAGAACTTTTAGAGCGTGGTTTCATTCGACCAAGCACATCACCGTGGGGAGCTCCTGTTTTGTTTGTCAAGAAGAAAGATGGTACATTCAGGTTGTGTATCGACTACCGAGAGTTGAACAAACTTACCATCAAGAACCGCTACCCACTACCGAGAATCGATGACTTATTTGATCAACTACAAGGCTCGTCTGTTTATTCAAAGATTGACTTACGTTCCGGGTATCATCAAATGCGGGTAAAAGAAGATGATATTCCAAAGACTGCTTTCAGAACACGTTACGGTCATTACGAGTTTATGGTCATGCCGTTTGGTTTAACTAATGCACCAGCTGTGTTCATGGACCTTATGAACCGAGTGTGTGGACCATACCTTGACAAGTTTGTCATTGTTTTCATTGATGACATACTTATTTACTCAAAGAATGACCAAGAACACGGTGAACATTTGAGAAAGGTGTTAGAAGTATTGAGGAAGGAAGAATTGTACGCTAAGTTTTCAAAGTGTGCATTTTGGTTGGAAGAAGTTCAATTCCTCGGTCACATAGTGAACAAAGAAGGTATTAAGGTGGATCCGGCAAAGATAGAAACTGTTGAAAAGTGGGAAACCCCGAAAACTCCGAAACACATACGCCAGTTTTTAGGACTAGCTGGTTACTACAGAAGGTTCATCCAAGACTTTTCCAGAATAGCAAAACCCTTGACTGCATTAACGCATAAAGGGAAGAAATTTGAATGGAATGATGAACAAGAAAAAGCGTTTCAGTTATTGAAGAAAAAGCTAACTACGGCACCTATATTGTCATTGCCTGAAGGGAATGATGATTTTGTGATTTATTGTGATGCATCAAAGCAAGGTCTCGGTTGTGTATTAATGCAACGAACGAAGGTGATTGCTTATGCGTCTAGACAATTGAAGATTCACGAACAAAATTATACGACGCATGATTTGGAATTAGGCGCGGTTGTTTTTGCATTAAAGACTTGGAGGCACTACTTATATGGGGTCAAAAGTATTATATATACCGACCACAAAAGTCTTCAACACATATTTAATCAGAAACAACTGAATATGAGGCAGCGTAGGTGGATTGAATTATTGAATGATTACGACTTTGAGATTCGTTACCACCCGGGGAAGGCAAATGTGGTAGCCGATGCCTTGAGCAGGAAGGACAGAGAACCCATTCGAGTAAAATCTATGAATATAATGATTCATAATAACATTACTACTCAAATAAAGGAGGCGCAACAAGGAGTTTTAAAGGAGGGAAATTTAAAGGATGAAATACCCAAAGGATCGGAGAAGCATCTTAATATTCGGGAAGACGGAACCCGGTATAGGGCTGAAAGGATTTGGGTACCAAAATTTGGAGATATGAGAGAAATGGTACTTAGAGAAGCTCATAAAACCAGATACTCAATACATCCTGGAACGGGGAAGATGTACAAGGATCTCAAGAAACATTTTTGGTGGCCGGGTATGAAAGCCGATGTTGCTAAATACGTAGGAGAATGTTTGACGTGTTCTAAGGTCAAAGCTGAGCATCAGAAACCATCAGGTCTACTTCAACAACCCGAAATCCCGGAATGGAAATGGGAAAACATTACCATGGATTTCATCACTAAATTGCCAAGGACTACAAGTGGTTTTGATACTATTTGGGTAATAGTTGATCGTCTCACTAAATCAGCACACTTCCTACCAATAAGAGAAGATGACAAGATGGAGAAGTTAGCACGACTGTATTTGAAGGAAGTCGTCTCCAGACATGGAATACCAATCTCTATTATCTCTGATAGGGATGGCAGATTTATTTCAAGATTCTGGCAGACATTACAGCAAGCATTAGGAACTCGTCTAGACATGAGTACTGCCTATCATCCACAAACTGATGGGCAGAGCGAAAGGACGATACAAACGCTTGAAGACATGCTACGAGCATGTGTTATTGATTTCGGAAACAGTTGGGATCGACATCTACCATTAGCAGAATTTTCCTACAACAACAGCTACCATTCAAGCATTGAGATGGCGCCGTTTGAAGCACTTTATGGTAGAAAGTGCAGGTCTCCGATTTGTTGGAGTGAAGTGGGGGATAGACAGATTACGGGTCCGGAGATTATACAAGAAACTACCGAGAAGATCATCCAAATTCAACAACGGTTGAAAACAGCCCAAAGTCGACAAAAGAGCTACGCTGACATTAAAAGAAAAGATATAGAATTTGAAATTGGAGAGATGGTCATGCTTAAAGTTGCACCTTGGAAAGGCGTTGTTCGATTTGGTAAACGAGGGAAATTAAATCCAAGGTATATTGGACCATTCAAGATTATTGATCGTGTCGGACCAGTAGCTTACCGACTAGAGTTACCTCAACAACTCGCGGCTGTACATAACACTTTCCACGTCTCGAATTTAAAGAAATGTTTTGCTAAAGAAGATCTCACTATTCCGTTAGATGAAATCCAAATCAACGAAAAACTTCAATTCATCGAAGAACCCGTCGAAATAATGGATCGTGAGGTTAAAAGACTTAAGCAAAACAAGATACCAATTGTTAAGGTTCGATGGAATGCTCGTAGAGGACCCGAGTTCACCTGGGAGCGTGAAGATCAGATGAAGAAGAAATACCCGCATCTATTTCCAGAAGATTCGTCAACACCTTCAACAGCTTAAAATTTCGGGACGAAATTTATTTAACGGGTAGGTACTGTAGTGACCCGAACTTTTCCATGTTTATATATATTAATTGAGATTGATATTTACATGATTAAATGTTTCCAACATGTTAAGCAATCAAACTTGTTAAGACTTGATTAATTGAAATAGGTTTCATATAGACAATTGACCACCTAAGTTGACCGGTGATTCACGAACGTTAAAACTTGTAAAAAAACTATATGATGACATATATATGGTTATATATATAGTTAACATGATATTATGATTAGTAAACATATCATTAATTATATTAACAATGAACTACATATGTAAAAACAAGACTACTAACTTAATGATTTTGAAACGAGACATATATGTAACGTTTATCGTTGTAACGACATTTAATATATATATATCATATTAAGAGATATTCGTACATCATAATATCATGATAATATAATAATTTAAAATCTCTTTTGATATTATAAACATTGGGTTAACAACATTTAACAAGATCGTTAACCTAAAGGTTTCAAAACAACACTTACATGTAACGACTAACGATGACTTAACGACTCAGTTAAAATGTATATACATGTAGTGTTTTAATATGTATTTATACACTTTTGAAAGACTTCAATACACTTATCAAAATACTTCTACTTAACAAAAATGCTTACAATTACATTCTCGTTCAGTTTCATCAACAATTCTACTCGTATGCACCCGTATTCGTACTCGTACAATACACAGCTTTTAGATGTATGTACTATTGGTATATACACTCCAATGATCAGCTCTTAGCAGCCCATGTGAGTCACCTAACACATGTGGGAACCATCATTTGGCAACTAGCATGAAATATCTCATAAGATTACAAAAATATGAGTAATCATTCATGACTTATTTACATGAAAACAAAATTACATATCCTTTATATCTAATCCATACACCAACGACCAAAAACACCTACAAACACTTTCATTCTTCAATTTTCTTCATCTAATTGATCTCTCTCAAGTTCTATCTTCAAGTTCTAAGTGTTCTTCATAAATTCCAAAAGTTCTAGTTTCATAAAATCAAGAATACTTTCAAGTTTGCTAGCTCACTTCCAATCTTGTAAGGTGATCATCCAACCTCAAGAAATCTTTGTTTCTTACAGTAGGTTATCATTCTAATACAAGGTAATAATCATATTCAAACTTTGGTTCAATTTCTATAACTATAACAATCTTATTTCAAGTGATGATCTTACTTGAACTTGTTTTCGTGTCATGATTTTGCTTCAAGAACTTTGAGCCATCCAAGGATCCATTGAAGCTAGATCCATTTTTCTCTTTTCCAGTAGGTTCATCCAAGGAACTTAAGGTAGTAATGATGTTCATAACATCATTCGATTCATACATATAAAGCTATCTTATTCGAAGGTTTAAACTTGTAATCACTAGAACATAGTTTAGTTAATTCTAAACTTGTTCGCAAACAAAAGTTAATCCTTCTAACTTGACTTTTAAAATAAACTAAACACATGTTATATATCTATATGATATGCTAACTTAATGATTTAAAACCTGGAAACACGAAAAACACCGTAAAACCGGATTTACGCCGTCGTAGTAACACCGCGGGCTGTTTTGGGTTAGTTAATTAAAAACTATGATAAACTTTGATTTAAAAGTTGTTATTCTGAGAAAATGATTTTTATTATGAACATGAAACTATATCCAAAAATTATGGTTAAACTCAAAGTGGAAGTATGTTTTCTAAAATGGTCATCTAGACGTCGTTCTTTCGACTGAAATGACTACCTTTACAAAAACGACTTGTAACTTATTTTTCCGACTAAAAACCTATACTTTTTTTGTTTAGATTCATAAAATAGAGTTCAATATGAAACCATAGCAATTTGATTCACTCAAAACGGATTTAAAATGAAGAAGTTATGGGTAAAACAAGATTGGATAATTTCTCTCATTTTAGCTACGTGAAAATTGGTAACAAATCTATTCCAACCATAACTTAATCAACTTGTATTATATATTATGTAATCTTGAGATACCATAGACACGTATACAATGTTTCGACCTATCATGTCGACACATCTATATATATTTCGGAACAACCATAGACACTCTATATGTGAATGTTGGAGTTAGCTATACAGGGTTGAGGTTGATTCCAAAATATATATAGTTTGAGTTGTGATCAATACTGAGATACGTATACACTGGGTCGTGGATTGATTCAAGATAATATTTATCGATTTATTTCTGTACATCTAACTGTGGACAACTAGTTGTAGGTTACTAACGAGGACAGCTGACTTAATAAACTTAAAACATCAAAATATATTAAAAGTGTTGTAAATATATTTTGAACATACTTTGATATATATATATATATATATTGTTATAGGTTCGTGAATCAACCAGTGGCCAAGTCTTACTTCCCGACGAAGTAAAAATCTGTGAAAGTGAGTTATAGTCCCACTTTTAAAATCTAATATTTTTGGGATGAGAATACATGCAGGTTTTATAAATGATTTACAAAATAGACACAAGTACGTGAAACTACATTCTATGGTTGAATTATCGAAATCGAATATGCCCCTTTTTATTAAGTCTGGTAATCTAAGAATTAGGGAACAGACACCCTAATTGACGCGAATCCTAAAGATAGATCTATTGGGCCTAACAAACCCCATCCAAAGTACCGGATGCTTTAGTACTTCGAAATTTATATCATATCCGAAGGGTGTCCCGGAATGATGGGGATATTCTTATATATGCATCTTGTTATTGTCGGTTACCAGGTGTTCACCATATGAATGATTTTTATCTCTATGTATGGGATGTGTATTGAAATATGAAATCTTGTGGTCTATTGTTACGATTTGATATATATAGGTTAAACCTATAACTCACCAACATTTTTGTTGACGTTTTAAGCATGTTTATTCTCAGGTGATTATTAAGAGCTTCCGATGTCGCATACTTAAATAAGGACGAGATTTGGAGTCCATGCTTGTATGATATTGTGTAAAAACTGCATTCAAGAAACTTATTTTGTTGTAACATATTTGTATTGTAAACCATTATGTAATGGTCGTGTGTAAACAGGATATTTTAGATTATCATTATTTGATAATCTACGTAAAGCTTTTTAAACCTTTATTGATGAAATAAAGGTTATGGTTTGTTTTAAAATGAATGCAGTCTTTGAAAAACGTCTCATATAGAGGTCAAAACCTCGCAACGAAATCAATTAATATGGAACGTTTTTAATCAATAAGAACGGGACATTTCAGAATACCTATCTAGAGCAAGTGGGACAAGATGATGCTTACGCACTACCGTGGTCAGCATTCAAGCACTTAATGAACGAGAAGTACCGTCCCAGAACTGAGGTCAATAAGCTCAAGACAGAACTTAGAGGGTTACGAACCCAAGGATTTGATATTACCACGTACGAAAGACGATTCACAGAATTGTGCCTATTGTGTCCGGGAGCATTCGAAGATGAGGAAGAGAAGATCGACGCGTTTGTGAAAGGATTACCGGAAAGAATCCAAGAAGATATAAGTTCACACGAGCCCGCCTCCATACAACAGGCATGTAGAATGGCTCACAAACTAGTGAACCAGATTGAAGAAAGAATTAAAGAACAGACTGCTGAAGAGGCCAATGTGAAGCAAGTCAAAAGAAAGTGGGAGGAAAACGGTGATAAGAATCACCAATACAACAACAACAGCAATTACAACAATAATCGCAACAATTATCCCAACAATCGCAACATCAATCGCAACTACAACAAACGGCCCAACAACAACAACAACAACAACAACAGCAACTACAACAATCATCCCAACAACAATAATAACCGCAACAACAACAACAATCAGAAGCAACTATGCCAAAGGTGTGAAAAGAATCACTCGGGGTTCTGCACCAAATTTTGCAACAAGTGTAAAAGAAATGGTCATAGCGCGGCGAAGTGTGAGGTCTACGGACCAGGGGTTAATAGAACGAAAGGAACAAATGGTGTCGGAACGAGTAATGGCGGAGCAAGTAGTGTCGGAGCAAGTTATGCCAATGTAGTTTGTTATAAATGTGGAAAACCAGGCCACATTATTAGAAATTGCCCGAACCAGGAGAACACGAATGGACAAGGCCGTGGAAGAGTTTTCAATATTAATGCGGTAGAGGCACAGGAAGACCCGGAGCTTGTTACGGGTACGTTTCTTATTGACAATAAATCTGCTTACGTTTTATTTGATTCGGGTGCGGATAGAAGCTATATGAGTAGAGATTTTTGTGCTAAATTAAGTTGTCCATTGACGCCTTTGGATAGTAAATTTTTACTCGAATTAGCAAATGGTAAATTAATTTCAGCAGATAATATATGTCGGAATCGAGAAATTAAACTGGTTAGCGAAACATTTAAGATTGATTTGATACCAGTAGAGTTAGGGAGTTTTGATGTGATAATCGGTATGGACTGGTTGAAAGAAGTGAAAGCGGAGATCGTTTGTTACAAAAATGCAATTCGCATTATACGAGAAAAAGGAAAACCCTTAATGGTGTACGGAGAAAAGGGCAACACGAAGCTACATCTTATTAGTAATTTGAAGGCACAAAAACTAATAAGAAAAGGTTGCTATGCTGTTCTAGCACACGTCGAGAAAGTACAAACTGAAGAAAAGAGCATCAATGATGTTCCCATTGCAAAAGAATTTCCCGATGTATTTCCGAAAGAATTACCGGGATTACCCCCACATCGATCCGTTGAATTTCAAATAGATCTTGTACCAGGAGCTGCACCAATAGCTCGTGCTCCTTACAGACTCGCACCCAGCGAGATGAAAGAACTGCAAAGCCAATTACAAGAACTTTTAGAGCGTGGTTTCATTCGACCAAGCACATCACCGTGGGGAGCTCCTGTTTTGTTTGTCAAGAAGAAAGATGGTACATTCAGGTTGTGTATCGACTACCGAGAGTTGAACAAACTTACCATCAAGAACCGCTACCCACTACCGAGAATCGACGACTTATTTGATCAACTACAAGGCTCGTCTGTTTATTCAAAGATTGACTTACGTTCCGGGTATCATCAAATGCGGGTGAAAGAAGATGATATTCCAAAGACTGCTTTCAGAACACGTTACGGTCATTACGAGTTTATGGTCATGCCGTTTGGTTTAACTAATGCACCAGCTGTGTTCATGGACCTTATGAACCGAGTGTGTGGACCATACCTTGACAAGTTTGTCATTGTTTTCATTGATGACATACTTATTTACTCAAAGAATGACCAAGAACACGGTGAACATTTGAGAAAGGTGTTAGAAGTATTGAGGAAGGAAGAATTGTACGCTAAGTTTTCAAAGTGTGCATTTTGGTTGGAAGAAGTTCAATTCCTCGGTCACATAGTGAACAAAGAAGGTATTAAGGTGGATCCGGCAAAGATAGAAACTGTTGAAAAGTGGGAAACCCCGAAAACTCCGAAACACATACGCCAGTTTTTAGGACTAGCTGGTTACTACAGAAGGTTCATCCAAGACTTTTCCAGAATAGCAAAACCCTTGACTGCATTAACGCATAAAGGGAAGAAATTTGAATGGAATGATGAACAAGAGAAAGCGTTTCAGTTATTGAAGAAAAAGCTAACTACGGCACCTATATTGTCATTGCCTGAAGGGAATGATGATTTTGTGATTTATTGTGATGCATCAAAGCAAGGTCTCGGTTGTGTATTAATGCAACGAACGAAGGTGATTGCTTATGCGTCTAGACAATTGAAGATTCACGAACAAAATTATACGACGCATGATTTGGAATTAGGCGCGGTTGTTTTTGCATTAAAGACTTGGAGGCACTACTTATATGGGGTCAAAAGTATTATATATACCGACCACAAAAGTCTTCAACACATATTTAATCAGAAACAACTGAATATGAGGCAGCGTAGGTGGATTGAATTATTGAATGATTACGACTTTGAGATTCGTTACCACCCGGGGAAGGCAAATGTGGTAGCCGATGCCTTGAGCAGGAAGGACAGAGAACCCATTCGAGTAAAATCTATGAATATAATGATTCATAATAAAATTACTACTCAAATAAAGGAGGCGCAACAAGGAGTTTTAAAAGAGGGAAATTTAAAGGATGAAATACCCAAAGGATCGGAGAAGCATCTTAATATTCGGGAAGACGGAACCCGGTATAGGGCTGAAAGGATTTGGGTACCAAAATTTGGAGATATGAGAGAAATGGTACTTAGAGAAGCTCATAAAACCAGATACTCAATACATCCTGGAACGGGGAAGATGTACAAGGATCTCAAGAAACATTTTTGGTGGCCGGGTATGAAAGCCGATGTTGCTAAATACGTAGGAGAATGTTTGACGTGTTCTAAGGTCAAAGCTGAGCATCAGAAACCATCCGGTCTACTTCAACAACCCGAAATCCCGGAATGGAAATGGGAAAACATTACCATGGATTTCATCACTAAATTGCCAAGGACTGCAAGTGGTTTTGATACTATTTGGGTAATAGTTGATCGTCTCACCAAATCAGCACACTTCCTACCAATAAGAGAAGATGACAAGATGGAGAAGTTAGCACGACTGTATTTGAAGGAAGTCATCTCCAGACATGGAATACCAATCTCTATTATCTCTGATAGGGATGGAAGATTTATTTCAAGATTCTGGCAGACATTACAGCAAGCATTAGGAACTCGTCTAGACATGAGTACTGCCTATCATCCACAAACTGATGGGCAGAGCGAAAGGACGATACAAACGCTTGAAGACATGCTACGAGCATGTGTTATTGATTTCGGAAACAGTTGGGATCGACATCTACCGTTAGCAGAATTTTCCTACAACAACAGCTACCATTCAAGCATTGAGATGGCGCCGTTTGAAGCACTTTATGGTAGAAAGTGCAGGTCTCCAATTTGTTGGAGTGAGGTGGGGGATAGACAGATTACGGGTCCGGAGATTATACAAGAAACTACCGAGAAGATCATCCAAATTCAACAACGGTTGAAAACCGCCCAAAGTCGACAAAAGAGCTACGCTGACATTAAAAGAAAAGATATAGAATTTGAAATTGGAGAGATGGTCATGCTTAAAGTTTCACCTTGGAAAGGCGTTGTTCGATTTGGTAAACGAGGGAAATTAAATCCAAGGTATATTGGACCATTCAAGATTATTGATCGTGTCGGACCAGTAGCTTACCGACTTGAGTTACCTCAACAACTCGCGGCTGTACATAACACTTTCCACGTCTCGAATTTGAAGAAATGTTTTGCTAAAGAAGATCTCACTATTCTGTTAGATGAAATCCAAATCAACGAAAAACTCCAATTCATCGAAGAACCCGTCGAAATAATGGATCGTGAGGTTAAAAGACTTAAGCAAAACAAGATACCAATTGTTAAGGTTCGATGGAATGCTCGTAGAGGACCCGAGTTCACCTGGGAGCGTGAAGATCAGATGAAGAAGAAATACCCGCATCTATTTCCAGAAGATTCGTCAACACCTTCAACAACTTAAAATTTCGGGACGAAATTTATTTAACGGGTAGGTACTGTAGTGACCCGAACTTTTCCATGTTTATATACATTAATTGAGATTGATGTTTACATGATTAAATGTTTCCAACATGTTAAGCAATCAAACTTGTTAAGACTTGATTAATTGAAATATGTTTCATATAGACAATTGACCACCCAAGTTGATCGGTGATTCACGAACGTTAAAACTTGTAAAAACTATATGATGACATATATATGGATATATATATATAGTTAACATGATACTATGATAAGAAAACATATCATAAAGTATATTAACAATGAACTACATATGTAAAAACAAGACTACTAACTTAATGATTTTTAAACGAGACATATATGTAACGATTATCGTTGTAAAGACATTTAATGTATATATATATCATATTAAGAGATATTTGAAATGTCCTGTTCTTATTGATTAAAAACGTTCCATATTAATTGATTTCGTTGCGAGGTTTTGACCTCTATATGAGACGTTTTTCAAAGACTGCATTCATTTTAAAACAAACCATAACCTTTATTTCATCAATAAAGGTTTAAAAAAACTTTACGTAGATTATCAAATAATGATAATCTAAAATATCCTGTTTACACACGACCATTACATAATGGTTTACAATACAAATATGTTACAACAAAATAAGTTTCTTGAATGCAGTTTTTACACAATATCATACAAGCATGGACTCCAAATCTCGTCCTTATTTAAGTATGCGACAGCGGAAGCTCTTAATAATCACCTGAGAATAAACATGCTTAAAACGTCAACAAAAATGTTGGTGAGTTATAGGTTTAACCTATATATATCAAATCATAATAATAGACCACAAGATTTCATATTTCAATACACATCCCATACATAGAGATAAAAATCATTCATATGGTGAACACCTGGTAACCGACATTAACAAGATGCATATATAAGAATATCCCCATCATTCCGGGACACCCTTCGGATATGATATAAATTTCGAAGTACTAAAGCATCCGGTACTTTGGATGGGGTTTGTTAAGCCCAATAGATCTATCTTTAGGATTCGCGTCAATTAGGGTGTCTGTTCCCTAATTCTTAGATTACCAGACTTAATAACAAGGGGCATATTCGATTTCGATAATTCAACCATAGAATGTAGTTTCACGTACTTGTGTCTATTTTGTAAATCATTTATAAAACCTGCATGTATTCTCATCCCAAAAATATTAGATTTTAAAAGTGGGACTATAACTCACTTTCACAGATTTTTACTTCGTCGGGAAGTAAGACTTGGCCACTGGTTGATTCACGAACCTATAACAATATATACATATATATTAAAGTATGTTCAAAATATATTTACAACACTTTTAATATATTTTGATGTTTTAAGTTTATTAAGTCAGCTGTCCTCGTTAGTAACCTATAACTAGTTGTCCACAGTTAGATGTACAGAAATAAATCGATAAATATTATCTTGAATCAATCCACGACCCAGTGTATACGTATCTCAGTATTGATCACAACTCAAACTATATATATTTTGGAATCAACCTCAACCCTGTATAGCTAACTCCAACATTCACATATAGAGTGTCTATGGTTGTTCCGAAATATATATAGATGTGTCGACATGATAGGTCGAAACATTGTATACGTGTCTATGGTATCTCAAGATTACATAATATACAATACAAGTTGATTAAGTTATGGTTGGAATAGATTTGTTACCAATTTTCACGTAGCTAAAATGAGAAAAATTATCCAATCTTGTTTTACCCATAACTTCTTCATTTTAAATCCGTTTTGAGTGAATCAAATTGCTATGATTTCATATTGAACTCTATTTTATGAATCTAAACAGAAAAAGTATAGGTTTATAGTCGGAAAAATAAGTTACAAGTCGTTTTTGTAAAGGTAGTCATTTCAGTCGAAAGAACGACGTCTAGATGACCATTTTAGAAAACATACTTCCACTTTGAGTTTAACCATAATTTTTGGATATAGTTTCATGTTCATAATAAAAATCATTTTCTCAGAATAACAACTTTTAAATCAAAGTTTATCATAGTTTTTAATTAACTAACCCAAAACAGCCCGCGGTGTTACTACGACGGCGTAAATCCGGTTTTACGGTGTTTTTCGTGTTTCCAGGTTTTAAATCATTAAGTTAGCATATCATATAGATATAGAACATGTGTTTAGTTGATTTTAAAAGTCAAGTTAGAAGGATTAACTTTTGTTTGCGAACAAGTTTAGAATTAACTAAACTATGTTCTAGTGATTACAAGTTTAAACCTTCGAATAAGATAGCTTTATATGTATGAATTGAATGATGTTATGAACATCATTACTACCTTAAGTTCCTTGGATAAACCTACTGGAAAAGAGAAAAATGGATCTAGCTTCAATGGATCCTTGGATGGCTCGAAGTTCTTGAAGCAGAATCATGACACGAAAACAAGTTCAAGTAAGATCATCACTTGAAATAAGATTGTTATAGTTATAGAAATTGAACCAAAGTTTGAATATGATTATTACCTTGTATTAGAATGATAACCTACTGTAAGAAACAAAGATTTCTTGAGGTTGGATGATCACCTTACAAGATTGGAAGTGAGCTAGCAAACTTGAAAGTATTCTTGATTTTATGAAACTAGAACTTTTGGAATTTATGAAGAACACTTAGAACTTGAAGATAGAACTTGAGAGAGTTCAATTAGATGAAGAAAATTGAAGAATGAAAGTGTTTGTAGGTGTTTTTGGTCGTTGGTGTATGGATTAGATATAAAGGATATGTAATTTTGTTTTCATGTAAATAAGTCATGAATGATTACTCATATTTTTGTAATCTTATGAGATATTTCATGCTAGTTGCCAAATGATGGTTCCCACATGTGTTAGGTGACTCACATGGGCTGCTAAGAGCTGATCATTGGAGTGTATATACCAATAGTACATACATCTAAAAGTTGTGTATTGTACGAGTACGAATACGGGTGCATACGAGTAGAATTGTTGATGAAACTGAACGAGAATGTAACTGTAAGCATTTTTGTTAAGTAGAAGTATTTTGATAAGTGTATTGAAGTCTTTCAAAAGTGTATAAATACATATTAAAACACTACATGTATATACATTTTAACTGAGTCGTTAAGTCATCGTTAGTCGTTACATGTAAGTGTTGTTTTGAAACCTTTAGGTTAACGATCTTGTTAAATGTTGTTAACCCAATGTTTATAATATCAAAAGAGATTTTAAATTATTATATTATCATGATATTATGATGTACGAATATCTCTTAATATGATATATATACATTAAATGTCGTTACAACGATAAACGTTACATATATGTCTCGTTTCAAAATCATTAAGTTAGTAGTCTTGTTTTTACATATGTAGTTCATTGTTAATATAATTAATGATATGTTTACTTATCATAATATCATGTTAACTATATATATAACCATATATATGTCATCATATAGTTTTTTTACAAGTTTTAACGTTCGTGAATCACCTGTCAACTTGGGTGGTCAATTGTCTATATGAAACATATTTCAATTAATCAAGTCTTAACAAGTTTGATTGCTTAACATGTTGGAAACATTTAATCATGTAAACATCAATCTCAATTAATATATATAAACATGGAAAAGTTCGGGTCACTACAGTACCTACCCGTTAAATAAATTTCGTCCCGAAATTTTAAGCTGTTGAAGGTGTTGACGAATCTTCTGGAAATAGATGCGGGTATTTCTTCTTCATCTGATCTTCACGCTCCCAGGTGAACTCGGGTCCTCTACGAGCATTCCATCGAACCTTAACAATTGGTATCTTGTTTTGCTTAAGTCTTTTAACCTCACGATCCATTATTTCGACGGGTTCTTCGATGAATTGAAGTTTTTCGTTGATTTGGATTTCATCTAACGGAATAGTGAGATCTTCTTTAGCAAAACATTTCTTTAAATTCGAGACGTGGAAAGTGTTATGTACAGCCGCGAGTTGTTGAGGTAACTCTAGTCGGTAAGCTACTGGTCCGACACGATCAATAATCTTGAATGGTCCAATATACCTTGGATTTAATTTCCCTCGTTTACCAAATCGAACAACGCCTTTCCAAGGTGCAACTTTAAGCATGACCATCTCTCCAATTTCAAATTCTATATCTTTTCTTTTAATGTCAGCGTAGCTCTTTTGTCGACTTTGGGCGGTTTTCAACCGTTGTTGAATTTGGATGATCTTCTCGGTAGTTTCTTGTATAATCTCTGGACCCGTAATCTGTCTATCCCCCACTTCACTCCAACAAATCGGAGACCTGCACTTTCTACCATAAAGTGCTTCAAACGGTGCCATCTCAATGCTTGAATGGTAGCTGTTGTTGTAGGAAAATTCTGCTAACGGTAGATGTCGATCCCAACTGTTTCCGAAATCAATAACACATGCTCGTAGCATGTCTTCAAGCGTTTGTATCGTCCTTTCGCTCTGCCCATCAGTTTGTGGATGATAGGCAGTACTCATGTCTAGACGAGTTCCTAATGCTTGCTGTAATGTCTGCCAGAATCTTGAAATAAATCTGCCATCCCTATCAGAGATAATAGAGATTGGTATTCCATGTCTGGAGATGACTTCCTTCAAATACAGTCGTGCTAACTTCTCCATCTTGTCATCTTCTCTTATTGGTAGGAAGTGTGCTGATTTGGTGAGACGATCAACTATTACCCAAATAGTATCAAAACCACTTGCAGTCCTTGGCAATTTAGTGATGAAATCCATGGTAATGTTTTCCCATTTCCATTCCGGGATTTCAGGTTGTTGAAGTAGACCTGATGGTTTCTGATGCTCAGCTTTGACCTTAGAACACGTCAAACATTCTCCTACGTATTTAGCAACATCGGCTTTCATACCCGGCCACCAAAAATGTTTCTTGAGATCCTTGTACATCTTCCCCGTTCCAGGATGTATTGAGTATCTGGTTTTATGAGCTTCTCTAAGTACCATTTCTCTCATATCTCCAAATTTTGGTACCCAAATCCTTTCAGCCCTATACCGGGTTCCGTCTTCCCGAATATTAAGATGCTTCTCCGATCCTTTGGGTATTTCATCCTTTAAATTTCCCTCTTTTAAAACTCCTTGTTGCGCCTCCTTTATTTGAGTAGTAATGTTATTATGAATCATTATATTCATAGATTTTACTCGAATGGGTTCTCTGTCCTTCCTGCTCAAGGCATCGGCTACCACATTTGCCTTCCCCGGGTGGTAACGAATCTCAAAGTCGTAATCATTCAATAATTCAATCCACCTACGCTGCCTCATATTCAGTTGTTTCTGATTAAATATGTGTTGAAGACTTTTGTGGTCGGTATATATAATACTTTTGACCCCATATAAGTAGTGCCTCCAAGTCTTTAATGCAAAAACAACCGCGCCTAATTCCAAATCATGCGTCGTATAATTTTGTTCGTGAATCTTCAATTGTCTAGACGCATAAGCAATCACCTTCGTTCGTTGCATTAATACACAACCGAGACCTTGCTTTGATGCATCACAATAAATCACAAAATCATCATTCCCTTCAGGCAATGACAATATAGGTGCCGTAGTTAGCTTTTTCTTCAATAACTGAAACGCTTTCTCTTGTTCATCATCCCATTCAAATTTCTTCCCTTTATGCGTTAATGCAGTCAAGGGTTTTGCTATTCTGGAAAAGTCTTGGATGAACCTTCTGTAGTAACCAGCTAGTCCTAAAAATTGGCGTATGTGTTTCGGAGTTTTCGGGGTTTCCCACTTTTCAACAGTTTCTATCTTTGCCGGATCCACCTTAATACCTTCTTTGTTCACTATGTGACCGAGGAATTGAACTTCTTCCAACCAAAATGCACACTTTGAAAACTTAGCGTACAATTCTTCCTTCCTCAATACTTCTAACACCTTTCTCAAATGTTCACCGTGTTCTTGGTCATTCTTTGAGTAAATAAGTATGTCATCAATGAAAACAATGACAAACTTGTCAAGGTATGGTCCACACACTCGGTTCATAAGGTCCATGAACACAGCTGGTGCATTAGTTAAACCAAACGGCATGACCATAAACTCGTAATGACCGTAACGTGTTCTGAAAGCAGTCTTTGGAATATCATCTTCTTTCACCCGCATTTGATGATACCCGGAACGTAAGTCAATCTTTGAATAAACAGACGAGCCTTGTAGTTGATCAAATAAGTCATCGATTCTCGGTAGTGGGTAGCGGTTCTTGATGGTAAGTTTGTTCAACTCTCGGTAGTCGATACACAACCTGAATGTACCATCTTTCTTCTTGACAAACAAAACAGGAGCTCCCCACGGTGATGTGCTTGGTCGAATGAAACCACGCTCTAAAAGTTCTTGTAATTGGCTTTGCAGTTCTTTCATCTCGCTGGGTGCGAGTCTGTAAGGAGCACGAGCTATTGGTGCAGCTCCTGGTACAAGATCTATTTGAAATTCAACGGATCGATGTGGGGGTAATCCCGGTAATTCTTTCGGAAATACATCGGGAAATTCTTTAGCAATGGGAACATCATTGATGCTCTTTTCTTCAGTTTGTACTTTCTCGACGTGTGCTAGAACAGCATAGCAACCTTTTCTTATTAGTTTTTGTGCCTTCAAATTACTAATAAGATGTAGCTTCGTGTTGCCCTTTTCTCCGTACACCATTAAGGGTTTTCCTTTTTCTCGTATAATGCGAATCGCATTTTTGTAACAAACGATCTCCGCTTTCACTTCTTTCAACCAGTCCATACCGATTATCACATCAAAACTCCCTAACTCTACTGGTATCAAATCAATCTTAAATGTTTCGCTAACCAGTTTAATTTCTCGATTCCGACATATATTATCTGCTGAAATTAATTTACCATTTGCTAATTCGAGTAAAAATTTACTATCCAAAGGCGTCAATGGACAACTTAATTTAGCACAAAAATCTCTACTCATATAGCTTCTATCCGCACCCGAATCAAATAAAACGTAAGCAGATTTATTGTCAATAAGAAACGTACCCGTAACAAGCTCCGGGTCTTCCTGTGCCTCTACCGCATTAATATTGAAAACTCTTCCACGGCCTTGTCCATTCGTGTTCTCCTGGTTCGGGCAATTTCTAATAATGTGGCCTGGTTTTCCACATTTATAACAAACTACATTGGCATAACTTGCTCCGACACTACTTGCTCCGCCATTACTCGTTCCGACACCATTTGTTCCTTTCGTTCTATTAGCCCCTGGTCCGTAGACCTCACACTTTGCCGCGCTATGACCATTTCTTTTACACTTGTTGCAAAATTTGGTGCAGAACCCCGAGTGATTCTTTTCACACCTTTGGCATAGCTGCTTCTGATTGTTGTTGTTGTTGCGGTTATTATTGTTGTTGGGATGATTGTTGTAGTTGCTGTTGTTGTTGTTGTTGGGCCGTTTGTTGTAGTTGCGATTGTTGGGATAATTGTTGCGATTATTGTTGTAATTGCTGTTGTTGTTGTATTGGTGATTCTTATCACCGTTTTCCTCCCACTTTCTTTTGACTTGCTTCACATTGGCCTCTTCAGCAGTCTGTTCTTTAATTCTTTCTTCAATCTGGTTCACTAGTTTGTGAGCCATTCTACATGCCTGTTGTATGGAGGCGGGCTCGTGTGAACTTATATCTTCTTGGATTCTTTCCGGTAATCCTTTCACAAACGCGTCGATCTTCTCTTCCTCATCTTCGAATGCTCCCGGACACAATAGGCACAATTCTGTGAATCGTCTTTCGTACGTGGTAATATCAAATCCTTGGGTTCGTAACCCTCTAAGTTCTGTCTTGAGCTTATTGACCTCGGTTCTGGGACGGTACTTCTCGTTCATCAAGTGCTTGAATGCTGACCACGGTAGTGCGTACGCATCATCTTGTCCCACTTGCTCTAGATAGGTATTCCACCATGTTAACGCAGAACCTGTGAAGGTATGCGTAGCATACTTCACTTTGTCCTCTTCAGTACACTTACTTATGGCAAACACCGATTCAACCTTCTCGGTCCACCGTTTCAATCCGATCGGTCCTTCGGTTCCATCAAATTCCAAAGGTTTGCAGGCAGTGAATTCTTTGTAGGTGCATCCTACACGATTTCCTGTACTGCTAGATCCAAGGTTATTATTGGTATGTAGCGCAGCCTGTACTGCGGCTATGTTTGAAGCTAGAAAAGTACGGAATTCCTCTTCATTCATATTCACGGTGTGTCGAGTAGTCGGTGCCATTTCCTTCAAAATAGTTAAATGGAACAAGTTAATCATACAGAATATTAAGAGTAGTTAATAGTATTTCGTAGCATAATATGAACTCATTTATAAAAGCTTTTTCTTCATATTAGCGTTTTATAAGTTTAAATTCGGGTAGTACCTACCCGTTAAGTTCATACTTAGTAGCTAATATACAATTCAACTACTACAATTCTATATGAAAAACTGATTGTAATAATATTTCGCGTTCAAACTTTTATACAATATTTTACAAACTTACAATACCGCTTATTTTACATAAAGCATGAAATATAGCACACAATAACTTTGATACAAGATAGTTGTGAAGACAATTCTAGCTAGTACACAAGTCGTTCGGCAAAGGCAATAAAGACACGTAATTCATACGTCCAGAAACAAGTCATGCATTCTGGTTTTACTAGGACTACTTCCCATCCTTGGTCTTGTGCAACATAACCGTTATGGCCGTTGATAAGACAGCGTGTTGTAACGTCATCAAAGGGACGAGGGTTACGTAATGTCCAACAGTCCCGTAATAATCTAAAAACCTCATTTCTTACCCCAATTACCGACTCCGTCACTTGTGGAAACGTTTTGTTTAATAGTTGTAGCCCGATGTTCTTATTCTCACTTTGGTGAGAAGCGAACATTACTAATCCGTAAGCATAACATGCTTCTTTATGTTGCATGTTAGCCGCTTTTTCTAAATCACGAAGTCCAATATTCGGATATATTGAGTCAAAATAATTTCTTAACCCGTTGCGTAAAATAGCATTTGGGTTCCCCGCAATATATGCGTCAAAGTAAACACATCGTAACTTATGGGTTTCCCAATGTGATATCCCCCATCTTTCAAACGAAAGTCTCTTATAAACCAAGACATTCTTGGAACGTTCTTCGAATGTCTTACAAACTGATCTCGCCTTAAATAGTTGTGCCGAAGAATTCTGGCCGACTCTAGACAAGATTTCATCAATCATGTCTCCGGGTAGGTCTCTTAAAATATTGGGTTGTCTATCCATTTTGTGTTTTTAAACTGTAAAATAGACAAGAGTTAGTTTCATAAAAAAAAATACTTATTAATACAAGCAATTTTTACATATATCATAAAGCATAAGAACACTATATTACATATATTACACCACACGAATACAACTATCTTATTCCGACTCGCTCGTTTCTTCTTCTTCGGTTTTGGTTCGTTTTGCCAAGTTTCTAGGGATATATGATGTTCCCCTAATACGAGCCGTTGTTGTCCACATTGGTTTAGAAAAGCCTGGTGGTTTAGAGGTTCCCGGGTCATTGTTACAACTTAAGGATTTCGGGGGTTGACGATACATATAAAGTTCATCGGGGTTGGAATTAGATTTCTCTATTTTTATGCCCTTTCCCTTATTATTTTCTTTTGCCTTTTTAAATTCAGTTGGGGTAATTTCTATAACATCATCGGAATTCTCGTCGGAATCCGATTCATCGGAGAATTGGTAATCCTCCCAATATTTTGCTTCCTTGGCGGAAACACCATTGACCATAATTAACTTTGGTCGGTTGGTTGAGGATTTTCTTTTACTTAACCGTTTTATTATTTCCCCCACCGGTTCTATTTCTTCATCCGGTTCCGATTCTTCTTCCGGTTCCGATTCTTCTTCCGGTTCCGACTCTTCTTCCGGTTCCTTTTCGGGAACTTGTGAATCAGTCCACAAATCATTCCAATTTACATTTGACTCTTCATTATTATTAGGTGAGTCAATGGGACTTGTTCTAGAGGTAGACATCTATCACATAATATCAAACACGTTAAGAGATTAATATATCACATAATATTCATATGTTAAAAATATATAGTTTCCAACAAAATTTGTTAAGCAATCATTTTTCAAGTAAACACGGTCGAAGTCCAGACTCACTAATGCATCCTAACAAACTCGATAAGACACACTAATGAAAAATTCTGGTTCTCTAAGACCAACGCTCGGATACCAACTGAAATGTCCCGTTCTTATTGATTAAAAACGTTCCATATTAATTGATTTCGTTGCGAGGTTTTGACCTCTATATGAGACGTTTTTCAAAGACTGCATTCATTTTAAAACAAACCATAACCTTTATTTCATCAATAAAGGTTTAAAAAAACTTTACGTAGATTATCAAATAATGATAATCTAAAATATCCTGTTTACACACGACCATTACATAATGGTTTACAATACAAATATGTTACAACAAAATAAGTTTCTTGAATGCAGTTTTTACACAATATCATACAAGCATGGACTCCAAATCTCGTCCTTATTTAAGTATGCGACAGCGGAAGCTCTTAATAATCACCTGAGAATAAACATGCTTAAAACGTCAACAAAAATGTTGGTGAGTTATAGGTTTAACCTATATATATCAAATCATAATAATAGACCACAAGATTTCATATTTCAATACACATCCCATACATAGAGATAAAAATCATTCATATGGTGAACACCTGGTAACCGACATTAACAAGATGCATATATAAGAATATCCCCATCATTCCGGGACACCCTTCGGATATGATATAAATTTCGAAGTACTAAAGCATCCGGTACTTTGGATGGGGTTTGTTAAGCCCAATAGATCTATCTTTAGGATTCGCGTCAATTAGGGTGTCTGTTCCCTAATTCTTAGATTACCAGACTTAATAACAAGGGGCATATTCGATTTCGATAATTCAACCATAGAATGTAGTTTCACGTACTTGTGTCTATTTTGTAAATCATTTATAAAACCTGCATGTATTCTCATCCCAAAAATATTAGATTTTAAAAGTGGGACTATAACTCACTTTCACAGATTTTTACTTCGTCGGGAAGTAAGACTTGGCCACTGGTTGATTCACGAACCTATAACAATATATACATATATATTAAAGTATGTTCAAAATATATTTACAACACTTTTAATATATTTTGATGTTTTAAGTTTATTAAGTCAGCTGTCCTCGTTAGTAACCTATAACTAGTTGTCCACAGTTAGATGTACAGAAATAAATCGATAAATATTATCTTGAATCAATCCACGACCCAGTGTATACGTATCTCAGTATTGATCACAACTCAAACTATATATATTTTGGAATCAACCTCAACCCTGTATAGCTAACTCCAACATTCACATATAGAGTGTCTATGGTTGTTCCGAAATATATATAGATGTGTCGACATGATAGGTCGAAACATTGTATACGTGTCTATGGTATCTCAAGATTACATAATATACAATACAAGTTGATTAAGTTATGGTTGGAATAGATTTGTTACCAATTTTCACGTAGCTAAAATGAGAAAAATTATCCAATCTTGTTTTACCCATAACTTCTTCATTTTAAATCCGTTTTGAGTGAATCAAATTGCTATGATTTCATATTGAACTCTATTTTATGAATCTAAACAGAAAAAGTATAGGTTTATAGTCGGAAAAATAAGTTACAAGTCGTTTTTGTAAAGGTAGTCATTTCAGTCGAAAGAACGACGTCTAGATGACCATTTTAGAAAACATACTTCCACTTTGAGTTTAACCATAATTTTTGGATATAGTTTCATGTTCATAATAAAAATCATTTTCTCAGAATAACAACTTTTAAATCAAAGTTTATCATAGTTTTTAATTAACTAACCCAAAACAGCCCGCGGTGTTACTACGACGGCGTAAATCCGGTTTTACGGTGTTTTTCGTGTTTCCAGGTTTTAAATCATTAAGTTAGCATATCATATAGATATAGAACATGTGTTTAGTTGATTTTAAAAGTCAAGTTAGAAGGATTAACTTTTGTTTGCGAACAAGTTTAGAATTAACTAAACTATGTTCTAGTGATTACAAGTTTAAACCTTCGAATAAGATAGCTTTATATGTATGAATTGAATGATGTTATGAACATCATTACTACCTTAAGTTCCTTGGATAAACCTACTGGAAAAGAGAAAAATGGATCTAGCTTCAATGGATCCTTGGATGGCTCGAAGTTCTTGAAGCAGAATCATGACACGAAAACAAGTTCAAGTAAGATCATCACTTGAAATAAGATTGTTATAGTTATAGAAATTGAACCAAAGTTTGAATATGATTATTACCTTGTATTAGAATGATAACCTACTGTAAGAAACAAAGATTTCTTGAGGTTGGATGATCACCTTACAAGATTGGAAGTGAGCTAGCAAACTTGAAAGTATTCTTGATTTTATGAAACTAGAACTTTTGGAATTTATGAAGAACACTTAGAACTTGAAGATAGAACTTGAGAGAGTTCAATTAGATGAAGAAAATTGAAGAATGAAAGTGTTTGTAGGTGTTTTTGGTCGTTGGTGTATGGATTAGATATAAAGGATATGTAATTTTGTTTTCATGTAAATAAGTCATGAATGATTACTCATATTTTTGTAATCTTATGAGATATTTCATGCTAGTTGCCAAATGATGGTTCCCACATGTGTTAGGTGACTCACATGGGCTGCTAAGAGCTGATCATTGGAGTGTATATACCAATAGTACATACATCTAAAAGTTGTGTATTGTACGAGTACGAATACGGGTGCATACGAGTAGAATTGTTGATGAAACTGAACGAGAATGTAACTGTAAGCATTTTTGTTAAGTAGAAGTATTTTGATAAGTGTATTGAAGTCTTTCAAAAGTGTATAAATACATATTAAAACACTACATGTATATACATTTTAACTGAGTCGTTAAGTCATCGTTAGTCGTTACATGTAAGTGTTGTTTTGAAACCTTTAGGTTAACGATCTTGTTAAATGTTGTTAACCCAATGTTTATAATATCAAAAGAGATTTTAAATTATTATATTATCATGATATTATGATGTACGAATATCTCTTAATATGATATATATACATTAAATGTCGTTACAACGATAAACGTTACATATATGTCTCGTTTCAAAATCATTAAGTTAGTAGTCTTGTTTTTACATATGTAGTTCATTGTTAATATAATTAATGATATGTTTACTTATCATAATATCATGTTAACTATATATATAACCATATATATGTCATCATATAGTTTTTTTACAAGTTTTAACGTTCGTGAATCACCTGTCAACTTGGGTGGTCAATTGTCTATATGAAACATATTTCAATTAATCAAGTCTTAACAAGTTTGATTGCTTAACATGTTGGAAACATTTAATCATGTAAACATCAATCTCAATTAATATATATAAACATGGAAAAGTTCGGGTCACTACAATATTCATACATGATAATATCATGATAATATAATAATTTAAAATCTCATTTGATATTATAAACATTGGGTTAACAACATTTAACAAGATCGTTAACCTAAAGGTTTCAAAACAACACTTACATATAACGACTAACGATGACTTAACGACTCAGTTAAAATGTATATACATGTAGTGTTTTAATATGTATTTATACAATTTTGAAAGACTTCAATACACTTATCAAAATACTTCTACTTAACAAAAATGCTTACAATTACATCCTCGTTCAGTTTCATCAACAATTCTACTCGTATGCACCCGTATTCGTACTCGTACAATACACAGCTTTTAGATGTATGTACTATTGGTATATACACTCCAATGATCAGCTCTTAGCAGCCCATGTGAGTCACCTAACACATGTGGGAACCATCATTTGGCAACTAGCATGAAATATCTCATAAAATTACAAAAATATGAGTAATCATTCATGACTTATTTACATGAAAACAAAATTACATATCCTTTATATCTAATCCATACACCAACGACCAAAAACACCTACAAACACTTTCATTCTTCAATTTTCTTCATCTAATTGATCTCTCTCAAGTTCTATCTTCAAGTTCTAAGTGTTCTTCATAAATTCCAAAAGTTCTAGTTTCATAAAATCAAGAATACTTTCAAGTTTGCTAGCTCACTTCCAATCTTGTAAGGTGATCATCCAACCTCAAGAAATCTTTATTTCTTACAGTAGGTTATCATTCTAATACAAGGTAATAATCATATTCAAACTTTGGTTCAATTTCTATAACTATAACAATCTTATTTCAAGTAATGATCTTACTTGAACTTGTTTTCGTGTCATGATTCTGCTTCAAGAACTTCGAGCCATCCAAGGATCCATTGAAGCTAGATCCATTTTTCTCTTTTCCAGTAGGTTTATCCAAGGAAATTAAGGTAGTAATGATGTTCATAACATCATTCGATTCATACATATAAAGCTATCTTATTCGAAGGTTTAAACTTGTAATCACTAGAACATAGTTTAGTTAATTCTAAACTTGTTCGCAAACAAAAGTTAATCCTTATAACTTGACTTTTAAAATCAACTAAACACATGTTCTATATCTATATGATATGCTAACTTAATGATTTAAAACCTGGAAACACGAAAAACACCGTAAAACCGGATTTACGCCGTCGTAGTAACACCGCGGGCTGTTTTGGGTTAGTTAATTAATAACTATGATAAACTTTGATTTAAAAGTTGTTATTCTGAGAAAATGATTTTTATTATGAACATGAAACTATATCCAAAAATTATGGTTAAACTCAAAGTGGAAGTATGTTTTCTAAAATGGTCATCTAGACGTCGTTCTTTCGACTGAAATGACTACCTTTACAAAAACGACTTGTAACTTATTTTTCCGACTAGAAACCTATATTTTTTTTGTTTAGATTCATAAAATATAGTTCAATATGAAACCATAGCAATTTGATTCACTCAAAACGGATTTAAAATGAAGAAGTTATGGGTAAAACAAGATTGGATAATTTTTCTCATTTTAGCTACGTGAAAATTGGTAACAAATCTATTCCAACCATAACTTAATCAACTTGTATTATATATTATGTAATCTTGAGATACCATAGACACGTATACAATGTTTCGACCTATCATGTCGACACATCTATATATATTTCGGAACAACCATAGACACTCTATATGTGAATGTTGGAGTTAGCTATACAGGGTTGAGGTTGATTCCAAAATATATATAGTTTGAGTTGTGATCAATACTGAGATACGTATACACTGGGTCGTGGATTGATTCAAGATAATATTTATCGATTTATTTCTGTACATCTAACTGTGGACAACTAGTTATAGGTTACTAACGAGGACAGCTGACTTAATAAACTTAAAACATCAAAATATATTAAAAGTGTTGTAAATATATTTTGAACATACTTTAATATATATGTATATATTGTTATAGGTTCGTGAATCAACAGTGGCCAAGTCTTACTTCCCGACGAAGTAAAAATCTGTGAAAGTGAGTTATAGTCCCACTTTTAAAATCTAATATTTTTGGGATGAGAATACATGCAGGTTTTATAAATGATTTACAAAATAGACACAAGTACGTGAAACTACATTCTATGGTTGAATTATCGAAATCGAATATGCCCCTTTTTATTAAGTCTGGTAATCTAAGAATTAGGGAACAGACACCCTAATTGACGCGAATCCTAAAGATAGATCTATTGGGCCTAACAAACCCCATCCAAAGTACCGGATGCTTTAGTACTTCGAAATTTATATCATATCCGAAGGGTGTCCCGGAATGATGGGGATATTCTTATATATGCATCTTGTTATTGTCGGTTACCAGGTGTTCACCATATGAATGATTTTTATCTCTATGTATGGGATGTGTATTGAAATATGAAATCTTGTGGTCTATTGTTACGATTTGATATATATAGGTTAAACCTATAACTCACCAACATTTTTGTTGACGTTTAAAGCATGTTTATTCTCAGGTGAATATTAAGAGCTTCCGCTGTTGCATACTAAAATAAGGACAAGATTTGGAGTCCATGTTTGTATGATATTGTGTAAAAACTGCATTCAAGAAACTGATTTCGATGTAAATATTTGTATTGTAAACCATTATGTAATGGTCGTGTGTAAACAGGATATTTTAGATTATCATTATTTGATAATCTACGTAAAGCTTTTTAAACCTTTATTTATGAAATAAAGGTTATGGTTTGTTTTAAAAATGAATGCAGTCTTTGAAAAACGTCTCATATAGAGGTCAAAACCTCGCAACGAAATCAATTAATATGGAACGTTTTTAATCGATAAGAACGGGACATTTCATGGTGAACGTACAAAAGGTGGTGAACGTCTTGCTCGGTGCATTCACTGAATATCCTATTAGTTTTTAAAAGGAAAGAAAAATTATAATAAGTTATCCAATCAATAGACTTTTCTGATTTTGCCCACGTTTCGAATAGCCAAAAGATGCAGCAGAGGGGCAGGATTCGTTTGGTCTCAATATAATTGAGGACTGTTTGACTCCAATAACCCGGTCCACGTACAAATCCAACTATTACTACGAACCAGAAAATTTTGATGTCTATCAATTTAACCACTTAAAATAAATTTTCGTAATTTTAAGAAACTTAGATAAGAAGTAGAATAAAAATCTATGTCCTAAAACTAGAATAGCGAGAAATAGGAAAGAAAAAGAGCTCGTCGAAAAAGGTCGAAAAAGAAAAATGGTTGAAAAATAAAAGGTGACGGAAAAATAAAAGAAACTTATAAAACTTAAAAACACTTGACTAACCTAACCTTATTACTACAACTAACTTAAAATTATAATCGCAAATTGAGATTACTAATTGGAATGATAATTGGTACATAGTAAAAGGTGTCTAAAAATATTAAAGCTTATAGGAAAAACTATATCCCAAATGGAAATAACTTAAAAAGAAACTAAAACTTAAAAAGGCGTCGCAAAATTCTAAAGCACCTAAATCTTAGTCTAAATAAAAAGCACTTAAGGGATTTTACGGCAAAGCCTAAAAATCTAGAAGTAAAAATAACTATGGCAAAAACTAAGTTTAAAACTAAATATGAGCTAAAAATACAAATATTACGTTAAAACGATTGAAAAGGGACAAAATATAAAAATATACAAAAAGTTGTAAAAAGTACAATTTTTATAAAAATATTATTTTTATATTATTTATTTATTAAAACTACTAATTTTACAAATTAATTAAACTAATTAAACAAAATATTAATAAAAACTAAAATAATTATTTAATTAAAACCTAATTAGGGTTTTATATTAATAATTATAATAATTATTCGTAATTAATGCCTGATTAGGGTTCTGTCGGCGTGTCAGGTTATCTCCGCGACTTGCGGTATTCAAAGCATCAAACCCCGCGACTCGCGGGGTTCCAAATTTCAACTGACAGGTTTAAAATTCGACGCGTTTTTCTTTATTTTTTTTTTATTTTCTGTTTTCTGTTTTTATATTTTCTGTTTATATTATCTAATTAAAATATTTATATAGTTTAAATAAAACTTATCTTTAATAACTAAGATAAAAATAAAATACTTTATAACAATAAAAAAAATAGATTTATATATATTTATATTTTTTTCGGTTTTTTATATTTATAAAATATATTTATAAAATAAATTAAATAAAACTTATATTTTTACAAACTAAAGAAACTTTATAAAACTTAAATATTTATCAAACTCCTAAAAATATTTAAATTTTTGTTTTTCTTTTTATATTTTCGAATAATTAAAACGTATTTTTACAAAAACGAATTTTAATAAAAGTTAACTAAATTTTTTTTTTATATTAGCGTTGCGCTTCCGGCTTTTAAAAGAGTCCCCGGCAGCGGCGCCAAAAATAACTTGATGTTTTAGCAGAGGGGTATAAAATACTATTAAATTTTAGCAGAAAATACTATTAAATACGATACAATTTTACACAAGATATTTATTTATTTATAGAATGGATATACTTAAACCTTGCTACAACATTTATAGGCAGTGTACCTAATCGTACAGTAGTGTAGTTTTTAGTAAGTCCGGTTCGTTCCACAGGGAATCTTTTTAAACAAAGCTTAACGCTATATTAGTTTACTTTTATAAAAATACAAATATATATATAAGTAATATTATTATTATAAAGGGGGGTTTTTACCGTTTAATGACCGGTTTGTCGATTTTAAAACTTTAGTTGCAGTTAAAACCAAATGTAAAATAATAAATAAATACAAGACTTAATTTAAAGCGTAAAGTAAATAACGATAATGAAATTGCGAATAATAAAAGTGCGATAAAATAAACTTGCGATAAAAAGTACGATAATTAAAAGTGCAATTAAATAAAATAACAATAAAAATGCGATAATTAGAAGTGCAATTAAATATAAAATAAAGGAAATTAAATATGAAATAAAAGAATTATGCTTATTTAAACTTCCGTAATCATGATGTTTGACGTGTTGATTTTAGTTTTATGCCCATGGGTTAATTGTCCTTTGTCCTGGATTATTTAATATGTCCATACGGATTTTGTCCATAATAGTCCATCAGTCATAAATATAAAGAGCGAAAGCCTTCGTCAAATTATTCTTATTCCCGAAGTCAAATATTCCAACTAATTGGGGATTCGAATTGTAACAAGGTTTTAATACTTTGTTTAATGAATACACCAGGTTATCGACTGCGTGTAAACCAAGGTTTTACTACTTTGTTAACAATTACACCAATTACCCTTGAATGTAATCCACCCCTGTTTTAATGAGTCCATTGACTATTAATCCATCCCCGTGTCCGGCAAATGAACAATAATTCGTACTTATAAATATCCCGCCCATCGTGTCCGATTAAGCGTATGTGGTTATATATAAATACGTCGAATTATAAGTTTGTATATTAAATTAACAAGGTATTGTTTAGTTAATATAAAACCCATTAATAACCCATAGTCTAATTTCCACAAGTGTCGTTCTTTTGTCCAAACCCCAATTATGGTACAAAGCCCAATTACCCAATTTTAGTAATTAGCCCAACATCATGATTACTTCGGATTAAATAAACATAATAATAACTTAGCTACGAGACATTAATGTAAAAAGGTTGAACATAACTTACAATGATTAAAAATAGCGTAGCGTTACACGGAAAGAATTTTGACTTACACCCTTACAACATTCGCTAACATACCCTTATTATTAGAATTATAATTAAAATTAAAATTAAAATTAAAATATAAATATAAATATTTACGTAGTATTATGAGAGAAGAAGAAAAAGATGATTAAAATGATCAGAATTCGGTTGGCTTTATAGGCAGTTTCTCATTTTGGGGCTCCGCGACTCGCGGCATTTTTGGCCTTCAAACTCCGCGAGTCGCGGAGTTTGAAATTACAGCTCACCCATTTTGGAGTCTCTCTTGTCGACGGTTTTTATTTATTTATATAATATATAAATAATTATAAGAATTATTTAAATATTATATTATATTTATGTGCATAGTTGCCTTGTAATTTTTAGTCCGTTGCGTCGAGCGTTGAGAGTTGACTCTGGTCCCGGTTCCGAATTTTCGAACGTCCTTGCGTACAATTTTATATTTTGTACTTTGCATTTTGAATCTTGTACTCTTGTAATTTCGAGACGTTTCTTATCAATAATTGGAACCTCTTTGATTGTATTCTGTACTTTTGAGCTTTTTGGTCGTTTGCGTCTTGAATTCGTCGAATCTGTCTTTTGTCTTCACCTTTTATTATTTAAACGAATATCACTTGTAAATAGAACAATTGCAACTAAAAGCTTGTCTTTCTTGAGGAATAATGCTATGAAATATATGTTCGTTTTTAGCATTATCACCACGTTCTAATAGTTCTTGTAGTTAGCTTTGCAATTCTTTCATCTCGCTAGGTGCGAGTCTATAAGGAGCACGAGCTATTGGTGCAGCTCCTGGTACAAGATCTATTTGAAATTCAACAGATCAATGTGGAGGTAGTCCCGGTAATTCTTTCGGAAATACATCGGGAAATTCTTTTGCGACGGGAACATCATTGATGCTCTTTTCTTCAGTTTGTACTTTCTCGACGTGTGCTAGAACAGCATAGCAACCTTTTCTTATTAGTTTTTGTGCGTTCAAATTACTAATAAGATGTAGCTTCATGTTGCCCTTTTCTCCGTACACCATTAAGGGTTCTCCTTCTTCTCGTACAATGCGAATTGCATTTTTATAACATACGATCTCTGCTTTCACCTTCTTCAGCCAGTCCATGCCAACTATTACATCAAAACTCCCTAACTCTACTGGTATCAAATCAATCTTAAATATTTCGCTACCCAATTTAATTTCTCGATTCCGGCATATATTATCTGCTGAAATTAATTTACCGTTTGCTAATTCGAGTAAAAATTTACTATCCAACGACGTCAATGGACAACTTAATTTAGCACAAAAATCTCTACTCATATAGCTTCTATCCGCACCCGAATCAAATAAAACGTAAGCAGATTTATTGTCAATAAGAAACGTACCCGTAACAAGTTCCGGGTCTTCCTGTGCCTATGTCGCATTAATATTGAAAACTCTTCCGCGGCCTTGTCCATTCGTGTTCTCCTGGTTCGGGCAATTTCTAATAATGTGGCCCGGTTTTCCACATTTATAACAAACTACATTGGCATAACTTGCTCCGACACTACTTGCTCCGACACTACTTGCTCCGCCATTACTCGTTCTGACACCATTTGTTCCTTTCGTTCTGTTAACCCCTGGTCCATAGACCTCACACTTCGCCGCGCTATGACCATTTTTTTTACACTTGTTGCAAAATTTGGTGCAGAACCCCGAGTGATACTTTTCACACCTTTGGCATAGCTGCTTCTGATTGTTGTTGTTGTTGCGGTTGTTATTGTTGTTGGAATGATTGTTGTAGTTGCTGTTGTTGTTGTTGTTGTTGTTGTTGTTGTTGTTGTTGTTGTTGTTGTTGGGCCGTTTATTGTAGTTGCGATTGATGTTGCGATTGTTGGGATAATTGTTGCGATTATTATTGTAATTAATGCTGTTGTTGTATTGGTGATTCTTATCACCGTTTTCCTCCCACTTTCTTTTGACTTGCTTCACATTGGCCTCTTCAGCCGTCTGTTCTTTAATTCTTTCCTCAATCTGGTTCACTAGTTTGTGAGCCATTCTACATGCCTGTTGTATGGAGGCAGGCTCATGTGAACTTATATCTTCTTGGATTCTTTCCGATAATCCTTTCACAAACGCGTCGATCTTCTCTTCCTCATCTTGAACGCTCCCGGACACAATAGGCACAATTCTGTGAATCGTCTTTCGTACGTGGTAATATCAAATCCTTGGGTTCGTAAACCTCTAAGTTCTGTCTTGAGCTTATTGACCTCGGTTCTGGGACGGTACTTCTCGTTCATCAAGTGCTTGAATGCTGACCATGGTAGTGCGTACGCATCATCTTGTCCCACTTGCTCTAGATAGGTATTCCACCATGTTAACGCAGAACCTATGAAGGTATGCGTAGCATACTTCACTTTGTCCTCTTCAGTACACTTACTTATGGCAAACAACGATTCGACCTTCTCGGTCCACCGTTTCAATCCGATCGGTCCTTCGGTTCCATCAAATTCTAAAGGTTTGCAGGCAGTGAATTCTTTGTAGGTGCATCCGACACGATTTCCCTGTACTGCTAGATCCAAGGTTATTGTTGGTATGTAGCGCAGCCTGTACTGCGGCTATATTTGAAGTTAGAAAAGTACGGAATTCCTCTTCATTCATATTCACGGTGTGTCGAGTAGTCGGTGCCATTTCCTTAAAAGTAGTCAAATGGAACAAGTTAATCATACAGAATATTAAGAGTAGTTAATAGTATTTCGTAGCATAATATGAACTCATTTATAAAAGCTTTTTCTTCATATTAGCGTTTTATAAGTTTAAATTCGGGTAGTACCTACCCGTTAAGTTCATACTTAGTAGCTAATATACAATTCAACTACTACAATTCTATATGAAAAACTGATTATAATAATATTTCGCGTTCAAACTTTTATACAATATTTTACAAACTTACAATACCGCTTATTTTACATAAAGCATGAAATATAGCACACAATAACTTTGATACAAGATAGTTGTGAAAATAATTCTAGCTAGTACACAAGTCGTTCAGCAAAGGCAATAAAGACACGTAATTCATACGTCCAGAAACAAGTCATGCATTCTGGTTTTACTAGGACTACTTCCCATCCTTGGTCTTGTGGAACATAACCGTTATGGCCGTTGATAAGACAGCGTGTTGTAACGTCGTCAAAGGGACGAGGGTTACGTAATGACCAACAGTCTCGTAATAACCTAAAAACCTCATTTCTTACCCCAATTACTGACTCCGTCACTTGTGGGAACGTTTTGTTTAATAGTTGTAGCCCGATGTTCTTTTCTCACTTTGGTGAGAAGCGAACATTACTAACCCGTAAGCATAGCATGCTTCTTTATGTTGCATGTTAGCCCCTTTTTCTAAATCATGAAGTCCTATATTCGGATACATTGAGTCAAAATAATTTCTTAACCCGTTGCGTAAAATAGCATTTGGGTTCCCCGCAATATATGCGTCAAAGTAAACACATCGTAACTTATGGGTTTCCCAATGTGATATCCCCCATCTTTCAAACGAAAGTCTCTTATAAACCAAGACATTCTTGGAGCGTTCTTCGAATGTCTTACAAACTGATTTCGCCGTAAATAGTTGTGCCGAAGAATTCTGACCGACTCTAGACAAGATTTCATCAATCATGTCTCCGGGTAGGTCTCTTAAAATATTGGGTTGTCTATCCATTTTGTGTTTTTATACTGTAAAATAGACAAGAGTTAGATTCATAAAAAAAATACTTATTAATACAAGCAATTTTTACATATATCATAAAGCATAAGCACACTATATTACATATATTACACCACACGAATACAATTATCTTATTCCGACTCGCTCGTTTCTTCTTCTTCGGTTTTGGTTCGTTTTGCCAAGTTTCTAGGGATATATGATGTTCCCCTACTACGAGCTGTCGTTTTCCACAACGGTTTAGAAAAACCTGGTGGTTTAGAGGTTCCCGGGTCATTGTTACAACTTAAGGGCTTTGGGGGTTGACGATACATATAAAGTTCATCGGGGTTGGAATTAGATTTCTCTATTTTTATGCCCTTTCCCTTATTATTTTCTTTTGCCTTTTTAAATTCAGTTGGAGTAATTTCTATAACATCATCTGAATTCTCGTCGGAATCCGATTCATCGGAGAATTGGTAATCCTCCCAATATTTTGCTTCCATGGCGGAAACACCAATGACCATAATTAACCTTGATCGGTTGGTTGAGGATTTTCTTTTACTTAACCGTTTTATTATTTCCCCCACCGGTTCTATTTCCTCCTCCGGTTCCTCCTCTTCCGGTTCTGATTCTTCTTCCGGTTCTGATTCTTCTTCCGGTTCTTCTTCGAGAACTTGTGAATCAGTCCAATATATATTCGACTCTTCGTTATTATTAGGTAAGTCAATGGGATTTGTGCTAGAGGTAGACATCTATCACACAATATCAAACATGTTAAGAGATTAATATATCACATAATATATACATGTTAATAATATATAGTTTCCAACAAAAATGTTAAGCAATCATTTTTAAAGAAAACACGGTCGAAGTCCAGACTCACTAATGCATCCTAACAAACTCGATAAGACACACTAATGCAAATTTTCTGGTTCTCTAAGACCAACGCTCTGATACCAACTGAAATGTCCCGTTCTTATTGATTAAAAACGTTCCATGTTAATTGATTTCATTGCTAGGTTTTGACCTCTATATGAGACATTTTTCAAAGACTACATTCATTTTTAAAACAAATCATAACCTTTATTTCATAAATAAAGGTTTAAAAAGCTTTACGTAGATTATCAAATAATGATAATCTAAAATATCCTGTTTACACACGACCATTACATAATGGTTTACAATACAAATATGTTACATCGAAATCAGTTTCTTGAATGCAGTTTTTACACAATATCATACAAACATGGACTCCAAATCTTGTCCTTATTTTAGTATGCAACAGCGGAAGCTCTTAGTATTCACCTGAGAATAAACATGCTTTAAATGTCAACAAAAATGTTGGTGAGTTATAGGTTTAACCTATATATATCAAATCGTAACAATAGACCACAAGATTTCATATTTCAATACACATCCCATACATAGAGATAAAAATCATTCATATGGTGAACACCTGGTAACCGACATTAACAAGATACATATATAAGAATATCCCCATCATTCCGGAACACCCTTCGGATATGATATAAATTTCGAAGTACTAAAGCATCTGGTACTTTAGATGGGGTTTGTTAGGCCCAATAGATCTATCTTTAGGATTCGCGTCAATTAGGGTGTCTGTTCCCTAATTCTTAGATTACCAGACTTAATAAAAAGGGGCATATTCGATTTCGATAATTCAACCATAGAATGTAGTTTCACGTACTTGTGTCTATTTTGTAAATCATTTATAAAAACTGCATGTATTCTCATCCCAAAAATATTAGATTTTAAAAGTGGGACTATAACTCACTTTCACATATTTTTACTTCATCGGGAAGTAAGACTTGGCCACTGGTTGATTCACGAACCTATAACAATATATACATATATATCAAAGTATGTTCAAAATATATTTACAACTCTTTTAATATATTTTGATGTTTTAAGTTTATTAAGTCAGCTGTCCTCGTTAGTAACCTACAACTAGTTGTCCACAGTTAGATGTACAGAAATAAATCGATAAATATTATTTTGAATCAATCCACGACCCAGTGTATACATATCTCAGTATTGATCACAACTCAAACTATATATATTTTGGAATCAACCTCAACCCTGTATAGCTAACTCCAACATTCACATATAGAGTGTCTATGGTTGTTCCGAAATATATATAGATATGTCGACATGATAGGTCGAAACATTGTATACGTGTCTATGGTATCTTAAGATTACATAATATACAATACAAGTTGATTAAGTTATGGTTGGAATAGATTTGTTACCAATTTTCACGTAGCTAAAATGAGAAAAATTATCCAATCTTTTTTTACCCATAACTTCTTCATTTTAAATCCGTTTTGAGTGAATCAAATTGCTATGGTTTCATATTGAACTCTATTTTATGAATCTAAACAGAAAATGTATAGGTTTTTTGTCAGAAAAATAAGTTACAAGTCGTTTTTGTAAAGGTAGTCATTTCAGTCGAAAGAACGACGTCTAGATGACCATTTTAGAAAACATACTTTCACTTTGAGTTTAACCATAATTTTTGGATATAGTTTCATGTTCATAATAAAAATCATTTTCCCAGAATAACAACTTTTAAATCAAAGTTTATCATAGTTTTTAATTAACTAACCCAAAACAGCCCGCGGTGTTACTACGACGGCGTAAATCCGGTTTTACGGTGTTTTTCGTGTTTCCAGGTTTTAAATCATTAAGTTACCATATCATATAGATATAGAACATGTGTTTAGTTAATTTTAAAAGTCAAGTTATAAGGATTAACTTTTATTTGCGAACAAGTTTAGAATTAACTAAACTATGTTCTAGTGATTACAAGTTTAAACCTTCGAATAAGATAGCTTTATATGTATGAATCGAATGATGTTATGAACATCATTACTACCTCAAGTTCCTTGGATAAACCTACTGGAAATGAAAAAAATAGATCTAGCTTCAAAGGATCCTTGGATGGCTTGAAAGTTCTTGAAGCAGAATCATGACACGAAAACAATTTCAAGTAAGATTTCCACTCGAAATAAGATTGTTATAGTTATAGAAATTGAATTAAAGTTTGAACATGATTATTACCTTGTATTAGAAAGATAACCTACTGTAAGTAACAAAGGTTTCTTAATCTTGGATGATTATTTGGAATGGATTTAGAAAACTTGGAAGTAAACTTGCAATCTTGGAAGTATTCTTGATTTTATGAAACTAGAACTTTTGGAATTTATGAAGAACACTTGGAACTTGAAGATAGAACTTGAGAGAGATCAATTAGATGAAGAAAATTGAAGAATGAAAGTGTTTGTAGGTGTTTTTGGTCGTTGGTGAATGGATTAGATATAAAGGATATGTAATTTTGTTTTCATGTAAATAAGTCATGAATGATTACTCATATTTTTGTAATTTTATGAGATATTTCATGCTAGTTGCCAAATGATGGCTCCCACATGTGTTAGTTGACTCACATGGGCTGCTAAGAGCTGATCATTGGAGTGTATATACCAATAGTACATACATCTAAAAGCTGTGTATTGTACGAGTACGAATACGGGTGCATACGAGTAGAATTGTTGATGAAACTGAACGAGGATGTAATTGTAAGCATTTTTGTTAAGTAGAAGTATTTTGATAAGTGTCTTGAAGTCTTTCAAAAGTGTATAAATACATATTAAAATACTACATGTATATACATTTTAACTGAGTCGTTAAGTCATCGTTAGTCGTTACATGTAAATGTTGTTTTGAAACCTTTAGGTTAACGATCTTGTTGAATGTTGTTAACCCATTGTTTATTATAACAAATGAGATGTTAAATTGTTATATTATCATGATATTATGATATATAATATATCTTAGTATGATATATATACAGTTAAATGTTGTTACAACGATAATCGTTACATATATGTCTCGTTTCGAAATCATTAAGTTAGTAGTCTTATTTTTACATATGTATTTCATTGTTAATACACTTAATAATATATTTACTTATCATTTAACATAATTAACTAAGTGTATCAATATATTAATATGATTCATATGTACCTAGTAAGACGTTGTTATAACGATAATCGTTATATATATCGTTTTCGAGTTTCTTAAATTAATAGTCTCATTTTTATGTATATAACTCATTGTTAAAATACCTAATGAGATACATACTTATAATAAAATCATTTTAACTATATATATAACCATATATATGTCATCATATAGTTTTTACAAGTTTTAACGTTCGTGAATCACCGGTCAACTTGGGTGGTCAATTGTCTATATGAAACCTATTTCAATTAATCAAGTCTTAACAAGTTTGATTGCTTAACATGTTGGAAACACTTATTCATGTAAATAACAATTTCATTTAATATATATATAAACATGGAAAAGTTCGGGTCACTACAGTATGTCATGGTAACTAATTCAATGGTGCCTTCGTTGCGTTTGGTTATGATGACATGGATTTGGGAGTGCCGGTAGCAATTAAAGCAAAGGGCGGTGATCCCTTATATGTGGTTCTTGTCGTTCTTTTTGTGAAGGAATGGAGGGATTTCGAATAATCCCAAAGGAAAAAGAGAAGAAATTAAGAAAGTGAAAGAAAAGGTTCCCGGGTTAGATTTTATGCTACAAGGGGATGGTTTTGTAATTGAGAACCCAACTTATTTGGAGCGGTATACTTTTGGGGTAGAGGATGATAATCTTCCTGAGGAGGAAGAAGATTATAATTCTGCGGATTCATTTGAGCGAGTTGCACGAGGATTGCATGATATCTATGATAGGGCTGATCCGGATTTTAACCCTCAAGGTGAGGGATCGAGTATAGGTAGGCGGTATATTCCAGTAGATGAACAAAGGTGGGCTCGAATGGAGGAGTAACAGAGTACCCTTCTTGATGCAGCTAGGGCTCAGAATTACTTGACTGAGCGATACCAACAAGATGTGTTTGAAAGGGATAACCGAAGACGTCAGTATGAGGATATGTTGCATAATTGGCCAGTTAGCCGATTGATTATACGACTTATGCTTCGGGGTTTGCACCAGGGTTGGAGTATGTGAATCCACCCGCACCATCTGTCGCACCACCATTGTTTTATCAGCAACCCACACTACTACCACTGGATATGGAGAGAGCTAGAGAAGAGGGCAGGAAGTCGGTGTTCGACATGGCACCGTTATCGAGAAGCTTATTTGATAGTATTTTTGTTCCTGATCCCCGAATGGGATGAGCCTCTCTGATTTTAATCAGGTCCTGTGCTCCGTCTGTAATAACATGTACACTTTTCTTTTCTTTTATTTTTCTTTTCTTTTATTTTTCTTATTTTATTTTAAGTAGTTAAATGAACTTGGTGGGTATGTTCACTGCAAGCCCTCACGAGACAAAACTCGTCCACCCGAGGGAATCGGGTGGTTTAAAGCGGGATCCCTCCGAAAATGGGCTAGTTAGTTTTTATGTTTTCTTTTGTTTTTGTTTTGTAAGAATAAAGTTGGATGGAAGGAACATGTGTGTGATGAAATGGGAGTTGGTGTACGTGTCACAATGATATTGGGAAGTTGCTTTTAATCCCGGGTAATATTGTTCTTTTTCTTCTTTCTCCTTGTTTAATTTCCTCACTTTGGTCTAACATAACTTTTAAACATGCATATGAGGACGTAGCATGACTTAAGTGTGGGGGGGAGGAAGGAAATTTGCACATTTGGCTTAGCTTGAAAATGCTTGTTGTTCAAAGGTTTTATGACATAAATGGTGTTAATGGCCTAGGTGGTAAAAATTTGAAAGAATTTTAATTTCAAGGCTATAATCAAGATGTTGACCCATGAGAGTAACCATAGTTACTAAGAATTAACTTAGAAGTTTTTGACTTGGCCGGTGAGGAATGTTAGTGTTAGGCTTTTGACTTTGTTGACCTTGGCTAGTTAATTTTAAGGAAACACACACTTGTGAAGAAAAGAAAGGTTGAGAAAATAAGGGGATCCCATGGTTGTATGTTAGGTAACATGAATGATAAAGAAATATTTTAGAATTTTCTTTTAAACCAATTTTATTTTTTATTTTTGCAGCCAGTCTACCCAGGTCGCTAGTACCCAATTGTGTACTAGAATCAATTAGTAACCATTAGCAGCCTAAACCTTTAGAAAAAAAAAAAAAAAAAAAGGAAAAACAACTTCCCATTCCTACCCTTATTTGTGGTTATTGATGTCGAATTTAATCTTACTTTATCTTGTTTAGATTTGGTAACGCTAGGTGACAACGCAACTCATTTTTGCTAAGACATAATTAGTTTAAATTAGCATGGCAATTATAACTAGCTATTATGTTATAGTGTTTGTGGCTTTTTAATTAGTTTGACTCAAAGTGGTCTCCAAGGTTCTACAATGGATTTCACGATTTACTCGCTAGTATGAAGTGCATAATAATGATGATAGTCACCAATGCAACACTTGTAGAGTTTTGCTCTTCCCTAGGCAAAGGTCGAAAGGGGATGCTTTATATCACAAGCTATGACAATGATATTCACCACACCCAATACCTGTTATCTACATTACATACATATACTTATATATCATTGTTATCATCACCATATATTCACCATTACATCCCAAATGTTCCTAAAATGATAAATGCTGTGTGCTATCATGAAAAAAAAGAGAGAAAAAAAAGAGGAAGTGAAAGAGACGAATCTGAAAATTATATATGCCAAAAATTGTGAAACGATTGCCCTAAAAAGCATGGACCACTGAGGCATAGGAAAAATGAATAATGAAAAAGAGAGTAGAAGAAGAATATGCCAAAAATTGTGAAACGAGTGCCTTATAAAACATGGACCACTGAGGCATAAGATTCGTTCTCGATGAAATGTCAAGTTAAGAATGCAAAACTCCTTATCACCTTACAAAGTACCTACACCTTTCATGAAATGCCTCGTATAAATGGGCAATGTAACCAACATCCACTTCACCGAGCTTGTGGTATGGGGTATTTCCAATTAGACTTAGGGGGTTCATTGGTGTCGGGACTTAAAAGCTATGCACTTTATACTAGTGTAGACAAGGGCATGAGTTTGACTAATTGAAAAGTTAAGGAGGACAAAAACACAAACATGTGCACAATTCTAGTTATGGTTGACATTCCGATTTAAATTAATTTATCTTGGTGCGAATGAGGGTCACGTTAAAATTTCTAAACCTTATAAAGTTTGATTGGTTCGATATTCGTAACCGTTTTATACCGTTTTTGATTGAGTCATGACTAACCCTTATGTAGTTGTTCCGGATGTAATTAAACCCATTTTGTGTTTCTTTTGACATGTTACTTAGATACATTTATATTGTCGTTAAAAGAATAAGTGTGGATTATAAAAGTTGTGAAAGATAATAGGTTGACCTAGTCTAAGTAATGATCCATTTGATGACTTGGGAAGATGCTTGAGATTTATGATGATATGATTAGTGGAGGAATTGATGAATTAAGGAAATGCTTTGTGAAAAGAAGTTTATGATTAAAGGTGTTAGAGATTAAAAGTTGTTTGAGGTTTTGAGTGATTGGTCCATAACGTCCGTACATCTTGATTAATAGTTAATTTTGCTTTCGAAAGATTATTTGAGTTAAGACCACCTAGGTGTTATTGTCTTATAGCTAAAAACAGATTTGCTTGAGGACAAGCAAAAGTCAAGTGTGAAATGTCCCGTTCTTATTGATTAAAAACGTTCCATATTAATTGATTTCGTTGCGAGGTTTTGACCTCTATATGAGACATTTTTCAAAGACTGCATTCATTTTTAAAACAAACCATAACCTTTATTTCATAAATAAAGGTTTAAAAAGCTTTACGTAGATTATCAAATAATGATAATCTAAAATATCCTGTTTACACACGACCATTACATAATGGTTTACAATACAAATATGTTACATCAAAATCAGCTTCTTGAATGCAGTTTTTACACAATATCATACAAACATGGACTCCAAATCTTGTCCTTATTTTAGTATGCAACAGCGGAAGCTCTTAGTATTCACCTGAGAATAAACATGCTTTAAACGTCAACAAAAATGTTGGTGAGTTATAGGTTTAACCTATATATATCAAATCGTAACAATAGACCACAAGATTTCATATTTCAATACACATCCCATACATAGAGATAAAAATCATTCATATGGTGAACACCTGGTAACCGACATTAATAAGATGCATATATAAGAATATCCCCATCATTCTGGGACACCCTTCGGATATGATATAAATTTCGAAGTACTAAAGCATCCGGTACTTTGGATAGGGTTTGTTAGGCCCAATAGATCTATCTTTAGGATTCGCGTCAATTAGGGTGTCTGTTGAAATGTCCCGTTCTTATTGATTAAAAACGTTCCATATTAATTGATTTCGTTGCGAGGTTTTGACCTCTATATGAGACGTTTTTCAAAGACTGCATTCATTTTTAAAACAAACCATAACCTTTATTTCATCAATAAAGGTTTAAAAAGCTTTACGTAGATTATCAAATAATGATAATCTAAAATATCCTGTTTACACACGACCATTACATAATGGTTTACAATACAAATATGTTACAACAAAATAAGTTTCTTGAATGCAGTTTTTACACAATATCATACAAGCATGGACTCCAAATCTCGTCCTTATTTAATTATGCGATAGCGGAAGCTCTTAATAATCACCTGAGAATAAACATGCTTAAAACGTCAACAAAAATGTTGGTGAGTTATAGGTTTAACCTATATATATCAAATCATAATAATAGACCACAAGATTTCATATTTCAATACACATCCCATACATAGAGATAAAAATCATTCATATGGTGAACACCTGGTAACCGACATTAACAAGATGCATATATAAGAATATCCCCATCATTCCGGGACACCCTTCGGATATGATATAAATTTCGAAGTACTAAAGCATCCGGTACTTTGGATGGGGTTTGTTAGGCCCAATAGATCTATCTTTAGGATTCGCGTCAATTAGGGTGTCTGTTCCCTAATTCTTAGATTACCAGACTTAATAAAAAGGGGCATATTCGATTTTGATAATTCAACCATAGAATGTAGTTTCACGTACTTGTGTCTATTTTGTAAATCATTTATAAAAACTGCATGTATTCTCATCCCAAAAATATTAGATTTTAAAAGTGGGTCTATAACTCACTTTCATAGATTTTTACTTTGTCGGGAAGTAAGACTTGGCCACTGGTTGATTCACGAACCTATAACAATATATACATATATATCAAAGTATGTTTAAAATATATTTACAACACTTTTAATATATTTTGATGTTTTAAGTTTATTAAGTCAGCTGTCCTCGTTAGTAACCTACAACTAGTTGTCCACAGTTAGATATACAGAAATAAATCGATAAATATTATCTTGAATCAATCCACGACCCAGTGTATACGTATCTCAGTATTGATCACAACTCAAACTATATATATTTTGGAATCAACCTCAACCCTGTATAGCTAACTCCAACATTCACATATAGAGTGTCTATGGTTGTTCCGAAATATATATAGATGTGTCGACATGATATGTCGAAACATTGTATACGTGTCTATGGTATCTCAAGATTACATAATATACAATACAAGTTGATTAAGTTATGGTTGGAATAGATTTGTTACCAATTTTCACGTAGCTAAAATGAGAAAAATTATCCAATCTTGTTTTACCCATAACTTCTTCATTTTAAATCCGTTTTGAGTGAATCAAATTGCTATGGTTTCATATTGAACTCTATTTTATGAATATAAACAGAAAAAGTATAGGTTTATAGTCGGAAAAATAAGTTACAAGTCGTTTTTGTAAAGGTAGTCATTTCAGTCGAAAGAACGACGTCTAGATGACCATTTTAGAAAACATACTTCCACTTTGAGTTTGACCATAATTTTTGGATATAGTTTCATGTTCATAATAAAAATCATTTTCTCAGAATAACAACTTTTAAATCAAAGTTTATCATAGTTTTTAATTAACTAACCCAAAACAGCCCGCGGTGTTACTACGACGGCGTAAATCCGGTTTTACGGTGTTTTTCGTGTTTCCAGGTTTTATATCATTAAGTTAGCATATCATGTAGATATAGAACATGTGTTTAGTTGATTTTAAAAGTCAAGTTAGAAGGATTAACTTTTGTTTGCGAACAAGTTTAGAATTAACTAAACTATGTTCTAGTGATTACAAGTTTAAACCTTCGAATAAGATAGCTTTATATGTATGAATTGAATGATGTTATGAACATCATTACTACCTTAAGTTCCTTGGATAAACCTACTGGAAAAGAGAAAAATGGATCTAGCTTCAACGGATCTTTGGATGGCTCGAAGTTCTTGAAGCAGAATCATGACACGAAAACAAGTTCAAGTAAGATCATCACTTGAAATAAGATTGTTATAGTTATAGAAATTGAACCAAAGTTTGAATATGATTATTACCTTGTATTAGAATGATAACCTACTGTAAGAAACAAAGATTTCTTGAGGTTGGATGATCACCTTACAAGATTGGAAGTGAGCTAGCAAACTTGAAAGTATTCTTGATTTTTTTGTAACTAGAACTTGTAGAATATATGAAGAACACTTAGAACTTGAAGATAGAACTTGAGAGAGATCAATTAGATGAATAAAATTGAAGAATGAAAGTGTTTGTAGGTGTTTTTGGTCGTTGGTGTATGGATTAGATATAAAGGATATGTAATTTTGTTTTCATGTAAGTAAGTCATGAATGATTACTCATATTTTTGTAATTTTATGAGATATTTCATGCTAGTTGCCAAATGATGGTTCCCACATGTGTTAGGTGACTCACATGGGCTGCTAAGAGCTGATCATTGGAGTGTATATACCAATAGTACATACATCTAAAAGCTGTGTATTGTACGAGTACGAATACGGGTGCATACGAGTAGAATTGTTGATGAAACTGAACGAGGATGTAATTGTAAGCATTTTTGTTAAGTAGAAGTATTTTGATAAGTGTATTGAAGTCTTTTTGAAAAGTTTATAAATACATATTAAAACACTACATGTATATTCATTTTAACTGAGTCGTTAAGTCATCGTTAGTCGTTACATGTAAGTGTTGTTTTGAAACCTTTAGGTTAACGATCTTGTTAAATGTTGTTAACCCAATGTTTATAATATCAAATGAGATTTTAAATTATTATACTATCATGATATTATCATGTATGAATATCTCTTAATATGATATATATACATTAAATGTCTTTACAACGATAATCGTTACATATATGTCTCGTTTAAAAAATCATTAAGTTAGTAGTCTTGTTTTTACATATGTAGTTCATTGTTAATATACTTAATGACATGTTTACTTATCATAGTATCATGTTAACTATATATATATCCATATATATGTCATCATATAGTTTTTACAAGTTTTAACGTTCGTGAATCACCAGTCAACTTGGGTGGTCAATTGTCTATATGAAACATATTTCAATTAATCAAGTCTTAACAAGTTTGATTGCTTAACATGTTGGAAACATTTAATCATGTAAATATCAATCTCAATTAATATATATAAACATGGAAAAGTTCGAATCACTACAGTACCTTCCCGTTAAATAAATTTCGTCCCGAAATTTTAAGCTGTTGAAGGTGTTGACGAATCTTCTGGAAATAGATGCGGGTATTTCTTCTTTATCTGATCTTCACGCTCCCAGGTGAACTCGGGTCCTCTACGAGCATTCCATCGAACCTTAACAATTGGTATCTTGTTTTGCTTAAGTCTTTTAACCTCACGATCCATTATTTCGACGGGTTCTTCGATGAATTGGAGTTTTTCGTTGATTTGGATTTCATCTAACGGAATAGTGAGATCTTCTTTAGCAAAACATTTCTTCAAATTTGAGACGTGGAAAGTGTTATGTACAGCCGCGAGTTGTTGAGGTAACTCAAGTCGGTAAGCTACTGGTCCTACACGATCAATAATCTTGAATGGTCCAATATACCTTGGATTTAATTTCCCTCGTTTACCAAATCGAACAACGCCTTTCCAAGGTGCAACTTTAAGCATGACCATCTCTCCAATTTCAAATTCTATATCTTTTCTTTTAATGTCAGCGTAGCTCTTTTGTCGACTTTGGGCGGTTTTCAACCGTTGTTGAATTTGGATCATCTTCTCGGTAGTTTCTTGTATAATCTCCGGACCCGTAATCTGTCTATCCCCCACTTCACTCCAACAAATCGGAGACCTGCACTTTCTACCATAAAGTGCTTCAAACGGCGCCATCTCAATGCTTGAATGGTAGCTGTTGTTGTAGGAAAATTCTGCTAATGGTAGATGTCGATCCCAACTGTTTCCGAAATCAATAACACATGCTCGTAGCATGTCTTCAAGCGTTTGTATCGTCCTTTCGCTCTGCCCATCAGTTTGTGGATGATAGGCAGTACTCATGTCTAGACGAGTTCCTAATGCTTGCTGTAATGTCTGCCAGAATCTTGAAATAAATCTACCATCCCTATCAGAGATAATAGAGATTGGTATTCCATGTCTGGAGATGACTTCCTTCAAATACAGTCGTACTAACTTCTCCATCTTGTCATCTTCTCTTATTGGCAGGAAGTGTGCTGATTTGGTGAGACGATCAACTATTACCCAAATAGTATCAAAACCACTTGCAGTCCTTGGCAATTTAGTGATGAAATCCATGGTAATGTTTTCCCATTTCCATTCCGGGATTTCGGGTTGTTGAAGTAGACCTGATGGTTTTTGATGCTCAGCTTTGACCTTAGAACACGTCAAACATTCTCCTACGTATTTAGCAACATCGGCTTTCATACCCGGCCACCAAAAATGTTTCTTGAGATCCTTGTACATCTTCCCCGTTCCAGGATGTATTGAGTATCTGGTTTTATGAGCTTCTCTAAGTACCATTTCTCTCATATCTCCAAATTTTGGTACCCAAATCCTTTCAGCCCTATACCGGGTTCCGTCTTCCTGAATATTAAGATGCTTCTCCGATCCTTTGGGTATTTCATCCTTTAAATTTCCCTCTTTTAAAACTCCTTGTTGCGCCTCCTTTATTTGAGTAGTAAGGTTATTATGAATCATTATATTCATAGATTTTACTCGAATGGGTTCTCTGTCCTTCCTGCTCAAGGCATCGGCTACCACATTTGCCTTCCCCGGGTGGTAAAGAATCTCAAAGTCGTAATCATTCAACAATTCAATCCACCTACGCTGCCTCATATTCAGTTGTTTCTGATTAAATATGTGTTGAAGACTTTTGTGGTCGGTATATATAATACTTTTGACCCCATATAAGTAGTGCCTCCAAGTCTTTAATGCAAAAATAACCGCGCCTAATTCCAAATCATGCGTCGTATAATTTTGTTCGTGAATCTTCAATTGTCTAGATGCATAAGCAATCACCTTCGTTCGTTGCATTAATACACAACCGAGACCTTGCTTTGATGCGTCACAATAAATCACAAAATCATCATTCCCTTCAGGCAATGACAATATAGGTGCCGTAGTTAGCTTTTTCTTCAATAACTGAAACGCTTTCTCTTGTTCATCATTCCATTAAAATTTCTTCCCTTTATGCGTTAATGCAGTCAAGGGTTTTGCTATTCTGGAAAAGTCTTGGATGAACCTTCTGTAGTAACCAGCTAGTCCTAAAAACTGGCGTATGTGTTTCGGAGTTTTCGGGGTTTCCCACTTTTCAACAGTTTCTATCTTTGCCGGATCCACCTTAATACCTTCTTTGTTCACTATGTGACCGAGGAATTGAACTTCTTCCAACCAAAATGCACACTTTGAAAACTTAGCGTACAATTCTTCCTTCCTCAATACTTCTAACACCTTTCTCAAATGTTCACCGTGTTCTTGGTCATTCTTTGAGTAAATAAGTATGTCATCAATGAAAACAATGACAAACTTGTCAAGGTATGGTCCACACACTCGGTTTATAAGGTCCATGAACACAGCTGGTGCATTAGTTAAACCAAACGGCATGACCATAAACTCGTAATGACCGTAACGTGTTCTGAAAGCAGTCTTTGGAATATCATCTTCTTTCACCCGCATTTGATGATACCCGGAACGTAAGTCAATCTTTGAATAAACAGACGAGCCTTGTAGTTGATCAAATAAGTCGTCGATTCTTGGTAGTGGGTAGCGGTTCTTGATGGTAAGTTTGTTCAACTCTCGGTAGTCGATACACAACCTGAATGTACCATCTTTCTTCTTGACAAACAAAATAGGAGCTCCCCACGGTGATGTGCTTGGTCGAATGAAACCACGCTCTAAAAGTTCTTGTAATTGGCTTTGTAGTTCTTTCATCTCGCTGGGTGCGAGTCTGTAAGGAGCACGAGCTATTGGTGCAGCTCCTGGTACAAGATCTATTTGAAATTCAACGGATCGATGTGGGGGTAATCCCGGTAATTCTTTCGGAAATACATCGGGAAATTCTTTTGCAATGGGAACATCATTGATGCTCTTTTCTTCAGTTTGTACTTTCTCGACGTGTGCTAGAACAGCATAGCAACCTTTTCTTATTAGTTTTTGTGCCTTCAAATTACTAATAAGATGTAGCTTCGTGTTGCCCTTTTCTCCGTACACCATTAAGGGTTTTCCTTTTTCTCGTATAATGCGAATTGCATTTTTGTAACAAACGATCTCTGCTTTCACTTCTTTCAACCAGTCCATACCGATTATCACATCAAAACTCCCTAACTCTACTGGTATCAAATCAATCTTAAATGTTTCGCTAACCAGTTTAATTTCTCGATTCCGACATATATTATCTGCTGAAATTAATTTACCATTTGCTAATTCGAGTAAAAATTTACTATCCAAAGGCGTCAATGGACAACTTAATTTAGCACAAAAATCTCTACTCATATAGCTTCTATCCGCACCCGAATCAAATAAAACCTAAGCAGATTTATTGTCAATAAGAAACGTACCCGTAACAAGCTCCGGGTCTTCCTGTGCCTCTGCCGCATTAATATTGAAAACTCTTCCGCGGCCTTGTCCATTCGTGTTCTCCTGGTTCGGAAAATTTCTAATAATGTGGCCCGGTTTTCCACATTTATAACAAACTACATTGGCATAACTTGCTCCGACACTACTTGCTCTGCCATTACTCGTTCCGACACCATTTGTTCCTTTCGTTCTATTAACCCCTGGTCCATAGACCTCACACTTTGCCGCGCTATGACCATTTCTTTTACACTTGTTGCAAAATTTGGTGCAGAACCCCGAGTGATTCTTTTCACACCTTTGGCATAGCTGCTTCTGATTGTTGTTGTTGTTGCGGTTATTATTGTTATTAGGATGATTGTTGTAGTTGCTGTTGTTGTTGTTGTTGTTGTTGTTGTTGTTGGGCCATTTGTTGTAGTTGCGATTGATGTTGCGATTGTTGGGATAATTGTTCCGATTATTGTTGTAATTGCTGTTGCTGTTGTATTGGTGATTCTTATCACCGTTTTCCTCCCACTTTCTTTTGACTTGCTTCACATTGGCCTCTTCAGCAGTCTGTTCTTTAATTCTTTCTTCAATCTGGTTCACTAGTTTGTGAGCCATTCTACATGCCTGTTGTATGGAGGAGGGCTCGTGTGAACTTATATCTTCTTGGATTCTTTCCGGTAATCCTTTCACAAACGCGTCGATCTTCTCTTCCTCATCTTCGAATGCTCCCGGACACAATAGGCACAATTCTGTGAATCGTCTTTCGTACGTGGTAATATCAAATCCTTGGGTTCGTAACCCTCTAAGTTCTGTCTTGAGCTTATTGACCTCGGTTCTGGGACGGTACTTCTCGTTCATCAAGTGCTTGAATGCTGACCATGGTAGTGCTGTAAAGACCTCGACCTTATCCTCCCGGACGAAGTCTTCAACAGTTGATTCCATCGCGATGATCGACTCCAAATAATGTTCTTAACATGAGCAAATGTACAGCGGAAGACTCAATTTGTACCTGAGAATAGCATGCTTTAAAAAGTCAACATAAAGTTGGTGAGATATATAGGTTTGATGCTAGCAGAATAATAACTATGGACCACAAGATTTCATATATAAAAATATAATACACTCGCAAGTGTATGAAAAGCATTCCAAGTAATGGGCACCCGGTAACTAGCCTTAACAAGAGTGTGTACCCCTGAGTTATATAATATGTGCACCGAATCAAGTGCGTTCCGTTAACCTCGAAGTACTAAACACCCGTTCTTCTAATTTACTAGAACAACATCTGGGTGGGGGTGTAAAACCCAATAGATCTATCTTTAGGATTCGCGCCTACCAGTTCATAAACCAATAGTTAAAGTTACCAAGCTAGGGGATTTTTGATTCAAACCCATGTAGAACGTAATTTTAGTCACTTGTGTCCATAACGTAAATCATTTATAAAAATAGCGCATGTATTCTCAGCCCAAAAATATTTAAAGTTTAAAAAGGGACTATATACTCACCTAATGTATTTTGTAGTAAAAATACATATAACATCATTGAACACGTATAAGGTTGGCCTCGGATTCACGAACCTATATCATTTACGTATTTATTAATATAATTGTAATCGAACAAATATCCATATAAAATTATTAGTTATATACTTTTTATATTAATAATATATATATAAGTTTCATATATTCATTTCGTATATAAAAAAATTAATTTTGTTAAGAATAATAATAATTAATATTAATAATAATATTTATAATAATATTTGTAAAATATAAATTTTATTGTTAGTGATATTTATGATAAAAAATTTAGAAATTTTATAATAATAGTACTCATAATAATATTAATATTAATGACTTGATAACACTAGTAATAATAATAATACATAATGATAATAAAATTTTAATGAAACTACATTTATTGATTTGATATAAATAACAATAATAATAAAATTTGGTAATAATACTCTTAATTATAAACATAAACATAATAATAATAATAATAATAATAATAAAAGAAAAGGAAAACTACCTCAATGTGGTAATCCTTAAAAAAAAACACCTATGCCCATCCTTGAACCCGTGACCTCTCATTCAATCGCAAATACACCAACCATCCTTCCATCTTAATTTTTGTGAGATTACTAAAACCTAATTGTATAAAACTCGTTTTAGCTAGTTCCCATTTGATCCAACTAGAAACCCTTTTTAAACCAAGAGCAGCCCAACTGTTTAAGTCGATTTCGGCCCAAGAACAGCCATTCGACCCAAACCCTTCGGCCCAATACTTAACTATGAAAACAGTCCAGCTTTCATTTAAATGAGAAGAAAAAAAAAATGCACAGTCACCCGAGTTGAGTTTCGAACTCGAGATCTCTCTTTCAACGACAACACTCTCAACCATTGGGCCGTTGCCCCTTATCTATTTTAATCCCAACCCAAGTTATTATAACCCGTTACTATTTGTGTTCTTCTTCCTCAGTTCGAAACTGAATATACCAGGTTACCACAAAATTCATAGGAGTATTAATTTATTCGTTTTGAGTTGTTAAAATCATTCATAAACAATTTATAAATCGTGTTTTGTTCTTAAAATAAATCAACAAATCGCGAGTATACATATACAAATCAGTGGGTTGCTGTTCGTAAAAAAAAAATATAAGAACCCAAACTTCAATTTCGAATTAGAGGCTGTTTTGAATGAAATTTATAACATGAAAAAGGTTACTAATCACCATTAGAAAGTTTCTGATCTATCAATTTGCCATATAACTTGAAAACGAAATCAAATTTCCCATGAACAATTGGTTTCACGTTTTATTTCAAAATCTCAGATTTTAGAAATTTGGATTTGATATGCAAGGTTAAAGATTCAAACTTTCCAGATAGTTTTAAAATAAAATTTCAAACAATTCTACATTTAACGATTTCTGAAATTCAAATCCAATTCGAGATATGGATTACTGAAACACATACAGGGACCGACGATCTGTTTTCACTCCTTCCCTTTTTTTTTTCTATCTTCAATTGCCAAAAGAGGATATCATATATCATATAATATAGAAGGTAGATCGATACTGTAACAAAAATTGATAGCTTGCTGTTGTAGTTTTGGATAATTGAAACAAATTCTCACGGGTACACAGAACTTAAAAAGACAGATGGATAGAAGTTAAAAAAAAATCTAACAGCTAATGAAAACGTGTTATACAGCTTCAATACATTTATATTTATTTATTTATTTAATTATTTATTTATTTATTGATTTATAATTATAAATATTCTTAGTATTCTGTTTTTAATATTAATACAATAAATAACACTAATAATATTAACGTTAATGAAAATAATACCAAAATACCAAGAATTTTGATAATAATAATATTGTTATATTAGTAGTGATAATAATAATAATAATAACAATAATAATGATAATGATAATAATAATATTCAATAATTAAATGATATTGTTAATGATAATAATAATTATTACAGATAATGGTAATAACAATAATATAATAGATTATATTTATCAAAATTTATATCTGTATATTATATATTGAAAATAATAACCTTAATGCTAATATTAATGTTAATAACATTAATGAAAGTAATAATAATATCAATATAACAACTATATATAAATTTTTCGAACATTCAGATTAACTTAATTAAATATCAATCGAATTAATCAACAACTGCTATTATTGTTTACAAAATAATTATATATATAGTTATCTATATATAATTCAGTATTTTATATATATATATATATATATGTATATAAATATGTGTACTTATGACTACATATAATTTTCATTAAGTTAATATTACTAATTTTTAATGTATTATTGATAACAATATTATTAACATTTATATAAATAAGAACCCTAAAATAATATAATAATAACAATATTATATCAACCAAGTTTATATCTATAAATTATATATATTCACATTTATATATTTATATATATGTATACATAATTGTTCGTGAATGGTCAGGCATGGTCAAAGGGTATCTAATCGTCCGAATATAGATTTCAAACTTTCTAGACTCAACATCAAGGTTTTTGCTTATCGTGTCGGAAACATATAAAGAATAGGGTTTAAATTTGGTCGGAAATTTCCGGGTCATTACAGTACCCACCCGTTAAAAAAATTTCGTCCCCGAAATTTGATAGAGGTTGTCATGGATAACAATAAAAATGTTTTCATGACGTATATGAGGTAAATATGAAGTTTTATCATATTTAAGTAATGTAGATAAAACAATTCGATTATGCGAAGAGTAAAAGTGAAGCTATCGCGAGAGAGTGAAATGAGTAAATATGGAATCGTTTTACTCGTTGACGTAGTTATGATTGATTTTCCGGAATTTATGGAATTTAAAGAAAATCTTACGTAATAAGATTTGGTTATTCGGCGATTTAGGAAATAGGATCTCCTTTCGTTTCTTCTTCCCGTCCTCGAGCCAAGCGAGTAATGGTCCGGAATTCGTAAGTATGAAATTTGGAATGAACATAACTAATACTCTTAGAAAGAAACGGTAATGGCACGATTTTGATTGGTCAGATTATCAGAATATTCCGGAAAAATAGAACTATCAGGGTGATACGTTCTAATATGTTTGGAGATTGGTTAGAATGTAGGAGTCGTGTAACATGGCGCATGATGATGGTACTGTGAATCATCACATTCCATTAGAAACTCAACATGACTTACTGTAATATAATGAAGTTGATCAAGTTTCATTATATTATACTAATTCATGCATCAGTTCCCAACACTACTTCAGAACATTCCTATTTTAGACTTGAAGGTTTCAAAATTTAGAAACTAATGCAGTTTCTTTTTATATTGTAACGCAGATGTTACGAAGTGATAAATGATTTCAGATGGAAATAATATCTCCAGAAATTTTGAAGAATATGCATAATGGAAGATATGAAAATATCTTATAATCTCTAAGATAAAATGTTGATGAAAAATATCATCCGAAAAGGTTTAGAATAAGGAGTAGGGTTCTTACTAACGATTTCAGCAGGCACGGAATCATTTGAATCCTTTGAAGACAGATTCTGTTTTCATGATTTGTTCACGGCCTCCTTCATACTTTGCTCAATCCGTTTTCCAGTTTCAAACCTTCTCTTTTTCTGAGCTTTACATCAACCTTTGACTTGTTAAAGTCGTTTACAGTTTTTGCTGCTTCATCAGTATTTCAAGAATTACTTCATAGTTCAGGGTGTTTTCAGAAATTTCACATTTGGAGTATGAAATTATTAGGGATAAGTGTTATAGGTATAACTGGAAAAAGTGCTACGAGATTTTCAAAATACTAATTGCTGATTCCGCCGAAAAGATAACGAGTTGCTGGTACATCTGTTGATGATGTTGTGAAATATACAAGGTTCTCTGGTAACGATAGCGAAAGGACAAGGTATAAATATCGAAATTATAATAGGAGTGGTCTCACTGAGAAGTCGAAGTGGAGCTGTGACAAAATTAGCTTCTTGAAAAGGAATCGTATGTTGTTTTTGCTAATGAATGATAAGGAATTCGACACAAATAGGTTTTAACTATAACTTTGGTTTCGAAAGTTTTTCAGGTGCATAACTGTATGCATGAATCTTTCTTCCATAGACGAGATGCGGCCGGTTCAACTTCTTGATCGAGGTGTTTTCAAGAATCATGAAAAGTTGTGAATGCGAATTGTAATCGTCAAGATATGAATGAGGTTTAAAATAGAATCAAGTGGCAAACTTGAAGATTAGTTTAGTTTCATATGTTATAATCAATGTTTTAATTCATTTTAATTGTCCAAAGTTAGCAGTCTAATTGTCCAATGGTCCAATGATCCAATATATTCATATATAATTTAATATATAATATTCGAATTAAATAATACGTATCGTGACCCGTGTACCGGTCTCGGTGTCGATCACAACTCAAACAATATATATATTTTGGAATCCACCTCAACCCTGTATAGTCAACTATAGAGTGTCTATGGTCGTTCCGAAATATATATATAGATGGGTCGATATGATAGGTCGAAACCTTGTATACGTGTCCCGTTATTTAAAGGGCGTAAAAGTAAATGACAGAAATTAAATGACGATAAATAAAATTGCGAGAATGTAAATTGCGAGAATGTAAAGTGCGAGAATGTAAAGTGCGAGAATATAAATTGCGATAAATTAAATGTTAATCAGTTAGCTGGGAACAGTTAGCCGGAACAGTTAGCGTGTAATCCTATCTCAATTTCAATTAATTAATTCGTTTGTTTCTAACACTTTTTATTTTTGTCCAATGTTTTCTTCGTTATGCCACTTGTTGGATTCTGATAGGTCAAAATCCAAATATAAAATGTGAATAGAAATGGTTATTCGGTGATGAACGGATACGTATATTGGTGATTGTAAGTAGGATAGTAAATGACCGTTGAATCAGATTCGAAGAATGTACAGTGTAACTTATTAATGTGAAATCTGGATATTTCTCGGGTACTACCCACCCGTTAAAATATTCTCATCATTAACAGTTTGTACGATAGAAGTTTTAATTACAATCTTTATAAAAATATACTTGCATATATATTTTCATCGAATGTATTTATGAATTTATTGAGTCGATAGAACATTATACTCATTTGATTTATTGTTGCTACTTGATTACATGATCTCTAAACTTTAGAGATTACATAATTGCCATGTCGAACGAAGGTAAATGAGGTAGAACAATACGTAGAACGAAATTAATTGGTGTAGAATGATATGTAGAACGAAGATCATACTCTAGTTACAGATGGTAATATTGAGGCGTGTGATGTTGATATTCGAGGTACAGATTGTGATGTTGAGAGTTACGACGCGGTTATGGTTTAGGGATGATAAGGGTACTGTCGACGTCGATGATGTTGGTACTGATTATGCTGCTGGTACTGCTGCTGGTGTTCGTAACCTTCGTACCAGTTTCTACAAAGTTGTCACACGAGCGCGTAGTTTGTTAACTCCTTTTAGTACTACAGGATGATTGACGGTTGAAGCGAGCGAATGAATAAGATTCCAAAATATAGGATAGTATGTAATCGTGATGAGCCGGTAAGTGATTCTGGTTCATCGCCAAGGGGACAATTTGGTGAATGGAAAGGATCTTGGATGTGAAATGATTTTCGGATGTCGGACGATATTCTAGATATATAGAATATCTATGTATAATACCAAAGATTTCGTAATATGTCAGGCAAGTCTACAGATGCGCTAGGATATGAATTTTTGTCTATACACTATCGATGCACTAAATGCAGTAAGACGTGTCTAGACTAAAGAATGATAAGCAGACAATTCCCTAAGGATGATAAGCAGATGGTTTCCGACTAGATATAATAAGCAAAACTTTTGACATGTAAACATGGTCGAAGTCCAGACTCACTAATGTATCCTAACAACTACCAGTTAGACACACTAATGGGAGACCTGGTTCGCTAAGACCAACGCTCTGATACCACCTGTAAAGACCTCGACCTTATCCTCCCGGACGAAGTCTTCAACAGTTGATTCCATCGCGATGATCGACTCCAAATAATGTTCTTAACATGAGCAAATGTACAGCGGAAGACTCAATTTGTACCTGAGAATAGCATGCTTTAAAAAGTCAACATAAAGTTGGTGAGATATATAGGTTTGATGCTAGCAGAATAATAACTATGGACCACAAGATTTCATATATAAAAATATAATACACTCGCAAGTGTATGAAAAGCATTCCAAGTAATGGGCACCCGGTAACTAGCCTTAACAAGAGTGTGTACCCCTGAGTTATATAATATGTGCACCGAATCAAGTGCGTTCCGTTAACCTCGAAGTACTAAACACCCGTTCTTCTAATTTACTAGAACAACATCTGGGTGGGGGTGTAAAACCCAATAGATCTATCTTTAGGATTCGCGCCTACCAGTTCATAAACCAATAGTTAAAGTTACCAAGCTAGGGGATTTTTGATTCAAACCCATGTAGAACGTAATTTTAGTCACTTGTGTCCATAACGTAAATCATTTATAAAAATAGCGCATGTATTCTCAGCCCAAAAATATTTAAAGTTTAAAAAGGGACTATATACTCACCTAATGTATTTTGTAGTAAAAATACATATAACATCATTGAACACGTATAAGGTTGGCCTCGGATTCACGAACCTATATCATTTACGTATTTATTAATATAATTGTAATCGAACAAATATCCATATAAAATTATTAGTTATATACTTTTTATATTAATAATATATATATAAGTTTCATATATTCATTTCGTATATAAAAAAATTAATTTTTGTTAAGAATAATAATAATTAATATTAATAATAATATTTATAATAATATTTGTAAAATATAAATTTTATTGTTAGTGATATTTATGATAAAAAATTTAGAAATTTTATAATAATAGTACTCATAATAATATTAATATTAATGACTTGATAACACTAGTAATAATAATAATACATAATGATAATAAAATTTTAATGAAACTACATTTATTGATTTGATATAAATAACAATAATAATAAAATTTGGTAATAATACTCTTAATTATAAACATAAACATAATAATAATAATAATAATAATAATAAAAGAAAAGGAAAACTACCTCAATGTGGTAATCCTTAAAAAAAAACACCTATGCCCATCCTTGAACCCGTGACCTCTCATTCAATCGCAAATACACCAACCATCCTTCCATCTTAATTTTTGTGAGATTACTAAAACCTAATTGTATAAAACTCGTTTTAGCTAGTTCCCATTTGATCCAACTAGAAACCCTTTTTAAACCAAGAGCAGCCCAACTGTTTAAGTCGATTTCGGCCCAAGAACAGCCATTCGACCCAAACCCTTCGGCCCAATACTTAACTATGAAAACAGTCCAGCTTTCATTTAAATGAGAAGAAAAAAAAAAATGCACAGTCACCCGAGTTGAGTTTCGAACTCGAGATCTCTCTTTCAACGACAACACTCTCAACCATTGGGCCGTTGCCCCTTATCTATTTTAATCCCAACCCAAGTTATTATAACCCGTTACTATTTGTGTTCTTCTTCCTCAGTTCGAAACTGAATATACCAGGTTACCACAAAATTCATAGGAGTATTAATTTATTCGTTTTGAGTTGTTAAAATCATTCATAAACAATTTATAAATCGTGTTTTGTTCTTAAAATAAATCAACAAATCGCGAGTATACATATACAAATCAGTGGGTTGCTGTTCGTAAAAAAAAAATATAAGAACCCAAACTTCAATTTCGAATTAGAGGCTGTTTTGAATGAAATTTATAACATGAAAAAGGTTACTAATCACCATTAGAAAGTTTCTGATCTATCAATTTGCCATATAACTTGAAAACGAAATCAAATTTCCCATGAACAATTGGTTTCACGTTTTATTTCAAAATCTCAGATTTTAGAAATTTGGATTTGATATGCAAGGTTAAAGATTCAAACTTTCCAGATAGTTTTAAAATAAAATTTCAAACAATTCTACATTTAACGATTTCTGAAATTTAAATCCAATTCGAGATATGGATTACTGAAACACATACAGGGACCGACGATCTGTTTTCACTCCTTCCCTTTTTTTTTTCTATCTTCAATTGCCAAAAGAGGATATCATATATCATATAATATAGAAGGTAGATCGATACTGTAACAAAAATTGATAGCTTGCTGTTGTAGTTTTGGATAATTGAAACAAATTCTCACGGGTACACAGAACTTAAAAAGACAGATGGATAGAAGTTAAAAAAAATCTAACAGCTAATGAAAACGTGTTATACAGCTTCAATACATTTATATTTATTTATTTATTTAATTATTTATTTATTTATTGATTTATAATTATAAATATTCTTAGTATTCTGTTTTTAATATTAATACAATAAATAACACTAATAATATTAACGTTAATGAAAATAATACCAAAATACCAAGAATTTTGATAATAATAATATTGTTATATTAGTAGTGATAATAATAATAATAATAACAATAATAATGATAATGATAATAATAATATTCAATAATTAAATGATATTGTTAATGATAATAATAATTATTACAGATAATGGTAATAACAATAATATAATAGATTATATTTATCAAAATTTATATCTGTATATTATATATTGAAAATAATAACCTTAATGCTAATATTAATGTTAATAACATTAATGAAAGTAATAATAATATCAATATAACAACTATATATAAATTTTTCGAACATTCAGATTAACTTAATTAAATATCAATCGAATTAATCAACAACTGCTATTATTGTTTACAAAATAATTATATATATAGTTATCTATATATAATTCAGTATTTTATATATATATATATATATATGTATATAAATATGTGTACTTATGACTACATATAATTTTCATTAAGTTAATATTACTAATTTTTAATGTATTATTGATAACAATATTATTAACATTTATATAAATAAGAACCCTAAAATAATATAATAATAACAATATTATATCAACCAAGTTTATATCTATAAATTATATATATTCACATTTATATATTTATATATATGTATACATAATTGTTCGTGAATGGTCAGGCATGGTCAAAGGGTATCTAATCGTCCGAATATAGATTTCAAACTTTCTAGACTCAACATCAAGGTTTTTGCTTATCGTGTCGGAAACATATAAAGAATAGGGTTTAAATTTGGTCGGAAATTTCCGGGTCATTACAAGTGCGTACACATCATCTTGTCCCACTTGCTCTAGATAGGTATTCCACCATGTTAACGCAGAACCTATGAAGGTATTCGTAGCATACTTCACTTTGTCCTCTTCAGTACACTTACTTATGGCAAACACCGATTCGACCTTCTCGGTCCACCGTTTCAATCTGATCGGTCCTTCGGTTCCATCAAATTCCAAATGTTTGCAGGCAGTGAATTCTTTGTAGGTGCATCCGACACGATTTCCCTGTACTGCTAGATCCAAGGTTATTGTTGGTATGTAGCGCAGCCTGTACTGCGGCTATGTTTGAAGTTAGAAAAGTACGGAATTCCTCTTCATTCATATTCACGGTGTGTCGAGTAGTCGGTGCCATTTCCTTAAAAGTAGTCAAATGGAACAAGTTAATCATACAGAATATTAAGAGTAGTTAATAGTATTTCGTAGCATAATATGAACTCATTTATAAAAGCTTTTTCTTCATATTAGCATTTTATAAGTTTAAATTCGGGTAGTACCTACCCGTTAAGTTCATACTTAGTAGCTAATATACAATTCAACTACTACAATTCTATATGAAAAACTGATTATAATAATATTTCGCGTTCAAACTTTTACACAATATTTTACAAACTTACAATACCGCTTATTTTACATATAGCATGAAATATAGCACACAATAAATTTGATACAAGATGGTTGTGAATATAATTCTAGCTAGTACACAAGTCGTTCAGCAAAGGCAATAAAGACACGTAATTCATACGTCCAGAAACAAGTCATGCATTCTGGTTTTACTAGGATTACTTCCCATCCTTGGTCTTGTGGAACATAACCGTTATGGCCGTTGATAAGACAGCGTGTTGTAACGTCATCAAAGGGACGAGGGTTACGTAATGTCCAACAGTCCCGTAACAATCTAAAAACCTCATTTCTTACCCCAATTACCGACTCCGTCACTTGTGGGAACGTTTTGTTTAATAGTTGTAGCCCGATGTTCTTGTTCTCACTTTGGTGAGAAGCGAACATTACTAATCCGTAAGCATAACATGCTTCTTTATGTTGCATGTTAGCCGCTTTTTCTAAATCACGAAGTCCAATATTCGGATATATTGAGTCAAAATAATTTCTTAACCCATTGCGTAAAATAGCATTTGGGTTCCCCGCAATATATGCGTCAAAGTAAACACATCGTAAGTTATGGATTTCCCAATGTGATATCCCCCATCTTTCGAACGAAAGCCTTTTATAAACCAAGGCATTCTTGGAACGTTCTTCGAATGTCTTACAAACTGATCTCGCCTTAAATAGTTGTGCCGAAGAATTCTGACCGACTCTAGACAAGATTTCATCAATCATGTCTCCGGGTAGGTCTCTTAAAATATTGGGTTGTCTATCCATTTTGTGTTTTTATACTGTAAAATAGACAAGAGTTAGATTCATAAAAAAAATACTTATTAATACAAGCAATTTTTACATATATCATAAAGCATAAGCACACTATATTACTTATATTACACCACACGAATACAACTATCTTATTCCGACTCGCTTGTTTCTTCTTCTTCTTCGGTTTTGGTTCGTTTTTCCAAGTTTCTAGGGATATATGATATTCCCCTAATACGAGCCGTCGTTATCCACATTGGTTTAGAAAAACCTGGTGGTTTAGAGGTTCCCGGGTCATTGTTACAACTTAAGGACTTCGGGGGTTGACGATACATATAAAGTTCATCGGGGTTGGAATTAGATTTCTCTATTTTTATGCCCTTTCCCTTATTATTTTCTTTTGCCTTTTTAAATTCAGTTGGGGTAATTTCTATAACATCATCGGAATTCTCGTCGGAATCCGATTCATCGGAGAATTGGTAATCCTCCCAATATTTTGCTTCCTTGGCGGAAACACCATTGACCATAATTAACCTTGGTCGGTTGGTTGAGGATTTTCTTTTACTTAACCGTTTTATTATTTCCCCCACCGGTTCTATTTCTTCATCCGGTTCCGATTCTTCTTCCGGTTCCGATTCTTCTACCGGTTCCGACTCTTCTTCCGGTTCCTCTTCGGGAACTTGTGAATCAGTCCACGAATCATTCCAATTTACATTTGACTCTTCATTATTATTAGGTGAGTCAATGGGACTTGTTCTAGAGGTAGACATCTATCACATAATATCAAACGCGTTAAGAGATTAATATATCACATAATATTTACATGTTAAAAATATATAGTTTCCAACAAAATTTGTTAAGCAATCATTTTTCAAGTAAACACGGTCGAAGTCCAGACTCACTAATGCATCCTAACAAACTAGATAAGACACACTAATGCAAAATTCTGGTTCTCTAAGACCAACGCTCGGATACCAACTGAAATGTCCCGTTCTTATTGATTAAAAACGTTCCATATTAATTGATTTCGTTGCGAGGTTTTGACCTCTATATGAGACGTTTTTCAAAGACTGCATTCATTTTTAAAACAAACCATAACCTTTATTTCATCAATAAAGGTTTAAAAAGCTTTACGTAGATTATCAAATAATGATAATCTAAAATATCCTGTTTACACACGACCATTACATAATGGTTTACAATACAAATATGTTACAACAAAATAAGTTTCTTGAATGCAGTTTTTACACAATATCATACAAGCATGGACTCCAAATCTCGTCCTTATTTAAGTATGTGACAGCGGAAGCTCTTAATAATCACCTGAGAATAAACATGATTAAAACGTCAATAAAAATGTTGGTGAGTTATAGGTTTAACCTATATATATCAAATCATAATAATAGTCCACAAGATTTCATATTTCAATACACATCCCATACATAGAGATAAAAATCATTCATATGGTGAACACCTGGTAACTGACATTAACAAGATGCATATATAAGAATATCCCCATCATTCCGGGACACCCTTCGGATATGATATAAATTTCGAAGTACTAAAGCATCCGGTACTTTGGATGGGGTTTGTTAGGCCCAATAGATCTATCTTTAGGATTCGCGTCAATTAGGGTGTCTGTTCCCTAATTCTTAGATTACCAGACTTAATAAAAAGGGGCATATTCGATTTCGATAATTCAACCATAGAATGTAGTTTCACGTACTTGTGTCTATTTTGTAAATCATTTATAAAACCTGCATGTATTCTCATCTCAAAAATATTAGATTTTAAAAGTGGGACTATAACTTACTTTCACAGATTTTTACTTCGTCGGGAAGTAAGACTTGGCCACTGGTTGATTCACGAACCTATAACAATATATACATATATATATCAAAGTATGTTTAAAATATATTTACAACACTTTTAATATATTTTGATGTTTTAAGTTTATTAAGTCAGCTGTCCTCGTTAGTAACCTACAACTAGTTGTCCACAGTTAGATGTACAGAAATAAATAGATAAATATTATCTTGAATCAATTCACGACCCAGTGTATACGTATCTCAGTATTGATCACAACTCAAACTATATATATTTTGGAATCAACCTCAACCCTGTATAGCTAACTCCAACATTCACATATAGAGTGTCTATGGTTGTTCCGAAATATATATAGATGTGTCGACATGATAGGTCGAAACATTGTATACGTGTCTATGGTATCTCAAGATTACATAATATACAATACAAGTTGATTAAGTTATGGTTGGAATAGATTTGTTACCAATTTTCACGTAGCTAAAATGAGAAAAATTATCCAATCTTGTTTTACCCATAACTTCTTCATTTTAAATCCGTTTTGAGTGAATCAAATTGCTATGGTTTCATATTGAACTCTATTTTATGAATATAAACAGAAAAAGTATAGGTTTATAGTCGGAAAAATAAGTTACAAGTCGTTTTTGTAAAGGTAGTCATTTCAGTCGAAAGAACGACGTCTAGATGACCATTTTAGAAAACATACTTCCACTTTGAGTTTAACCATAATTTTTGGATATAGTTTCATGTTCATAATAAAAATCATTTTCCCAGAATAACAACTTTTAAATCAATGTTTATCATAGTTTTTAATTAACTAACCCAAAACAGCCCGCGGTGTTACTACGACGGCGTAAATCCGGTTTTACGGTGTTTTTCGTGTTTCCAGGTTTTATATCATTAAGTTACCATATCATGTAGATATAGAACATGTATTTAGTTGATTTTAAAAGTCAAGTTAGAAGGATTAACTTTTATTTGCGAACAAGTTTAGAATTAACTAAACTATGTTCTAGTGATTACAAGTTTAAACCTTCGAATAAGATAGCTTTATATGTATGAATTGAATGATGTTATGAACATCATTACTACCTTAAGTTCCTTGGATAAACCTACTGGAAAATATAAAAATGGATCTAGCTTCAACGGATCCTTGGATGGCTCGAAGTTCTTGAAGCAGAATCATGACACGAAAACAAGTTCAAGTAAGATCATCACTTGAAATAAGATTGTTATAGTTATAGAAATTGAACCAAAGTTTGAATATGATTATTACCTTGTATTAGAATAATAACCTACTGTAAGAAACAAAGATTTCTTGAGGTTGGATGATCACCTTACAAGATTGGAAGTGAGCTAGCAAACTTGAAAGTATTCTTGATTTTTTTGTAACTAGAACTTGTAGAATATATGAAGAACACTTAGAACTTGAAGATAGAACTTGAGAGAGATCAATTAGATGAAGAAAATTGAAGAATGAAAGTGTTTATAGGTGTTTTTGGTCGTTGGTGTATGGATTAGATATAAAGGATATGTAATTTTGTTTTCATGTAAGTAAGTCATGAATGATTACTCATATTTTTTTTAATTTTATGAGATATTTCATGCTAGTTGCCAAATGATGGTTCCCACATGTGTTAGGTGACTCACATGGGCTGCTAAGAGCTGATCATTGGAGTGTATATACCAATAGTACATACATCTAAAAGCTGTGTATTGTACGAGTACGAATACGGGTGCATACGAGTAGAATTGTTGATGAAACTGAACGAGGATGTAATTGTAAGCATTTTTGTTAAGTAGAAGTATTTTGATAAGTGTATTGAAGTCTTTCAAAAGTGTATAAATACATATTAAAACACTACATGTATATTCATTTTAACTGAGTCGTTAAGTCATCGTTAGTCGTTACATGTAAGTGTTGTTTTGAAACCTTTAGGTTAACGATCTTGTTAAATGTTGTTAACCCAATGTTTATAATATCAAATGAGATTTTAAATTATTATATTATCATGATATTATCATGTATGAATATCTCTTAATATGATATATATACATTAAATGTCTTTACAACGATAATCGTTACATATATGTCTCGTTTAAAAAATCATTAAGTTAGTAGTCTTGTTTTTACATATGTAGTTCATTGTTAATATACTTAATGATATGTTTACTTATCATAGTATCATGTTAACTATATATATATATATATCCATATATATGTCATCATATAGTTTTTACAAGTTTTAACGTTCGTGAATCACCAGTCAACTTGGGTGGTCAATTGTCTATATGAAACATATTTCAATTAATCAAGTCTTAACAAGTTTGATTGCTTAACATGTTGGAAACATTTAATCATGTAAATATCAATCTCAATTAATATATATAAACATGGAAAAGTTCGGGTCACTACATCTGTTCCCTAATTCTTAGATTACCTGACTTAATAAAAAGGGGCATATTCGATTTCGATAATTCAACCATAGAATGTAGTTTCACGTACTTGTGTCTATTTTGTAAATCATTTATAAAACCTGCATGTATTCTCATCCCAAAAATATTAGATTTTAAAAGTGGGACTATAACTCACTTTCACAGATTTTTACTTCGTCGGGAAGTAAGACTTGGCCACTGGTTGATTCACGAACCTCTAACAATATATACATATATATCAAAGTATGTTTAAAATATATTTACAACACTTTTAATATATTTTGATGTTTTAAGTTTATTAAGTCAGCTGTCCTCGTTAGTAACCTACAACTAGTTGTCCACAGTTAGATGTACAGAAATAAATCGATAAATATTATCTTGAATCAATCCACGACCCAGTGTATACGTATCTCAGTATTGATCACAACTCAAACTATATATATTTTGGAATCAACCTCAACCCTGTATAGCTAACTCCAACATTCACATATAGAGTGTCTATGGTTATTCCGAAATATATATAGATGTGTCGACATGATAGGTCGAAACATTGTATACGTGTCTATGGTATCTCAAGATTACATAATATACAATACAAGTTGATTAAGTTATGGTTGGAATAGATTTGTTACCAATTTTCACGTAGCTAAAATGAGAAAAATTATCTAATCTTGTTTTACCCATAACTTCTTCATTTTAAATCTGTTTTGAGTGAATCAAATTGCTATGGTTTCATATTGAACTCTATTTTATGAATCTAAACAGAAAAGTATAGGTTTATAGTTGGAAAAAATAAGTTACAAGTCGTTTTTGTAAAGGTAGTCATTTCAGTCCAAAGAACGACGTCTAGATGACCATTTTAGAAAACATACTTCCACTTTGAGTTTAACCATAATTTTTGGATATAGTTTCATGTTCATAATAAAAATCATTTTCTCAGAATAACAACTTTTAAATCAAAGTTTATCATAGTTTTTAATTAACTAACCCAAAACAGCCCGCGGTGTTACTACGACGGCGTAAATCCGGTTTTACGGTGTTTTTCGTGTTTCCAGGTTTTAAATCATTAAGTTAGCATATCATATAGATATAGAACATGTGTGTAGTTAATTTTAAAAGTCAAGTTAGAAGGATTAACTTTTGTTTGCGAACAAGTTTAGAATTAACTAAACTATGTTCTAGTGATTACGAGTTTAAACCTTCGAATAAGATAGTTTTATATATATGAATCGAATGATGTTATGAACATCATTACTACCTAAAGTTTAGTAGGTAAACCTACTGGAAGTGACAAGAAATGATCTAGCTTCAAAGGATCTTGGATGGCTTGAAAGTTCTTGAAGTAGGATCATGACACAAAAACAAGTTCAAGTAAGATTTTTACTCGAATTAAAATAGTTTATAGTTATAGAAATTGAATCAAAGTTTGAATATGAATATTACCTTGAATAAGAAAGATAACCTACTGTATATAACAAAGGTTTCTTGATCTTAGATGATTACTTGGAATGGATTAGAAAGCTTGGAAGTAAATTAGTAAACTTGAAGGGATTTTTGAAGTGTTCTTGAAGTGTTCTTCCTATGATGATTATAGCTTGATTCTTGAAGTAATTTTTGATGAAGATGATGATTAACTACTGGAAAAATACGTTCATAATAGTGTGTGTGTGTGTGTGTGTGTTGAGAGAGAATTAGAAAGAGAATTGGAAGTGAAATGGAGTGAATGATGAGTGGTAACTGGTGAGTGGTGAGTGGGGTTAAAAGGAGTTCTAGGTAGTTGACTAGCTCATGGTAGAAGTTAAAATTGATTAGTCATACATGACATAATCAAGAGTGGAATCCCATGCTACTTCCTATTGGTATATACTCATAGTAAGTACGTTTTGAAGCTGTGTATAATACGGGTAAGAATACGACTAGAATTCTTGATGAAAGAAAAGAATGGAAAAGTAACTGTAACCATTTTCGTTAAGTATGAGTGTTTTGATATATGTCTTGAAGTCTTCCAAAAGTATTTTAATACATCTAAATACACTACATGTATATACATTTTAACTGAGTCGTTAAGTCATCGTTAGTCGTTACATGTAAGTGTTGTTTTGAAACCTTTAAGTTAACGATCTCAATTAATGTTGTTAACCCATTGTTTATTATATCTAATGAGATGTTAAATTATTATATTATCATGATATTATGATATATTAATATATCTTAATATGATATATATACATTTAAATGTCGTTACAACGATAATCGTTACATATATGTCTCGTTTCGAAATCCTTAAGTTAGTAGTCTTGTTTATATGTATATAACTCATTGTTAATATACTTATGGAGATACTTACTTATCATAATCTCATGTTAACCATATGTATATCCATATATATATCGTCATGTCGTTTTTACAAGTTTTAAAGTTCGTGAATCGCCGGTCAACTTGGGTGGTCAATTGTCTATATGAAACATATTTCAATTAATCAAGTCTTAACAAGTTTGATTGCTTAACATGTTGGAAACATTTAATCATGTAAATATCAATCTCAATTAATATATATAAACATGGAAAAGTTCGGGTCACTACAGTACCTACCCGTTAAATAAATTTCATCCCGAAATTTTAAGCTGTTGAAGGTGTTGACGAATCTTCTGGAAATAGATGCGGGTATTTCTTCTTCATCTGATCTTCACGCTCCCAGGTGAACTCGGGTCCTCTACGAGCATTCCATCGAACCTTAACAATTGGTATCTTGTTTTGCTTAAGTCTTTTAACCTCACGATCCATTATTTCAACGGGTTCTTCGATGAATTGGAGTTTTTCGTTGATTTGGATTTCATCTAACGGAATAGTGAGATCTTCTTTAGCAAAACATTTCTTCAAATTTGAGACGTGGAAAGTGTTATGTACAGCCGCGAGTTGTTGAGGTAACTCAAGTCAGTAAGCTACTGGTCCGACACGATCAATAATCTTGAATGGTCCAATATACCTTGGATTTAATTTCCCTCGTTTACCAAATCGAACAACGCCTTTCCAAGGTGCAACTTTAAGCATGACCATCTCTCCAATTTCAAATTCTATATCTTTTCTTTTAATGTCAGCGTAGCTCTTTTGTCAACTTTGGGCGGTTTTCAACCGTTGTTGAATTTGGATGATCTTCTCGGTAGTTTCTTGTATAATCTCTGGACCCGTAATCTGTCTATCCCCCACTTCACTCCAACAAATCGGAGACCTGCACTTTCTACCATAAAGTGCTTCAAACGGCGCCATCTCAATGCTTGAATGGTAGCTGTTGTTGTAGGAAAATTCTGCTAATGGTAGATGTCGATCCCAACTGTTTTCGAAATCAATAACACATGCTCGTAGCATGTCTTCAAGCGTTTGTATCGTCCTTTCGCTCTGCCCATCAGTTTGTGGATGATAGGCAGTACTCATGTCTAGACGAGTTCCTAATGCTTGCTGTAATGTCTGCCAGAATCTTGAAATAAATCTGCCATCCCTATCAGAGATAATAGAGATTGGTATTCCATGTCTGGAGACGACTTCCTTCAAATACAGTCGTGATAACTTCTCCATCTTGTCATCTTCTCTTATTGGCAGGAAATGTGCTGATTTGGTGAGACGATCAACTATTACCCAAATAGTATCAAAACCACTTGCAGTCCTTGGCAATTTAGTAATGAAATCCATGGTAATGTTTTCCCATTTCCATTCCGGGATTTCGGGTTGTTGAAGTAGACCTGATGGTTTCTGATGCTCAGCTTTGACCTTAGAACACGTCAAACATTCTCCTACGTATTTAGCAACATCGGCTTTCATACCCGGCCACCATAAATATTTCCTGAGATCCTTGTACATCTTCCCCGTTCCAGGATGTATTGAGTATCTGGTTTTATGAGCTTCTCTAAGTACCATTTCTCTCATATCTCCAAATTTTGGTACCCAAATCCTTTCAGCCCTATACCGGGTTCCGTCTTCCCAAATATTAAGATGTTTCTCCTATCCTTTGGGTATTTCATCCTTTAAATTTCCCTCTTTTAAAACTCCTTGTTGCGCCTCCTTTATTTGAGTAGTAAGGTTATTATGATTCATTATATTCATAGATTTTACTCGAATGGGTTCTCTGTCCTTCCTGCTCAAGGCATCGGCTACCACATTTGCCTTCCCCGGGTGGTAACGAATCTCAAAGTCGTAATCATTCAATAATTCAATCCACCTACGCTGCCTCATATTCAGTTGTTTCTGATTAAATATGTGTTGAAGACTTTTGTGGTCGGTATATATAATACTTTTGACCCCATATAAGTAGTGCCTCCAAGTCTTTAATGCAAAAACAACCGCGCCTAATTCCAAATCATGTGTCGTATAATTTTGTTCGTGAATCTTCAATTGTCTAGACGCATAAGTAATCACCTTCGTTCGTTGCATTAATACACAACCTAGACCTTGCTTTGATGCGTCACAATAAATCACAAAATCATCATTCCCTTCAGGCAATGACAATATAGGTGCCGTAGTTAGCTTTTTCTTCAATAACTGAAACGCTTTCTCTTGTTCATCATTCCATTCAAATTTCTTCCCTTTATGCGTTAATGCAGTCAAGGGTTTTGCTATTCTGGAAAAGTATTGGATGAACCTTCTGTAGTAACCAGCTAGTCCTAAAAACTGGCGTATGTGTTTCGGAGTTTTCGGGGTTTCCCACTTTTCAACAGTTTCTATCTTTGCCGGATCCACCTTAATACCTTCTTTGTTCACTATGTGACCGAGGAATTGAACTTCTTCCAACCAAAATGCACACTTTGAAAACTTAGCGTACAATTCTTCCTTCCTCAATACTTCTAACACCTTTCTCAAATGTTCACCGTGTTCTTGGTCATTCTTTGAGTAAATAAGTATGTCATCAATGAAAACAATGACAAACTTGTCAAGGTATGGTCCACACACTCGGTTCATAAGGTCCATGAACACAGCTGGTGCATTAGTTAAACCAAACGGCATGACCATAAACTTGTAATGACCGTAACATGTTCTGAAAGCAGTCTTTGGAATATCATCTTCTTTCACCCGCATTTGATGATACCCGAAACGTAAGTCAATCTTTGAATAAACAGACGAGCCTTGTAGTTGATCAAATAAGTCGTCGATTCTCGGTAGTGGGTAGCGGTTCTTGATGGTAAGTTTGTTCAACTCTCGGTAGTCGATACACAACCTGAATGTACCATCTTTCTTCTTGACAAACAAAACAGGAGCTCCCCACGGTGATGTGCTTGGTCGAATGAAACCACGCTCTAAAAGTTCTTGTAATTGGCTTTGCAGTTCTTTTATCTCGCTGGGTGCGAGTCTGTAAGGAGCACGAGCTATTGGTGCAGCTCCTGGTACAAGATCTATTTGAAATTCAACGGATCGACGTGGGGGTAATCCCGGTAATTCTTTCGGAAATATATCGGGAAATTCTTTTGCGACGGGAACATCATTGATGCTCTTTTCTTCAGTTTGTACTTTCTCGACGTGTGCTAGAACAGCATAGCAACCTTTTCTTATTAGTTTTTGTGCCTTCAAATTACTAATAATATGTAGCTTCGTGTTGCCCTTTTCTCCGTACACCATTAAGGGTTTTTCTTTTTCTCGTATAATGCGAATTACATTTTTGTAACAAACGATCTCTGCTTTCACTTCTTTCAACCAGTCCATACCGATTATCACATCAAAACTCCTAACTCTACTGGTATCAAATCAATCTTAAATGTTTCGCTAACCAGTTTAATTTCTCGATTCCGACATATATTATCTGCTGAAATTAATTTACCATTTGCTAATTCGAGTAAAAATTTACTATCCAAAGGCGTCAATGGACAACTTAATTTAGCACAAAAATCTCTACTCATATAGCTTCTATCCGCACCCGAATCAAATAAAACGTAAGCAGATTTATTGTCAATAAGAAACGTACCCGTAACAAGCTCCGGGTCTTCCTGTGCCTCTGCCGCATTAATATTGAAAACTCTTCCGTGGCCTTGTCCATTCGTGTTCTCCTGGTTCTGGCAATTTCTAATAATGTGGCCCGGTTTTCCATATTTATAACAAACTACATTGGCATAACTTGTTCCGACACTACTTGCTCCGCCATTACTCATTTCGACACCATTTGTTCCTTTCGTTCTATTAACCCCTGGTCCGTAGACCTCACACTTCACCGCGCTATGACCATTTCTTTTACACTTGTTGCAAAATTTGGTGCAGAACCCCGAGTGATACTTTTCACACCTTTGGCATAGCTGCTTCTGATTGTTGTTATTGTTGCGGTTATTATTGTTGTTGGGATGATTGTTGTAGTTGATGTTGTTGTTGTTGTTGTTGTTGTTGTTGTCGTTGGGCCGTTTGTTGTAGTTGCGATTGATGTTGCGATTGTTGGGATAATTGTTGCGATTATGGTTGTAATTGCTGTTGTTGTTGTATTGGTGATTCTTATCACCGTTTTCCTCCCACTTTCTTTTGACTTGCTTCACATTGGTCTCTTCAGCAGTCTGTTCTTTAATTCTTTCTTCAATCTGGTTCACTAGTTTGTGAGCCATTCTACATGCCTGTTGTATGGAGGCGGGCTCATGTGAACTTATATCTTCTTGGATTCTTTCCAGTAATCCTTTCACAAACGCGTCGATCTTCTCTTCCTCATCTTCGAATGCTCCCGGACACAATAGGCACAATTATGTGAATCGTCTTTCGTACGTGGTAATATCAAATCCTTGGGTTCGTAACCCTCTAAGTTCTGTCTTAAGCTTATTGACCTCGGTTCTGGGACGGTACTTCTCGTTCATCAAGTTCTTGAATGCTGACCATGGTAGTGCGTACGCATCATCTTGTCCCACTTGCTCTAGATAGGTATTCCACCATGTTAACGCAGAACCTGTGAAGGTATGCGTAGCGTACTTCACTTTGTCCTCTTCAGTACACTTACTTATGGCAAACACCGATTTGACCTTCTCGGTCCACCGTTTCAATCCGATCGGTCCTTCGGTTCCATCAAATTCCAAAGGTTTGCAGGCAGTGAATTCTTTGTAGGTGCATCCTACACGATTTCCTGTACTGCCAGATCCAAGGTTATTGTTGGTATGTAGCGCAGCCTGTACTGCGGCTATGTTTGAAGCTAGAAAAGTACGGAATTCCTCTTCATTCATATTCACGGTGTGTCGAGTAGTCGGTGCCATTTCCTTCAAAATAGTCAAATGGAACAAGTTAATCATACAGAATATTAAGAGTAGTTAATAGTATTTCGTAGCATAATATGAACTCATTTATAAAAGCTTTTTCTTCATATTAGCGTTTTATAAGTTTAAATTCGGGTAGTACCTACCCGTTAAGTTCATACTTAGTAGCTAATATACAATTCAACTACTACAATTCTATATGAAAAACTGATTGTAATAATATTCCGCGTTCAAACTTTTATACAATATTTTACAAACTTACAATACCGCTTATTTTACATAAAGCATGAAATATATCACACAATAACTTTGATACAAGATAGTTGTGAAGATAATTCTAGCTAGTACACAAGTCGTTCAGCAAAGGCAATAAAGACACGTAATTCATACGTCCAGAAACAAGTCATGCATTCTGGTTTTACTAGGACTACTTCCCATCCTTGGTCTTGTGGAACATAACCGTTATGGCCGTTGATAAGACAGCGTGTTGTAACGTCGTCAAAGGGACGAGGGTTACGTAATGACCAACAGTCTCGTAATAACCTAAAAACCTCATTTCTTACCCCAATTACCGACTCCGTCACTTGTGGGAACGTTTTGTTTAATAGTTGTAGCCCGATGTTCTTGTTCTCACTTTGGTGAGAAGCGAACATTACTAACCCATAAGCATAACATGCTTCTTTATGTTGCATGTTAGCCGCTTTTTCTAAATCACGAAGTCCTATATTCGGATATACTGAGTCAAAATAATTTCTTAACCCGTTGCGTAAAATAGCATTTGGATTCCCCGCAATATATGCGTCAAAGTAAACACATCGTAACTTATGGATTTCCTAATGTGATATCCCCCATCTTTCGAACGAAAGCCTTTTATAAACCAAGGCATTCTTGGAACGTTCTTCGAATGTCTTACAAACTGATCTCGCCTTAAATAGTTGTGCCGAGGAATTCTGACCGACTCTAGACAAGATTTCATCAATCATGTCTCCGGGTAGGTCTCTTAAAATATTGGGTTGTCTATCCATTTTGTGTTTTTATACTGTAAAATAGACAAGAGTTAGATTCATAAAAAAAATACTTATTAATACAAGCAATTTTTACATATATCATAAAGCATAAGCACACTATATTACATATATTACACCACGCGAATACAACTATCTTATTCCGACTCGCTCGTTTCTTCTTGTTCGGTTTTGGTTCGTTTTGCCAAGTTTCTAGGGATATATGATGTTCCCCTAATACGAGCCGTCGTTGTCCACATTGGTTTAGAAAAACCTGGTGGTTTAGAGGTTCCCGGGTCATTGTTACAACTTAAGGACTTCGGGGGTTGACGATACATATAAAGTTCATCGGGGTTGGAATTAGATTTCTCTATTTTTATGCCCTTTCCTTTATTATTTTCTTTTGCCTTTTTAAATTCAGTTGGGGTAATTTCTATAACATCATCGGAATTCTCGGCGGAATCCGATTCATCGGAGAATTGGTAATCCTCCCAATATTTTGCTTCCTTGGCGGAAACACCATTGACCATAATTAACCTTGGTCGGTTGGTTGAGGATTCTCTTTTACTTAACCGTTTTATTATTTCCCCCACCGGTTCTATTTCTTCTTCCGGTTCCGATTCTTCTTCCGGTTCCGATTCTTCTTCCGGTTCCGACTCTTCTTCCGGTTCCTCTTCGGGAACTTGTGAATCAGTCCACGAATCATTCTAATTTACATTTGACTCTTCATTATTATTAGGTGAGTCAATGGGACTTGTTCTAGAGGTAGACATCTATCACATAATATCAAACACGTTAAGAGATTAATATATCACATAATATTCATATGTTAAAAATATATAGTTTCCAACAAAAATGTTAAGCAATCATTTTTAAAGAAAACACGGTCGAAGTTCAGACTCACTAATGCATCCTAACAAACTCGATAAGACACACTAATGCAAATTTTCTGGTTCTCTAAGACCAACGCTCTGATACCAACTGAAATGTCTCGTTCTTATTGATTAAAAACGTTCCATATTAATTGATTTCGTTGCGAGGTTTTGACCTCTATATGAGACGTTTTTCAAAGACTGCATTCATTTTTAAAACAAACCATAACCTTTATTTCATAAATAAAAGTTTAAAAAGCTTTACGTAGATTATCAAATAATGATAATCTAAAATATCTTGTTTACACACGACCATTACATAATGGTTTACAATACAAATATGTTACATCGAAATCAGTTTCTTGAATGCAGTTTTTACACAATATCATACAAACATGGACTCCAAATCTTGTCCTTATTTTAGTATGCAACAGCGGAAGCTCTTAGTATTCACCTGAGAATAAACATGCTTTAAACGTCAACAAAAATGTTGGTGAGTTATAGGTTTAACCTATATATATCAAATCGTAACAATAGACCACAAGATTTCATATTTCAATACACATCCCATACATAGAGATAAAAATCATTCATATGGTGAACACCTGGTAACCGACATTAACAAGATGCATATATAAGAATATCCCCATCATTCCGGGACACCCTTCGGATATGATATAAATTTCGAAGTACTAAAGCATCCAGTACTTTGGATGGGGTTTGTTAGGCCCAATAGATCTATCTTTAGGATTCGCATCAATTAGGGTGTCTGTTCCCTAATTCTTAGATTACCAGACTTAATAAAAAGGGGCATATTCGATTTCGATAATTCAACCATAGAATGTAGTTTCACGTACTTGTGTCTATTTTGTAAATCATTTATAAAACCTGCATGTATTCTCATCCCAAAAATATTAGATTTTAAAAGTGGGACTATAACTCACTTTCACAGATTTTTACTTCGTTGGGAAGTAAGACTTGGTCACTGGTTGATTCACGAACCTATAACAATATATACATATATATCAAAGTATGTTTAAAATATATTTACAACACTTTTAATATATTTTGATGTTTTAAGTTTATTAAGTCAGCTGTCCTCGTTAGTAACCTACAACTAGTTGTCCACAGTTAGATGTACAGAAATAAATTGATAAATATTATCTTGAATCAATCCACAACCCAGTGTATACGTATCTCAGTATTGATCACAACTCAAACTATATATATTTTGCAATCAACCTCAACCCTGTATAGCTAACTCCAACATTCACATATAGAGTGTCTATGGTTGTTCCGAAATATATATAGATGTGTCGACATGATAGGTCGAAACATTGTATACGTGTCTATGGTATCTCAAGATTACATAATATACAATACAAGTTGATTAAGTTATGGTTGGAATAGATTTGTTACCAATTTTCACGTAGCTAAAATGAGAAAAATTATCCAATCTTGTTTTACCCATAACTTCTTCATTTTAAATCCGTTTTGAGTGAATCAAATTGCTATGGTTTCATATTGAACTCTATTTTATGAATCTAAACAGAAAAAGTATAGTTTTATAGTCGGAAAAATAAGTTACAAGTCATTTTTGTAAAGGTAGTCATTTAAGTCGAAAGAACGACGTCTGGATGACCATTTTAGAAAACATACTTCCACTTTGAGTTTAACCATAATTTTTGGATATCGTTTCATGTTCATAATAAAAATCATTTTCTCAGAATAACAACTTCTAAATCAAAGTTTATCATAGTTTTTACTTAACTAACCCAAAACAGCCCGCGGTGTTACTACGACTGCGTAAATCTGGTTTTACGGTGTTTTTCGTATTTCCAGGTTTTAAATCATTAAGTTAGCATATCATATAGATATAGAACATGTGTGTAGTTAATTTTAAAAGTCAAGTTAGAAGGATTAACTTTTGTTTGCGAACAAGTTTAGAATTAACTAAACTATGTTCTAATGATTACGAGTTTAAACCTTCGAATAAGATAGTTTTATATATATGAATCGAATGATGTTATGAACATCATTACTACCTCAAGTTTAGTAGGTAAACCTACTGGAAGTGACAAGAAATGATCTAGCTTCAAAGGATCTTGGATGGCTTGAAAGTTCTTGAAGTAGGATCATGACACAAAAACAAGTTCAAGTAAGATTTTTACTCGAATTAAGATAGTTTATAGTTATAGAAATTGAATCAAAGTTTGAATATGAATATTACCTTGAATAAGAAAGATAACCTACTATATATAACAAAGGTTTCTTGATCTTAGATGATTACTTGGAATGGATTAGAAAGCTTGGAAGTAAATTAGTAAACTTGAAGGGATTTTTGAAGTGTTCTTGAAGTGTTCTTCCTATGATGATTATAGCTTGATTCTTGAAGTGATTTTTGATGAAGATGATGATTAACTACTGGAAAAATACGTTCATAATAGTGTGTGTGTGTGTTGAGAGAGAATTAGAAAGAGAATTGGAAGTGAAATGGAGTGAATGATGAGTGGTAATTGGTGAGTGGTGAGTGGGGTTAAAAGGAGTTCTAGTTAGTTGACTAGCTCATGGTAGAAGTTAAAATTGATTAGTCATACATGACATAATCAAGAGTGGAATCCCATGCTAGTTCCTATTGGTATATACTCATTGTAAGTACGTTTTGAAGCTGTGTATAATACGGGTAAGAATACGACTAGAATTCTTGATGAAAGAAAAGAATGGAAAAGTAACTGTAACCATTTTCGTTAAGTATGAGTGTTTTGATATATGTCTTGAAGTCTTCCAAAAGTATTTTAATACATCTAAATACACTACATGTATATACATTTTAACTAAGTCGTTAAGTCATCGTTAGTCATTACATGTAAGTGTTGTTTTGAAACCTTTAAGTTAACGATCTCAATTAATGTTGTTAACCCATTGTTTATTATATCTAATGAGATGTTAAATTATTATATTATCATGATATTATGATATATTAATATATCTTAATATGATATATATACATTTAAATGTCGTTACAATGATAATCGTTACATATATGTCTCGTTTCGAAATCCTTAAGTTAGTAGTCTTGTTTATATGTATATAACTCATTGTTAATATACTTATGGAGATACTTACTTATCATAATCTCATGTTAACCATATGTATATCCATATATATATCGTCATGTCGTTTTTACAAGTTTTAACGTTCGTGAATCGCCGGTCAACTTGGGTGGTCAATTGTCTATATGAAACATATTTCAATTAATCAAGTCTTAACAAGTTTGATTGCTTAACATGTTGGAAACATTTAATCATGTAAATATCAATCTCAATTAATATATATAAACATGGAAAAGTTCGGGTCACTACAAAGTGTGGGGGGTTTGATCGTTCCTTAATTGTCACGATTATTTACGATTAAATACGTAAAATTAACTATGTGTGAGTGAAAAAGGAGATACTTTGATGAGATTTTATGTTTTACAGGTAAGAAAGATGTTGATGCGAAATGTGGTACAAAACGGCGAGTTAAAGTGGATTTTTGACAAGATTCTGGAGCCTGAAAAATGATCAGAAAAATTGCATAGGCGTAAAATACGCCTAACTTGGCGTAAATTATGCCAAGTCTCAGACACGTCCAGTTCATGAGGGTATATATAGGCGTAGAAATATGCCAGGAGTATTTACAAAGGCGTAAATTACGCCAGAATTGGCGTAAATTACGCCAGGCCAAATTTCAGCATTCCGGGAAATACGAAAATTAGCTTTTGGATGAAGTTTCCTAACCCCTATTTAAGGAGAGCTCTAGGGTTACGAAAACATACTTTTTCCAATTAGTTTTTGCAGCAGGAAACCCTCCCAAAACACACACAAACATCATCTAATCACTATTCTTCAAGGATTCAAGTCAAGATCAAGGTGCTATTCATCATGCAATCATCAAGAAATTCATTGATTATCATCACCACCATGCTTGGCTAGTTTTCTAATCTTTATTCCTTCCATGAACAATTGATACATGTATTCTTTCATTCAAGTTTATGTGGTTTGTAATGCTATGAAACTTATGTCTTTTGAATTGTGATGTTATGAACCTATTGTTTATTGATCAATGCAAGTATTATTGATTGTGATTATTGCAAGTTGAGTTATAGTGATTTAACATTTTGTTCCTAATCCACTTAGTGTTAATTAGATTAAGGATAAAGACAAAGTGTCTAGGTTGCATGATTCAATCTCAAAATAGTTAGAATTAATAAGCCTAAGAAATCTTGTCTATGAGATTTGATCAATATTTGATAAGCATAATACTTGTTTGAAATGAATGCATGTTAGATTGGGATTGAGAAGGGATAAAGGCTTTTAATCAATTGATTACAACTTTTTCGTTTAGCTCACTGTTTATGCTTTTAGATATTCAAGTTACATTTGCTCAGTAGTTGTTACTCTAGTCTTTACTTTAGTTAATCTTAGTTAATCGCAAACAACAAAATCCTGAAATTGCTTGCAAGTTAACCATAACTTCCCGTGGAACGAATCCTGCTTACCCTAGCTAAGTTAGAGTAATTAGGCTATTTTTGATTGACCCTTCGACATCGATCAGTTAGCTGGTATTCATAATACATTTAACGTGTGTTATCTTCGTAAGTGTAAAGTCGATGATGAAACGCAACTTCTTCCTTTAGAAGATTTAAGGGTCGATTTGAATAAGAAATTAGTGGAAGAGCCGGTCCGTGTAATTGACCAAAAGGTGACTAAGTTGAGAAATAAAGAGATACCGATGGTGTTGATCGAGTGGAAACACAGTTTGGGTTCTAATCTTACGTGGGAAACGGAAGAGTTGATGAGAAACTGCTACCCTCATTTGTTTGACCAAGACCAGATTCCGAGGACGGAATCTCCTTAAGGGGGTGGATTTTGTGAAGACCCGTCCTAATCCATCCGGACAAAGTCCATATCGATTACAAACGATTCACAACAGTTGATTACATCGCGAGGTAATTGACCTCTATATGATAAATTTTACAAACATTGCATTCGTTTTTAAAAGACAAACTTTCGTTACATCGGCAGTTGACAGGCATGTAAAGCATTTCATAATATATCCAAATATAATTGACTTAATAATAATCTTGATGAACTCAACAACTCGAATGCAACATCTTTTGAAATATGTCATGAATGACTCCAAGTAATATCTCTAATATGAGCAAATGCATAGCGGAAGATTTCTTTCGTACCTGAGAATAAACATGCTTTAAAGTGTCAACTAAAAGGTTGGTGAGTTCATTAGTTTATCATAAAGAATCATTTCATAATTTTAATAGACCACAAGATTTCATACTTCCATTTCTCATAATCATACGTCCCATGCATAGAGACAAAAATATCATTCATATGGATTGAACACCTGGTAACCGACATTCACAATATGCATATAAGAATATCCCCATCATTCCAGGATCCTCCTTCGGACATGATATAAATTTCGAAGTACTAAAGCATCCGGTACTTTGGATGGGGCTTGTTGGGCCCGATAGATCTATCTTTAGAGTTCGCGTCAATTAGGGTGTCTGTTCCCTAATTCGTAGATTACCAGACTTAATAAAAAGGGGCATATTCGATTTAATAATCCAACCATAGAATGTAGTTTCATTTACTCGTGTCTATTCCGTAAAACAGTTATAAAAATAGCGCATGTATTCTCAGTCCCAAAAATACATATTGCGAAAGCATTTAAAAAGGGAATAATGAAACTCACGCATATATATATTGTAAAACAGTTAATAAAGCATTTGCATGTATTCTCAGCCCAAAAATGTAATGAGTAAAAAGGGATTAAATGAAACTCACAATACTGTATATTGTAGTAAAATTACATATGACGACATTGAACAATGCAGGATTGGCCTCAGATTCACGAACCTATATCATTTATATATATATTAACACTTGTCACATTTAGTCAACTGAGTTTATTTATATTATATAATGTATTAAGATTAATATCTTATATATATATATATATATATATATATATATATATATATATATATATATATATATATATATATATGTGTGATTATATTAAGATACGTTTTTATATAACTACTACTTTATTTGGTAAGATAATATTTATAATTGAAAGTTGTAATATTTTGATAATAATAATAATAATAATAAATAATAGTAGTGATAGTAAAAAAAACAAAAAAATAATGATATAAAAATCTTGATAATGATAATAATAATAATAATAATAATAATAATAATAATTCTTTTATAAAAAAATGATTAAATTAATAATAACAATAATAATAATAATCATAACAATAATATTATTAATATTACTACCTCAAGAAACAAGCTTTCCAAAAATAAAATGCCATTGCCCAGGTTCGAACCCAAGACCTCTCAGTTAAACCCCAATACGCTTAACCATCTACTTTATCTGTATCTTTCTGAATTTATTTGTACCCAATATATGTTTAACCGATTTATTTATTAGTTCCATAACCTGGCCCAATTTCCTTTAGCCCAACAACGTTTTAAGAAAACCCAATTATCAATTTATGGTAAGCCCATCTGTTGTGGATTTAATGTCGACAGGTACAAGAATACCCTAACAGCAGATTAATCGATCTCCTTCTGGTCCCCTTTTTATCATCATCGTGATCCATCTCACCATCATTATCCTAACCTTAATTTCTATAATCGTTATCATACATAAAATCATATCTCCTAACAGAAGCATTAACAGCTGAAATAACAACGAATTCCCATGGGTTTGATTTAGAGTTTTGCAATCGAACAAGAGGCATAATCAAACAGTTCGATGGTCTTGGATTTTTCTTATGATCTTTATTTTCATCATTAATTGTCACCAATCGATCAAGTATTCTATTCATCAATCAACTCAAGTAGGTAATCGATTCAATTGTTATTTTTCTTAATTTCTTTAATCCCTTTATAATTTCTGTATACCTATCTGGTAGAACAATAGTAGCAATTATTGAACCCAAGTAGCGACAGTAGGTGTTGGGTTGCTATATTGAAACAGAAACGAACAACAGAAGTAATCGTTCAAGCAGTTTAGTGACAGGGAAAATTGGTGTTCGAGTGGTATTTGCAACAGTGGTCGAATAGCGGCAGAGTAACAGCCTTATAGCTTATAATAGATGCAGTTTTTTTTTCGATGGGGTTTTTGAGTAGAAGAGATGTTGTGCAATAGCATCAATTAAGTGGAATCAACTAGCAGTAGTAGTTTCAATAGTTTGAATAAAAAGGTGATAGTTTGTGGTGTTTATTTACATGAGTTGAACTAGGAAAACAGAAAGGCTCAGGGCAAAAATAACATAAATGAATAAATAAATAAATTCAAGGGTGGTGTTGGTTTGGTCTTGAGCTTGTCACAGGAAAAAATAATAAGCAACATGAGGTGTTCAATTGTAATTAGAAACACAAGCAGTATGCAGTAGCAGTCCTAGTGGGTTTTTGTTTTCGATTGAAACAAAAAAAAAACAGGAGACATAGCAATAGCTGCATTTAGCCGTAAGTGATGGTGGTGGATGTTTAATATTGTAGTGGTGGTGTTGTAATGGTGGTCCGGCTATGGAATTGGTCGGTCTTAGTCCTAGTTGAACTGCAGCAACCAATTAAGGGTTCGTTTATAATGATGTGTGGTTTGAATTTCGAACAAACAGAAGTATGCAGTTTAATGGTGGTTCATTGTGGTTTGGGTTTTCATATGAAATAATAACCAAAAAAATATAGTTGCATGATAGCATTGAATCGAGTATGTTTTGCTTTTAACAGAAACCAGAAACAAACTAATAGTGACTAATTTGATTTGGTTTGAACATCTATGCAGGTTAATCATGGAGTAATAACTTACAGCTTATGGTTAAGTGGGTCTCTTTGTTGCAGCAACAGTAGCGAAACAAAGAGTGTTGGTCTCGTTTAAACAGAAGAAGTAGTAAGTGATGGTTTAAGTGATGGATGTATTCGACAAAAGAAGAAATCAAAAAGAATATTCATGGTGGTTTGTAGGGTGGCGTGGAGTTTATGGTTGGCGAAAAGTGACCGGTGGTGGATCACGATGGTAGATCAAGGAGATGAGGAGGGTGTCAAGTATGTATAGATATATGTAGAATATATAGATGGTTTGAGTACATGTTATATGAGTTCTGCATATATGATTTTATATATATGTAGAGAAATAGATAGATGTAATTGATGATTGAAACATGTAACAGAAAGGAACGAATAATTAAAGTGGTGGGGTTTGTAGTTTTTGCAAAATCTATGTAAATATATATATATCCACTCACTTATATAGTGTAAAGTAGAGAATGAATTGTGATTATGATTGAAAATAGAAAATACAAGTGGGTCTTGTGGATACTCTAAGATGTGTGAATATATAATAAAGTATAGATTGTGAACAACACAGATAAATCACACAATTAAAACAAAAACTTTACAGCTCAAACATATAGGATATAATTTAAATATATATGGATGATGGTTTAATTCAACGTACCTAGCAAAGCAATTAGTAATCAATCAAGAATCAATTAAGAATAGTTAGTAGCCATTTTATTTGGTTATTTCTACCGACAGTTTTCACAGGGTGCTATATCGTACTCCATGATTAATCAGTGGCGGATAAAAGCTCACAGAAAAATTCCAAAATTTTTACTTTAATTATCTTTATTTATTTCTGTCATTATGGTAAAAATAATCGGTCTTAATTGTTTAAACTTATTAAATCAAATTTAAATTAATTAACAGCTCTCAACCCTAAGTAAAATATAATAAGTGTTAAAACTTAATAAATAGATTCTAATTATATATTTAATAAAGCTATAAATTATATGACTTCTTTTTTTGGTCTCCGTTTAATTAAAAGTCACATAGATTCAAATTGAACTTCTCTAAATAAAAATCGAAACGTCCATCAAGTATTACAATTATTAAATAATTATATTTGATATACTCTCCCTATATATATGCAGAGTTATTTTAATAACTATTTAATTATATTGTATTACTATTTTAAATTATTATATACATATACATATATTTATTTTTATATTTATATGTATACACATTTATTTACAAATAATGGTTCGTGAATCGTCGGGAATAGTCGAAGTTAAATGCTTGTATGAAAACAGTTTAAAATTCATGAGACTCAACATTACAGACTTTGCTTAACGTGTCGAAATCCTATAAAGATTAAGATTAACTTTGCTACAGTGGTATAGTTTGCTACAGTAACTTTGCTACAGTGGTATAGTTTATGGATGATTTAAGACTATATTTTGACAAAGGTACGAGTCACGAAATATAAAATGCAAGTTTTCTAAGCGTACGAAAATGCGTTCGAGAAACCGGAACCGGGACATAAGTCGAGTGACGACGTACGACATATCGGAACAAAAATTACAAGTCAACTATGCACGTGAATTTAATATAATATATAATTAATTATATAAATTATATATATTATATATTAATATTTATATTATGTCGACAAAGATAAAAACAAATGAACCAGGCTGGTGACAGTTGGCCATGCGATCGCATGGCCATATGCCCATGAAACCATGCGATCGCATGGAAGGAGAAATCAGGCCACACTATAAAAGCTCGACCATTTCTACTTGAGATTTAATTTAATTTTACTCCGTATTATTTAAATTATTTAAATTATTATTATTATTATTATTATTATTATTATTATTATTAATAAGATTATTATTAATGTTATTATTTTTATTATTAGTGTTATTATTTTTGCGATACAAAAATAATAATGTACATAAAATATTACGACGGAGTGCTGTCCAAGTAATTTTCAAAACGAATTTCCGAGCGAGCTAGAGCTAAGGAAAATATGGGTTATTACCAAGGAAATTATGGGTAATGTTCGGGGGTATTTTTGTGAATCAAACCTCGTGTTTATCATCTCCGATGCGTCTACGTGCTTTCCTGTAATATTGTATATCAATATTAAACAGTGAGTTTCATAAGATCCCTTTTACTCTCTACATTTTTGGGCTGAGAATACATGCAAATGCTTTATTAACCGATATACAATATTTATATGCGTGAGTTTCATAAGATCCCTTTTACTCTCTACATTTTTGGGCTGAGAATACATGCAAATGCTTTATTAACCGATATACAATATTTATATGCGTGAGTTTCATAAGATCCCTTTTACTCTCTACATTTTTGGGCTGAGAATACATGCAAATGCTTTATTAACCGATATACAATATTTATATGCGTGAGTTTTATAAGATCCCTTTTACTCTCTACATTTTTGGGCTGAGAATACATGCAAATGCTTTATTAACCGATATACAATATTTATATGCGTGAGTTTCATTTGCTCCCTTTTTAATTGCTTTTGCAATATATATTTTTGGGCTGAGAATACATGCAATATATTTTAAACACAATGGATACAAGTACATACTTAATTCTACACTGAGTTTGAACCGAAAATCCCTTAGCTTTGGTAACTAGTAACTGCCGGTTATAAGAACTGGTGGGCGCGAATAGTGGTATATGGATCCATAGGGCTTGATATCCCCGTCCGAGCTAGAGCACTAGCCTTTTAACGGACGTATGCTATTTGAGAAGCGTACACGTTGGTTTACGTGTATTATTAAGATGATTATACAAAGGGTACAAATTATATATACGTTAAGTTTAGTTACCAGGGTGCTCAATTTCGTAGAATATTTTGATAAACGTTTCTGGATGAAACAACTGAAATCTTGTTACCCACTTTTATATACAGATTATACGAAACACTAAACTATGAACTCACCAACCTTTGTGTTGACACTTGTTAGCATGTTTATTCTCAGGTTTCCTAGAAGTCTTCCGCTGTTTGCTTATATGTTAGACAAGCTATGTGCATGGAGTCGTACATGGCATATTTTTCAAGGAAACGTTGCATTCACCAAATCATCACCATGTATCTTATTTTGACTGCATTGTCAAAGGAAGTACTATTGTAAACTATTATTTACGGTGATTGTCTATATGTAGAAATCATCAGATGTCGAAAACTTTTGATTTAAATAATCATTTATGGTGTGCCTTTTCAAAAGAATGCAATGTTTACAAAACGTATCATATAGAAGTCAAATACCTCGCAATGAAATCGATGAATGACGTGTTTGTCCATATGGATTTGGAACGATCGTCACAGACACACTAATGCAGACATGGTTCGCTAAGACCACCGCTCTGATACCAACTGTGAAGACCCGTCCTAATCCATCCGGACGAAGTCCATATCGATTACAAACGATTCACAACAGTTGATTACATCACGAGGTAATTGACCTCTATATGATAAATTTTACAAACATTGCATTCGTTTTTAAAAGACAAACTTTCGTTACATCGACAGTTGACAGGCATGTAAAGCATTTCATAATATATCCAAATATAATTGACTTAATAATAATCTTGATGAACTCAACGACTCGAATGCAACATCTTTTGAAATATGTCATGAATGACTCCAAGTAATATCTCTAATATGAGCAAATGCACAGCGGAAGAATTCTTTCGTACCTGAAAATAAACATGCTTTAAAGTGTCAACCAAAAGGTTGGTGAGTTCATTAGTTTATCATAAAGAATCATTTCATAATTTTAATAGACCACAAGATTTCATACTTCCATTTCTCATAATCATACGTCCCATGCATAGAGACAAAAATATCATTCATATGGATTGAACACCTGGTAACCGACATTCACAATATGCATATAAGAATATCCCCATCATTCCGGGATCCTCCTTCGGACATGATATAAATTTCGAAGTACTAAAGCATCCGGTACTTTGGATGGGGCTTGTTGGGCCCGATAGATCTATCTTTAGAGTTCGCGTCAATTAGGGGGTCTGTTCCCTAATTCTTAGATTACCAGACTTAATAAAAAGGGGCATATTCGATTTAATAATCCAAACATAGAATGTAGTTTCATTTACTCGTGTCTATTCCGTAAAATAGTTATAAAAATAGCGCATGTATTCTCAGTCCCAAAAATATATATTGCGAAAGCATTTAAAAAGGGAATAATGAAACTCACGCATATATATATTGTAAAACAGTTAATAAAGCATTTGCATGTATTCTCAGCCCAAAAATGTAATGAGTAAAAAGGGATTAAATGAAACTCACAATACTGTATTTTGTAGTAAAAATACATATGACGACATTGAACAATGCAGGGTTGGCCTCGGATTCACGAACCTATATCATGTATATATATATTAACACTTATCACATTTAGTCAACTGAGTTTATTTATATTATATAATGTATTAAGATTAATATCTTATATATATATATATATATATATATATATATATATATATATATATATATATATATATATATATATATATATATATATATATATATATATATATATATATATATATATGATTATATTAAGATACATTTTTATATAACTACTACTTTATTTGGTAAGATAATATTTATAATTGAAAGTTGTAATATTTTGATAATAATAATAATAATAAATAATAGTAGTGATAGTAAAAAAACAAAAAAATAATGATATAAAAATCTTGATAATGATAATATTAATAATAATAATAATAATAATAATAATAATAATAATAATTCTTTTATAAAAAAAATGATTAAATTAATAATAACAATAATAATAATAATCATAACAATAATATTATTAATATTACTACCTCAAGAAACAAGCTTTCCAAAAATAAAATGCCATTGCCCAGGTTCGAACCCAAGACCTCTCGGTTAAACCCCAATACGCTTAACCATCTACTTTATCTGTATCTTTCTGAATTTATTTGTACCCAATATATGTTTAACCGATTTATTTATTAGTTCCATAACCTGGCCCAATTTCCTTTAGCCCAACAACGTTTTAAGAAAACCCAATTATCAATTTATGGTAAGCCCATCTGTTGTGGATTTAATGTCGACAGGTACAAGAAAACCCTAACAGCAGATTAATCGATCTCCTTCTGGTCCCCTTTTTATGATCATCGTGATCCATCTCACCATCATTATCCTAACCTTAATTTCTATAATCGTTATCATACATAAAATCATATCTCCTAACAGAAGCATTAACAGCTGAAATAACAATGAATTCCCATGGGTTTTGATTTAGAGTTTTGCAATCGAACAAGAGGCATAATCAAACAGTTCGATGGTCTTGGATTTTTCTTATGATCTTTATTTTCATTATTAATTGTCACCAATCGATCAAGTATTCTATTCATCAATCAACTCAAGTAGGTAATCGATTCAATTGTTATTTTTCTTAATTTCTTTAATCCCTTTATAATTTCTGTATACCTATCTGGTAGAACAATAGTAGCAATTATTGAACCCAAGTAGTGACAGTAGGTGTTGGGTTGCTATATTGAAACAAAAACGAACAACAGAAGTAATCGTTCAAGCAGTTTAGTGACAGGGAAAATTGGTGTTCGAGTGGTATTTGCAACAGTGGTCGAATAGCGGCAGAGTAACAGCCTTATAGCTTATAATAGATGCAGTTTTTTTTTTCGATGGGGTTTTTGAGTAGAAGAGATGTTGTGCAATAGCATCAATTAAGTGGAATCAACTAGCAGTAGTAGTTTCAATAGTTTGAATAAAAAGGTGATAGTTTGTGGTGTTTATTTACATGAGTTGAACTAGGAAAACAGAAAGGCTCAGGGCAAAAATAACATAAATGAATAAATAAATAAATTCAAGGGTGGTGTTGGTTTGGTCTTGAGCTTGTCACAGGAAAAAAATAATAAGCAACATGAGGTGTTCAATTGTAATTAGAAACACAAGCAGTATGCAGTAGCAGTCCTAGTGGGTTTTTGTTTTCGATTGAAACAAAAAAAAACAGGAGACATAGCAATAGCGGCAGTTAGCCGTAAGTGATGGTGGTGGATGTTTAATATTGTAGTGGTGGTGTTGTAATGGTGGTCCGGCTATGGAATTGGTCGGTCTTAGTCCTAGTTGAACTGCAGCAACCAATTAAGGGTTCGTTTATAATGATGTGTGGTTTGAATTTCGAACAAACAGAAGTATGCAGTTTAATGGTGGTTCATTGTGGTTTGGGTTTTCATATGAAATAATAACCAAAAAAATATAGTTGCATGATAGCATTGAATCGAGTATGTTTTGCTTTTAACAGAAACCAGAAACAAACTAATAGTGACTAATTTGATTTGGTTTGAACATCTATGCAGGTTAATCATGGAGTAATAACTTACAGCTTATGGTTAAGTGGGTCTCTTTGTGGCAGCAACAGTAGCGAAACAAAGAGTGTTGGTCTCGTTTAAACAGAAGAAGTAGTAAGTGATGGTTTAAGTGATGGATGTATTCGACAAAAGAAGAAATCAAAAAGAATATTCATGGTGGTTTGTAGGGTGGCGTGGAGATTATGGTTGGCGAAAAGTGACCGGTGGTGGATCACGATGGTAGATCAAGGAGATGAGGAGGGTGTCAAGTATGTATAGATATATGTAGAATAGATAGATGGTTTGAGTACATGTTATATGAGTTCTGCATATATGATTTTATATATATGTAGAGAAATAGATAGATGTAATTGATGATTGAAACATGTAACAGAAAGGAACGAATAATTAAAGTGGTGGGGTTTGTAGTTTTTGCAAAATCTATGTAAATATATATATCTACTCGCTTATATAGTGTAAAGTAGAGAATGAATTGTGATTATGATTGAAAATAGAAAATACAAGTGGGTCTTGTGGATACTCTAAGATGTGTGAATATATAATAAAGTATAGATTGTGAACAACACAGATAAATCACACAATTAAAACAAAAACTTTACAGCTCAAACATATAGGATATAATTTAAATATATATGGATGATGGTTTAATTCAACCTACCTAGCAAAGCAATTAGTAATCAATCAAGAATCAATTAAGAATAGTTAGTAGCCATTTTATTTGGTTATTTCTACCGACAGTTTTCACAGGGTGCTATATCGTACTCCATGATTAATCAGTGGCGGATAAAAGCTCACAGAAAAATTCCAAAATTTTTACTTTAATTATCTTTATTTATTTCAGTCATTATGGTAAAAATAATCGGTCTTAATTGTTTAAACTTATTAAATCAAATTTAAATTAATTAACAGCTCTCAACCCTAAGTAAAATATAATAAGTGTTAAAACTTAATAAATAGATTCTAATTATATATTTAATAAAGCTATAAATTATATGACTTCTTTTTTTGGTCTCCGTTTAATTAAAAGTCACATAGATTCAAATTGAACTTCTCTAAATAAAAATCGAAACGTCCATCAAGTATTGCAATTATTAAATAATTATATTTGATATACTCTCCCTATATATATGCAGAGTTATTTTAATAACTATTTAATTATATCGTATTACTATTTTAAATTATTATATATATATATACATATATTTATTTTTATATTTATATGTATACACATTTATTTACAAATAATGGTTCGTGAATCGTCGGGAATAGTCGAAGTTAAATGCTTGTATGAAAACAGTTTAAAATTCATGAGACTCAACATTACAGACTTTGCTTAACGTGTCGAAATCCTATAAAGATTAAGTTTAAATTTGGTCAGAAATTCCCGGGTCATCACAGATTTGTAACAGACTGAAACCCGGGCTAGTTGTAAGTGGACTATTTTTGCCCTTAGGGTTTGTGCTTAGTCTTAAGTGCTTTTTATTTTAATTATTTTATTAGTATTTTATTATAATTGTGTTGTGACCAGTTTGTGACAAGGGTCCCAGAACAGGTTTGTTTATTTTAATTGGACCTCGTTTGGGTTACCTAATCTTGTCGAAAGATATCAGATAACTGGTAAATACCAGTGTGTTGTACAGTGTGGGAATTAAACCCAATTAAGTGACTAGTGTGCTGTAATTTCTTCCCATTTTTAAAAAATTCACCAAAAACACCGTACCTTCATCCCTCCCACCTAACCAAACCCTAATCCTTAAACATTGATCTTGAGCTCAAATTGGTGTTAGAATCGTGTTTTTTATCGTTTACTGAGTCTATCAAGGTAAGTTGTAGTGACCCAAACTTTTCCATGTTTATATATATTAATTGAGATTGATGTTTACATGATTAAATGTTTCCAACATGTTAAGCAATCAAACTTGTTAAGACTTGATTAATTGAAATAGGTTTCATATAGACAATTGACCACCCAAGTTGACCGGTGATTCACGAACGTTAAAACTTGTAAAAAAACTATATGATGACATATATATGGTTATATATATAGTTAACATGATATTATGATAAGTAAACATATCATTAATTATATTAACAATGAACTACATATGTAAAAACAAGACTACTAACTTAATGATTTTGAAACGAGACATATATGTAACGTTTATCGTTGTAACGACATTTAATGTATATATATCATATTAAGAGATATTCGTACATCATAATATCATGATAATATAATAATTTAAAATCTCTTTTGTTATTATAAACATTGGGTTAACAACATTTAACAAGATCGTTAACCTAAAGGTTTCAAAACAACACTTACATGTAACGACTAACGATGACTTAACGACTCAGTTAAAATGTATATACATGTAGTGTTTTAATATGTATTTATACACTTTTGAAAGACTTCAATACACTTATCAAAATACTTCTACTTAACAAAAATGCTTACAATTACATTCTCGTTCAGTTTCATCAACAATTCTACTCGTATGCACCCGTATTCGTACTCGTACAATACACAGCTTTTAGATGTATGTACTATTGGTATATACACTCCAATGATCAGCTCTTAGCAGCCCATGTGAGTCACCTAACACATGTGGGAACCATCATTTGGCAACTAGCATGAAATATCTCATAAGATTACAAAAATATGAGTAATCATTCATGACTTATTTACATGAAAACAAAATTACATATCCTTTATATCTAATCCATACACCAACGACCAAAAACACCTACAAACACTTTCATTCTTCAATTTTCTTCATCTAATTGAACTCTCTCAAGTTCTATCTTCAAGTTCTAAGTGTTCTTCATAAATTCCAAAAGTTCTAGTTTCATAAAATCAAGAATACTTTCAAGTTTGCTAGCTCACTTCCAATCTTGTAAGGTGATCATCCAACCTCAAGAAATCTTTGTTTCTTACAGTAGGTTATCATTCTAATACAAGGTAATAATCATATTCAAACTTTGGTTCAATTTCTATAACTATAACAATCTTATTTCAAGTGATGATCTTACTTGAACTTGTTTTCGTGTCATGATTTTGCTTCAAGAACTTTGAGCCATCCAAGGATCCATTGAAGCTAGATCCATTTTTCTCTTTTCCAGTAGGTTCATCCAAGGAACTTAAGGTAGTAATGATGTTCATAACATCATTCGATTCATACATATAAAGCTATCTTATTCGAAGGTTTAAACTTGTAATCACTAGAACATAGTTTAGTTAATTCTAAACTTGTTCGCAAACAAAAGTTAATCCTTCTAACTTGACTTTTAAAATCAACTAAACACATGTTCTATATCTATATGATATGCTAACTTAATGATTTAAAACCTGGAAACACGAAAAACACCGTAAAACCGGATTTACGCCGTCGTAGTAACACCGCGGGCTGTTTTGGGTTAGTTAATTAAAAACTATGATAAACTTTGATTTAAAAGTTGTTATTCTAAGAAAATGATTTTTATTATGAACATGAAACTATATCCAAAAATTATGGTTAAACTCAAAGTGGAAGTATGTTTTCTAAAATGGTCATCTAGACGTCGTTCTTTCGACTGAAATGACTACCTTTACAAAAACGACTTGTAACTTATTTTTCCGACTATAAACCTATACTTTTTCTGTTTAGATTCATAAAATAGAGTTCAATATGAAATCATAGCAATTTGATTCACTCAAAACGGATTTAAAATGAAGAAGTTATGGGTAAAACAAGATTGGATAATTTTTCTCATTTTAGCTACGTGAAAATTGGTAACAAATCTATTCCAACCATAACTTAATCAACTTGTATTGTATATTATGTAATCTTGAGATACCATAGACACGTATACAATGTTTCGACCTATCATGTCGACACATCTATATATATTTCGGAACAACCATAGACACTCTATATGTGAATGTTGGAGTTAGCTATACAGGGTTGAGGTTGATTCCAAAATATATATAGTTTGAGTTGTGATCAATACTGAGATACGTATACACTGGGTCGTGGATTGATTCAAGATAATATTTATCGATTTATTTCTGTACATCTAACTGTGGACAACTAGTTATAGGTTACTAACGAGGACAGCTGACTTAATAAACTTAAAACATCAAAATATATTAAAAGTGTTGTAAATATATTTTGAACATACTTTAATATATATGTATATATTGTTATAGGTTCGTGAATCAACAGTGGCCAAGTCTTACTTCCCGACGAAGTAAAAATCTGTGAAAGTGAGTTATAGTCCCACTTTTAAAATCTAATATTTTTGGGATGAGAATACATGCAGGTTTTATAAATGATTTACAAAATAGACACAAGTACGTGAAACTACATTCTATGGTTGAATTATCGAAATCGAATATGCCCCTTTTTATTAAGTCTGGTAATCTAAGAATTAGGGAACAGACACCCTAATTGACGCAAATCCTAAAGATAGATCTATTGGGCTTAACAAACCCCATCCAAAGAACCGGATGCTTTAGTACTTCGAAATTTATATCATATCCGAAGGGTGTCCCGGAATGATGGGGATATTCTTATATATGCATCTTGTTAATGTTGGTTACCAGGTGTTCACCATATGAATGATTTTTATCTCTATGTAAGGGATGTGTATTGAAATATGAAATCTTGTGGTCTATTATTATGATTTGATATATATAGGTTAAACCTATAACTCACCAACATTTTTGTTGACGTTTTAAGCATGTTTATTCTCAGGTGATTATTAAGAGCTTCCGCTGTCGCATACTTAAATAAGGACGAGATTTGGAGTCCATGCTTGTATGATATTGTGTAAAAACTGCATTCAAGAAACTTATTTTGTTGTAACATATTTGTATTGTAAACCATTATGTAATGGTCGTGTGTAAACAGGATATTTTAGATTATCATTATTTGATAATCTACGTAAAGCTTTTTAAAACCTTTATCTATGAAATAAAGGTTATGGTTTGTTTTAAAAATGAATGCAGTCTTTGAAAAACGTCTCATATAGAGGTCAAAACCTCGCAACGAAATCAATTAATATGGAACGTTTTTAATCAATAAGAACGGGACATTTCAGTTGGTATCCGAGCGTTGGTCTTAGAGAACTAGAAAATTTGCATTAGTGTGTCTTATCGAGTTTGTTAGGATGCATTAGTGAGTCTGGACTTCGACCGTGTTTTCTTTAAAAATGATTGCTTAACATTTTTGTTGGAAACTATATATTTTTAACATATGAATATTATGTGATATATTAATCTCTTAACGTGTTTGATATTATGTGATAGATGTCTACCTCTAGAACAAGTCCCATTGACTCACCTAATAATAATGAAGAGTCAAATGTAAATTGGAATGATTTGTGGACTGATTCACAAGTTCCCGAAGAGGAACCGGAAGAAGAGTCGGAACCGGAAGAAGAATCGGAACCGGAAGAAGAATCGGAACCGGAAGAAGAATCGGAACCGGTGGGGGAAATAATAAAACGGTTAAGTAAAAGAAAATCCTCAACCAACCGACCAAAGTTAATTATGGTCAATGGTGTTTCCGCCAAGGAAGCAAAATATTGGGAGGATTACCAATTCTCCGATGAATCGGATTCCGACGAGAATTCCGATGATGTTATAGAAATTACCCCAACTGAATTTAAAAAGGCAAAAGAAAATAATAAGGGAAAGGGCATAAAAATAGAGAAATCTAATTCCAACCCCGATGAACTTTATATGTATCGTCAACCCCCGAAGTCCTTAAGTTGTAACAATGACCCGGGAACCTCTAAACCACCAGGTTTTTCTAAACCAATGTGGACAACGATGGCTCGTATTAGGGGAACATCATATATCCCTAGAAACTTGGCAAAACGAACCAAAACCGAAGAAGAAGAAACGAGCGAGTCGGAATAAGATAGTTGTATTCGTGTGGTGTAATATATGTAATATAGTGTTCTTATGCTTTATGATATATGTAAAAATTGCTTGTATTAATAAGTATTTTTTTATGAAACTAACTCTTGTCTATTTTACAGTTTAAAAACACAAAATGGATAGACAACCCAATATTTTAAGAGACCTACCCGGAGACATGATTGATGAAATCTTGTCTAGAGTCGGCCAGAATTCTTCGGCACAACTATTTAAGGCGAGATCAGTTTGTAAGACATTCGAAGAACGTTCCAAGAATGTCTTGGTTTATAAGAGACTTTCGTTTGAAAGATGGGGGATATCACATTGGGAAACCCATAAGTTACGATGTGTTTACTTTGACGCATATATTGCGGGGAACCCAAATGCTATTTTACGCAACGGGTTAAGAAATTATTTTGACTCAATATATCCGAATATTGGACTTCGTGATTTAGAAAAAGCGGCTAACATGCAACATAAAGAAGCATGTTATGCTTACGGATTAGTAATGTTCGCTTCTCACCAAAGTGAGAACAAGAACATCGGGCTACAACTATTAAACAAAACGTTTCCACAAGTGACGGAGTCGGTAATTGGGGTAAGAAATGAGGTTTTTAGATTATTACGGGACTGTTGGACATTACGTAACCCTCGTCCCTTTGATGACGTTACAACACGCTGTCTTATCAACGGCCATAACGGTTATGTTGCACAAGACCAAGGATGGGAAGTAGTCCTAGTAAAACCAGAATGCATGACTTGTTTCTGGACGTATGAATTACGTGTCTTTATTGCCTTTGCCGAACGACTTGTGTACTAGCTAGAATTGTCTTCACAACTATCTTGTATCAAAGTTATTGTGTGCTATATTTCATGCTTTATGTAAAATAAGCGGTATTGTAAGTTTGTAAAATATTGTATAAAAGTTTGAACGCGAAATATTATTACAATCAGTTTTTCATATAGAATTGTAGTAGTTGAATTGTATATTAGCTACTAAGTATGAACTTAACGGGTAGGTACTACCCGAATTTAAACTTATAAAACGCTAATATGAAGAAAAAGCTTTTATAAATGAGTTCATATTATGCTACGAAATACTATTAACTACTCTTAATATTCTGTATGATTAACTTGTTCCATTTAACTATTTTGAAGGAAATGGCACCGACTACTAGACACACCGTGAATATGAATGAAGAGGAATTCCGTACTTTTCTAGCTTCAAACATAGCCGCAGTACAGGCTGCGCTACATACCAACAATAACCTTGGATCTAGCAGTACAGGAAATCGTGTAGGATGCACCTACAAAGAATTCACTGCCTGAAAACCTTTGGAATTTGATGGAACCGAAGGACCGATCGGATTGAAACGGTGGACCGAGAAGGTTGAATCGGTGTTTGCCATAAGTAAGTGTACTGAAGAGGACAAAGTGAAGTACGCTACGCATACCTTCACATGTTCTGCGTTAACATGGTGGAATACCTATCTAGAGCAAGTGGGACAAGATGATGCGTACGCACTACCGTGGTCAGCATTCAAGCACTTGATGAACGAGAAGTACCGTCCCAGAACCGAGGTCAATAAGCTCAAGACAGAACTTAGAGGGTTACGAACCCAAGAATTTGATATTACCACGTACGAAAGACGATTCACAGAATTGTGCCTATTGTGTCCGGGAGCATTCGAAGATGAGGAAGAGAAGATCGACGCGTTTGTGAAAGGATTACCGGAAAGAATCCAAGAAGATATAAGTTCACACGAGCCCGCCTCCATACAACAGGCATGTAGAATGGCTCACAAACTAGTGAACCAAATTGAAGAAAGAATTAAAGAACAGACTGCTGAAGAGACCAATGTGAAGCAAGTCAAAAGAAAGTGGGAGGAAAACGGTGATAAGAATCACCAATACAACATCAATCGCAACTACAACAAACGGCCCAACAACAACAACAACAACAACAGCAACTACAACAATCATCCCAACAACAATAATAACCGCAACAACAACAACAATCAGAAGCAGCTATGCCAAAGGTGTGAAAAGTATCACTCGGGGTTCTGCACCAAATTTTGCAACAAGTGTAAAAGAAATGGTCATAGCGCGGCGAAGTGTGAGGTCTACGGACCAGGGGTTAATAGAACGAAAGGAACAAATGGTGTCGGAACGAGTAATGGCGGAGCAAGTAGTGTCGGAGCAAGTTATGCCAATGTAGTTTGTTATAAATGTGGAAAACCAGGCCACATTATTAGAAATTGCCCGAACCAGGAGAACACGAATGGACAAGGCCGTGGAAGAGTTTTCAATATTAATGCGGTAGAGGCACAGGAAGACCCGGAGCTTGTTACGGGTACGTTTCTTATTGACAATAAATCTGCTTACGTTTTATTTGATTCGGGTGCGGATAGAAGCTATATGAGTAGAGATTTTTGTGCTAAATTAAGTTGTCCATTGACGCCTTTGGATAGTAAATTTTTACTCGAATTAGCAAATGGTAAATTAATTTCAGCAGATAATATATGTCGGAATCGAGAAATTAAACTGGTTAGCGAAACATTTAAGATTGATTTGATACCAGTAGAGTTAGGGAGTTTTGATGTGATAATCGGTATGGACTGGTTGAAAGAAGTGAAAGCGGAGATCGTTTGTTACAAAAATGCAATTCGCATTATACGAGAAAAAGGAAAACCCTTAATGGTGTACGGAGAAAAGGGCAACACGAAGCTACATCTTATTAGTAATTTGAAGGCACAAAAACTAATAAGAAAAGGTTGCTATGCTGTTCTAGCACACGTCGAGAAAGTACAAACTGAAGAAAAGAGCATCAATGATGTTCCCATTGCAAAAGAATTTCCCGATGTATTTCCGAAAGAATTACCGGGATTACCCCCACATCGATCAGTTGAATTTCAAATAGATCTTGTACCAGGAGCTGCACCAATAGCTCGTGCACCTTACAGACTCGCACCCAGCGAGATGAAAGAACTGCAAAGCCAATTACAAGAACTTTTAGAGTGTGGTTTCATTCGACCAAGCACATCACCGTGGGGAGCTCCTGTTTTTGTTTGTCAAGAAGAAAGATGGTACATTCAGGTTGTGTATCGACTACCGAGAGTTGAACAAACTTACCATCAAGAACCGCTACCCACTACCGAGAATCGACGACTTATTTGATCAACTACAAGGCTCGTCTGTTTATTCAAAGATTGACTTACGTTCCGGGTATCATCAAATGCGGATGAAAGAAGATGATATTCCAAAGACTGCTTTCAGAACACGTTACGGTCATTACGAGTTTATGGTCATGCCGTTTGGTTTAACTAATGCACCAGCTGTGTTCATGGACCTTATGAACCGAGTGTGTGGACCATACCTTGACAAGTTTGTCATTGTTTTCATTGATGACATACTTATTTACTCAAAGAATGACCAAGAACACGGTGAACATTTGAGAAAAGTGTTAGAAGTATTGAGGAAGGAAGAATTGTACGCTAAGTTTTCAAAGTGTGCATTTTGGTTGGAAGAAGTTCAATTCCTCGGTCACATAGTGAACAAAGAAGGTATTAAAGTGGATCCGGCAAAGATAGAAACTGTTGAAAAGTGGGAAACCCCGAAAACTCCGAAACACATACGCCAGTTTTTAGGACTAGCTGGTTACTACAGAAGGTTCATCCAAGACTTTTCCAGAATAGCAAAACCCTTGACTGCATTAACGCATAAAGGGAAGAAATTTGAATGGAATGATGAACAAGAGAAAGCGTTTCAGTTATTGAAGAAAAAGCTAACTACGGCACCTATATTGTCATTGCCTGAAGGGAATGATGATTTTGTGATTTATTGTGACGCATCAAAGCAAGGTCTCGGTTGTGTATTAATGCAGCGAACGAAGGTGATTGCTTATGCGTCTAGACAATTGAAGATGCACGAACAAAATTATACGACGCATGATTTGGAATTAGGCGCGGTTGTTTTTGCATTAAAGACTTGGAGGCACTACTTATATGGGGTCAAAAGTATTATATATACCGACCACAAAAGTCTTCAACACATATTTAATCAGAAACAACTGAATATGAGGCAGCGTAGGTGGATTGAATTATTGAATGATTATGATTTTGAGATTCGTTACCACCCGGGGAAGGCAAATGTGGTAGCCGATGCCTTGAGCAGGAAGGATAGAGAACCCATTCGAGTAAAATCTATGAATATAATGATTCATAATAACATTACTACTCAAATAAAGGAGGCGCAACAAGGAGTTTTAAAAGAGGGAAATTTAAAGGATGAAATACCCAAAGGATCGGAGAAACATCTTAATATTCGGGAAGACGGAACCCGGTATAGGGCTGAAAGGATTTGGGTACCAAAATTTGGAGATATGAGAGAAATGGTACTTAGAGAAGCTCATAAAACCAGATACTCAATACATCCTGGAACGGGGAAGATGTACAAGGATCTCAAGAAACATTTTTGGTGGCCGGGTATGAAAGCCGATGTTGCTAAATACGTAGGAGAATGTTTGACGTGTTCTAAGGTCAAAGCTGAGCATCAGAAACCATCAGGTCTACTTCAACAACCCGAAATCCCGGAATGGAAATGGGAAAACATTACCATGGATTTCATCACTAAATTGCCAAGGACTGCAAGTGGTTTTGATACTATTTGGGTAATAGTTGATCGTCTCACCAAATCAGCACACTTCCTACCAATAAGAGAAGATGACAAGATGGAGAAGTTAGCACGACTGTATTTGAAGGAAGTCGTCTCTAGACATGGAATACCAATCTCTATTATCTCTGATAGGGATGGCAGATTTATTTCAAGATTCTGGCAGACATTACAGCAAGCATTAGGAACTCGTCTAGGCATGAGTACTGCCTATCATCCACAAACTGATGGGCAGAGCGAAAGGACGATACAAACGCTTGAAGACATGCTACGATCATGTGTTATTGATTTCGGAAACAGTTGGGATCGACATCTACCGCTAGCAGAATTTTCCTACAACAACAGCTACCATTCAAGCATTGAGATGGCGCCGTTTGAAGCACTTTATGGTAGAAAGTGCAGGTCTCCGATTTGTTGGAGTGAAGTGGGGGATAGACAGATTACGGGTCCGGAGATTATACAAGAAACTACCGAGAAGATCATCCAAATTCAACAACGGTTGAAAACCGCCCAAAGTCGACAAAAGAGCTACGCTGACATTAAAAGAAAAGATATAGAATTTGAAATTGGAGAGATGGTCATGCTTAAAGTTGCACCTTGGAAAGGCGTTGTTCGATTTGGTAAACGAGGGAAATTAAATCCAAGGTATATTGGACCATTCAAGATTATTGATCGTGTCGGACCAGTAGCTTACCGACTAGAGTTACCTCAACAACTCGCGGCTGTACATAACACTTTCCACGTCTCGAATTTAAAGAAATGTTTTGCTAAAGAAGATCTCACTATTCCGTTAGATGAAATCCAAATCAACGAAAAACTTCAATTCGTCGAAGAACCCGTCGAAATAATGGATCGTGAGGTTAAAAGACTTAAGAAAAACAAGATACCAATTGTTAAGGTTCGATGGAATGCTCGTAGAGGACCCGAGTTCACCTGGGAGCGTGAAGATCAGATGAAGAAGAAATACCCGCATCTATTTCCAGAAGATTCGTCAACACCTTCAACAGCTTAAAATTTCGGGACGAAATTTATTTAACGGGTAGGTACTGTAGTGACCCAAACTTTTCCATGTTTATATATATTAATTGAGATTGATGTTTACATGATTAAATGTTTCCAACATGTTAAGCAATCAAACTTGTTAAGACTTGATTAATTGAAATAGGTTTCATATAGACAATTGACCACCCAAGTTGACCGGTGATTCACGAACGTTAAAACTTGTAAAAAAACTATATGATGACATATATATGGTTATATATATAGTTAACATGATATTATGATAAGTAAACATATCATTAATTATATTAACAATGAACTACATATGTAAAAACAAGACTACTAACTTAATGATTTTGAAACGAGACATATATGTAACGTTTATCGTTGTAACGACATTTAATGTATATATATCATATTAAGAGATATTCGTACATCATAATATCATGATAATATAATAATTTAAAATCTCTTTTGTTATTATAAACATTGGGTTAACAACATTTAACAAGATCGTTAACCTAAAGGTTTCAAAACAACACTTACATGTAACGACTAACGATGACTTAACGACTCAGTTAAAATGTATATACATGTAGTGTTTTAATATGTATTTATACACTTTTGAAAGACTTCAATACACTTATCAAAATACTTCTACTTAACAAAAATGCTTACAATTACATTCTCGTTCAGTTTCATCAACAATTCTACTCGTATGCACCCGTATTCGTACTCGTACAATACACAGCTTTTAGATGTATGTACTATTGGTATATACACTCCAATGATCAGCTCTTAGCAGCCCATGTGAGTCACCTAACACATGTGGGAACCATCATTTGGCAACTAGCATGAAATATCTCATAAGATTACAAAAATATGAGTAATCATTCATGACTTATTTACATGAAAACAAAATTACATATCCTTTATATCTAATCCATACACCAACGACCAAAAACACCTACAAACACTTTCATTCTTCAATTTTCTTCATCTAATTGAACTCTCTCAAGTTCTATCTTCAAGTTCTAAGTGTTCTTCATAAATTCCAAAAGTTCTAGTTTCATAAAATCAAGAATACTTTCAAGTTTGCTAGCTCACTTCCAATCTTGTAAGGTGATCATCCAACCTCAAGAAATCTTTGTTTCTTACAGTAGGTTATCATTCTAATACAAGGTAATAATCATATTCAAACTTTGGTTCAATTTCTATAACTATAACAATCTTATTTCAAGTGATGATCTTACTTGAACTTGTTTTCGTGTCATGATTTTGCTTCAAGAACTTTGAGCCATCCAAGGATCCATTGAAGCTAGATCCATTTTTCTCTTTTCCAGTAGGTTCATCCAAGGAACTTAAGGTAGTAATGATGTTCATAACATCATTCGATTCATACATATAAAGCTATCTTATTCGAAGGTTTAAACTTGTAATCACTAGAACATAGTTTAGTTAATTCTAAACTTGTTCGCAAACAAAAGTTAATCCTTCTAACTTGACTTTTAAAATCAACTAAACACATGTTCTATATCTATATGATATGCTAACTTAATGATTTAAAACCTGGAAACACGAAAAACACCGTAAAACCGGATTTACGCCGTCGTAGTAACACCGCGGGCTGTTTTGGGTTAGTTAATTAAAAACTATGATAAACTTTGATTTAAAAGTTGTTATTCTAAGAAAATGATTTTTATTATGAACATGAAACTATATCCAAAAATTATGGTTAAACTCAAAGTGGAAGTATGTTTTCTAAAATGGTCATCTAGACGTCGTTCTTTCGACTGAAATGACTACCTTTACAAAAACGACTTGTAACTTATTTTTCCGACTATAAACCTATACTTTTTCTGTTTAGATTCATAAAATAGAGTTCAATATGAAATCATAGCAATTTGATTCACTCAAAACGGATTTAAAATGAAGAAGTTATGGGTAAAACAAGATTGGATAATTTTTCTCATTTTAGCTACGTGAAAATTGGTAACAAATCTATTCCAACCATAACTTAATCAACTTGTATTGTATATTATGTAATCTTGAGATACCATAGACACGTATACAATGTTTCGACCTATCATGTCGACACATCTATATATATTTCGGAACAACCATAGACACTCTATATGTGAATGTTGGAGTTAGCTATACAGGGTTGAGGTTGATTCCAAAATATATATAGTTTGAGTTGTGATCAATACTGAGATACGTATACACTGGGTCGTGGATTGATTCAAGATAATATTTATCGATTTATTTCTGTACATCTAACTGTGGACAACTAGTTATAGGTTACTAACGAGGACAGCTGACTTAATAAACTTAAAACATCAAAATATATTAAAAGTGTTGTAAATATATTTTGAACATACTTTAATATATATGTATATATTGTTATAGGTTCGTGAATCAACAGTGGCCAAGTCTTACTTCCCGACGAAGTAAAAATCTGTGAAAGTGAGTTATAGTCCCACTTTTAAAATCTAATATTTTTGGGATGAGAATACATGCAGGTTTTATAAATGATTTACAAAATAGACACAAGTACGTGAAACTACATTCTATGGTTGAATTATCGAAATCGAATATGCCCCTTTTTATTAAGTCTGGTAATCTAAGAATTAGGGAACAGACACCCTAATTGACGCAAATCCTAAAGATAGATCTATTGGGCTTAACAAACCCCATCCAAAGAACCGGATGCTTTAGTACTTCGAAATTTATATCATATCCGAAGGGTGTCCCGGAATGATGGGGATATTCTTATATATGCATCTTGTTAATGTTGGTTACCAGGTGTTCACCATATGAATGATTTTTATCTCTATGTAAGGGATGTGTATTGAAATATGAAATCTTGTGGTCTATTATTATGATTTGATATATATAGGTTAAACCTATAACTCACCAACATTTTTGTTGACGTTTTAAGCATGTTTATTCTCAGGTGATTATTAAGAGCTTCCGCTGTCGCATACTTAAATAAGGACGAGATTTGGAGTCCATGCTTGTATGATATTGTGTAAAAACTGCATTCAAGAAACTTATTTTGTTGTAACATATTTGTATTGTAAACCATTATGTAATGGTCGTGTGTAAACAGGATATTTTAGATTATCATTATTTGATAATCTACGTAAAGCTTTTTAAAACCTTTATCTATGAAATAAAGGTTATGGTTTGTTTTAAAAATGAATGCAGTCTTTGAAAAACGTCTCATATAGAGGTCAAAACCTCGCAACGAAATCAATTAATATGGAACGTTTTTAATCAATAAGAACGGGACATTTCATAAGTAACATGTGTTTTTGTGTTCAATTCGTTGTTAAATTCATGGTTTTGTGTGAGTTTTGTAAAAAGCTTTAATTTGTGTCAAAACAAGTGATTTAAGTGTTGTTATGGTCAAATTGTTGTGGGTTTTGAGTCTATAACAAGGAGTGAACAAGTTGTGGTCGATTTTGGTGTTTAAAACGAGCTCTAGATCGTGATTTGAGGATTTCATCGTGAAGTCCGTAGCCTTTGTTCAGTTTCTGAAGAAGATGAACACAGTTGACCGACTGTCGGTCGACAGTCGACCGACTGAGGGTGAACCGACCGATTGTTGAGTGAACCGACCGACTGAGATTTACCTTCGGCTGATTGATGTAATACCAAGTGAATCGACCGACTGGTAAGGTCAGTCGACCGGTTGTGTCGACAGTCGACCGACTGTCAGTGTCATTCGACCGACTGTGTGTCCAGGGCAGAATGTTTTACCAAAGTGTCTTTTTCTACCCGTAATGCTACCCGTTTGTATTTTGGTGTTCAGGATGTAAATTTTGAAAGTGCATAAGTGTTAAGCATGAAAATTTTAGCGGATGCATTTTTTTTTTACTAATTTGCTATAATTCGCTGTCAGTGTGTCTAATCTTGATGGGAACACTATTCTAACTTGGTTTTTGCTGTTCTCAGGAGATAAGGACAAGGAGGAAGCTCAGAAATAATAACTGAGCAGTTGCTGGTAATTGGTGAGTGGGTCTATCTACGGATAGAGTTTAAGTAGCATATCATGCTACTGTGGTTGACTCTTTTACCATGCATAGTGTAGGAATTGCTATTATAGAATAATATCGTTTACCTGATGTTGTATGTGAATTATGTGTACACTGTGTAAATGGTACCAGTCGGGCCTAGGGAGACCGGGTACTCGAGACCGTGCCTAGGAGAGGTTGGAGTCCATATGAGGTCAACCGTGCCTAGGGGAGGTTGGGTCCATAAGCTACTGATTGTGGAGTATAGTGTGAATGATGCATCCCCTGCATCTGGATGACTATACTGTGAATTGAGTAGCAGGGACTATCGGTAGACTCAGGCCCGATCAGCTGAGAGTCGTGTGCTCGTACAAGCCGCCGATCCTCGTATTGTCTTATTGTATGCTAATTGGTAGTTAGCAAGTGTTGTTGTTAGTATATAGCTTGTGTGTGGCTTAAGCTATATCTGTTTGATAGATTCCATTCACTTAGCGGTGCGCTAATCCCCCACATGTTTCCTCCTTTGCAGGTTTAGGTATTGCTAGTCGGGATGGGTATTGATGCAGAAGACATATTTGACAACTCTACTCTGATGTGGACTTTTGTTTAAATAATGTTTTGTAATAAGGTAAAACTGTTGTGTAAGCTTAAACTTAATTATATTGTGTTTATTATTAAAGTCTTCCGCTGTGTATTAAAAAAAAATGGCCAGTGTTACAGTGTTTCCGCTGAGGAAGCAAAATATTGGGAAGATTACCAATTTTCCGATGAATCGTATCCCGATGAGGATTCCGATGATGTTATAGAAATTACCTCGACTCAATTTAATATAGCAAAAGAAAATAATAAGGGAAAAAGTATAAAAATAGAGAAACCCGATTCCAACCCCGATGAACTTTATATGTATCGACAACATCCGTATTTCCTAAAATGTAACAATGACCCGGGAACCTCTAAACCACCAGGTTTTTCTAAACCATTGTGGAAAATGACGGCTCGTATTAGAGGAACACCATATATTCCTAGAAAATTAGGAAAACGAACCAAGTCCGAAGAAGAAGAAACCAGTGATTCAGATTAGAGGGTTGTAATCATGTTGTGTATTATATGTATTGTAGTGTGCTTGTACTTTTATGTTCTATGTAAAAATTGCTTTGTATTGTTTGTTAATTATCTTTTACGAATCTAATCCTTGTCTATTTTTTAGTATAAAAACAAAATGGAAGTTAAGGGTAGACAACCGAATATTTTAGAAGACCTACCAGAGGATATGATTGATGAAATCTTGTCTAGAGTCGGTCAGGATTCATCAGCACAATTAATTATGGCGAAATTAACTTGTCAAAAGTTTGAAAGACATTCCAGGCATGCCTTAGTATATAAAAGGCTTTCCTTTGAAAGATGGGGTATATCACATTGGGAAGACTTTAAGTTAAGCCAAGTTTTCTTTAAGGCATTAAGTGCGGGAAACCCAGATACAATTTTACGCTACGGGTTACGAACCTATTTTGACTCAACATATCCCAACATAGGACTCCGATCTTTAGAAAGAGCTTCTAACCTGCAACATAAAGAAGCATGTTATGCTTACGGGTTAATAATGTTCGCTTCTCATCAAATTGAGAAAAAGAACATTGGGTTGCAACTTTTAAATAAAACGTTTCCACAAGTGACGGACTCAGTAGTTGAGATGAGAAACAGGGTTTTTAGATTGTTACGGGGCTGTTGGGCATTACGAAACCCTCGTCCTTTTGACGACATTACAACATGCTGCCTAGCCAATGGTCATAATGGTTACTTTCCACATAACCAAGGATGGGAAGTCGTCTTAGTAAAACCAGAATGCATGACTTGTTTCTGGACTTTTGAATTACGTGTCTTTATTTCTTTTGCTGAACAACTTACGTATTAACTAGAATTGCCTTTATAGCTGCCGAGTAGAAATGTTATTATGTGCTATATTTCATCCTAAATGAATAATAGCAGTATTGTAAGTTGTAAATATTATATAAAGTGTGAACGTGAAATTTTATTGTAATAAGTGTTTCATATAGAAGCGTAGTAGTGAGTTGTATAGTAGTTAGTAAGTATGAACTTAACGGGTAGGTACTACCCGAATTAAAATTATAAAATGCTAATATGAAGAAAAAGCTTTTATAAATAAGTTCATATAATGCTACAAAATACTATTGACTACTCTTAAATTCTATATGATTAACTCAATTCTTTTGGCTATTTTTGAAGGAAATGGCACCGGCAACTCGTCAGAACTTGAACATGAGTGAGGAAGACTTCCGTGTTTTCCTTGTTGCGAACATAGCCACAGTGCAGGCTGCGATGTAAAATAACAATAACTCTGGATCTAGCAGTGGAACTAATTCTGCAAGAAATCGTGTAGGATGCTCCTACAAAGAATTCACTACCTGCAAACCTTTGGAATTTGATGGAACCGAAGGACCAATTGGATTGAAACGGTGGACCGAGAAGGTCGAATCGGTGTTTGCCATAAGTAAGTGTACCGAAGAGGATAAATTTAAGTACGCTACGCATACCTTCACAGGTACAACGTTAACATGGTGGAATACCTATCTCGAGCAGGTAGGATAAGATGCTGCTTACGCACTACCATGGTCAGCATTCAAGCAATTGATGAACGAGCAGTATCGTCCCCAAAACGAGGTCAATAAGCTCAAGGTAGAGCTTAGAGGATTACGAACGCAAGGTTTCGATATCACCACGTACGAACGAAGATTCACAGAATTGTGCCTATTGTGTCCCAGAACGTTCGAAGACGAAGAAGAGAAGATTGACACATTTGTAAAAGGGTTACCGAAAAGAATTCAAGAAGATGTGAGTTCACACGAGGCCACCTCCATACAAAAGGCAAGTTGAATGGCTCACAAATTAGTGAACCAGATCGAAGGAAGGATTAAGGAGCAGGTGACTGAAGAGGCTAACATGAAACAAGTCAAGAGAAAGTGGGAGGAAAACAGTGACAAGAGTCACCAGTACAACAACAACAACAATTACAACCACAATCGCAACAACTATCCCAATAACCGCAACATAAATCGCAACAACAACAATCGCAATCCCAACAACAACAACTACAACAAACGTCCCCACAACAATAACAACTGCAACAACAACAATAATCAAAAACAGCAATGTCAAAGGTGTGAAGAGAATCACCTGAGGTTCTGCACAACATTTTTCAACAGGTGTAAAAGAAATGGTCATAGCACCACAAAGTGTGAGGTCTACGGACCAATGCATAACAGAACTAAAGGAACAAATAATGCTGGAACGAGTAATGTCGGAAAAGTAGTGTCGGAGCGAGTACTGCCAACGTAGTCTATTATAAATGTGGAAAACCGGGCCACATTATTAAAAATTGCCTGAATCAGGGGAATACTAATGGGCACGGTCGCGGAAGAGTTTTCAATATTAATACGGCAGAAGCGAAGGAAGACCCGGAGCTTGTTACGGGTACGTTTCTCATTGACAATAAATCTGCTTATATTTTATTTGATTCGGGTGCGGATAGAAGCTATATGAGTATAGATTTTTGTGCTAAACTAAGTTGCTCACCGACGCCCTTGGATAATAAATTTTTACTCGATTTAGCAAATGGTAAATTAATTACAGCAGATAATATATGTCGGAATCGAGAAATTAAACTAGTTAGCGAAACATTTAAGATTGACTTGATACCAGTACAGTTAGGGAGTTTTGATGTGATAATCGGTATGGACTGGTTGAAAGAAGTGAAAGCAGAAATCGTTTGTTACAAAAATGCAATTCGCATTATACGAGAAAAAGGAAAACCCTTAATGGTGTACGGAGAAAAGAGCAACGCAAAGTTAAATCTTATTAGTAACCTGAAGGCACAAAAACTAATAAGACAAGGTTGCTACGTTGTGCTAGCACACGTTAAGAAAGTCAATTCTGAAGAAAAGAACATCAATGATGTTCCCGTCGCAATAGAATTTCCCGATGTATTTTCGAAAGAATTACCGGGACTACCTCCACACCGATCTGTTGAATTTCAAATAGACCTTGTACCGGGAGCTACACCAATAGCTTGTGCTCCATACAGACTCGCACCCAGTGAAATGAAAGAATTACAAAGTCAGTTGCAGAAACTTTTAGAGCGTGGTTTCATTCTGTAGTGACCCGAAATTTTCCATGATTATATATTAAATGAAAACTATATTTGCATAATTAAATGTTTCCAACATGTTAAGCAATCAAACTTGTTAAGACTTGATTAATTGAAATAGGTTTCATATAGACAATTGACCACCCAAGTTGACCGGTGATTCACGAACGTTAAAACTTGTAAAAAACTATATGATGACATATATATAATTATATATATGGTTAACATGATATTATGATAATTAAGTATCTCATTAGGTATTTTAACAATGAGTTATATACATAAAATTGAGTTTATTGAATTAAGAAACTCGAAACGATATATATAACGATTATCGTTATAACAACGTCTTACTAATTACATATGAATCATATTAAGATATTGTTACACTATGTTTAATCATGATAAATTATAAGTAAACATGTCATTATGTATATTAACAATGAACTACATATGTAAAAACAAGACTACTAACTTAAGGATTTCGAAACGAGACATATCTGTAACGATTATCGTTGTAACGACATTTAAATGTATATATATCATATTAAGATATATTAATATATCATAATATCATGATAATATAATAATTTAACATCTCATTAGATATAATAAACATTGGGTTAACAACATTTAACAAGATCGTTAACTTAAAGGTTTCAAATCAACATTTACATGTAACGACTAACGATGACTTAACGACTCAGTTCAAACGTATATACATGTAGTGTTTTAATATGTATTCATACACTTTTGAAAGACTTCAAGACACTTATCAAAATACTTCTACTTAACAAAAATGCTTACAATTACATCCTCGTTCAGTTTCATCAACAATTCTACTCGTATGCACCCGTATTCGTACTCGTACAATACACAGCTTTTAGATGTATGTACTATTGGTATATACACTCCAATTATAAGCTCTTAGCAGCCCATGTGATTCACCTAACACATGTGGGAACCATCATTTGGCAACTAGCATGAAATATCTCATAAAATTACAAAAATATTAGTAATCATTCATGACTTATTTACATGTAAACAAAATTACACATCCTTTATATCTAATCCATATACCAACGACCAAAAACACCTACAAACACTTTAATTCTTCAATTTTCTTCATCTAATTGATCTCTCTCAAGTTCTATCTTCAATTTCTAAATGTTCTTCATAAATTCTATAAGTTCTAGTTTCATAAAATCAAGAATACTTCCAAGTTTGCTAGCTTACTTCCAATCTTGTAAAGTGATCATCCAACCTCAAGAAATCTTTGTTATTTACAGTAGGTTATATTTCTAATTCAAGGTAATACTCATATTCAAACTTTGGTTCAATTTCTATAACTATAACAATCTTATTTCGAGTGGAAATCTTACTTGAACTTGTTTTCGTGTCATGATTCTGCTTCAAGAACTTTCAAGCCATCCAAGGATCCTTTGAAGCTAGATCCATTTGTCTCTTTTCTAGTAGGTTTATCTACAAAACTTGAGGTAGTAATGATGTTCATAACATCATTCGATTCATACATATAAAGCTATCTTATTCGAAGGTTTAAACTTGAAATCACTAGAACATATTTTAGTTAATTCTAAACTTGTTCGCAAACAAAAGTTAATCCTTCTAACTTGACTTTTAAATCAACTAAACACATGTTCTATATCTATATGATATGCTAACTTAATGATTTAAAACCTGGAAACACGAAAAACACAGTAAAACCGGACATACGCCGTCGTAGTAACACCGCGGGCTGTTTTGGGTTTGATAATTAAAAACTATGACAAACTTTTATTTAAAAGTTGTTCTTCTGTGAAAATGATTTTTCTTATGAACATGAAACTATATCCAAAAATCATGGTTAAACTCAAAGTGGAAGTATGTTTTTCAAAATGGTCATCAAGACGTCGTTCTTTCGACTGAAATGACTACCTCTTACAAAAATGACTTGTAACTTATATTTCTGAATATAAACCTATAATTTTTCTGTTTAGATTCATAAAATATAGTTCAATATGAAACCATAGCAATTTGATTCACTCAAAACGGATTTAAAACTAAGAAGTTATGGGTAAAACAAGATTGGATATTTTTTTGATTGTTGTAGCTACGTGAAAATTGGTAACAAATTTATATTAATCATATCCTAGCTAACTTATATTGTATTATACAAGTATTATAATATATTATGTAATTTTGGGATACCATAGACACGTATGCAAATGTTTTGACATATCATATCGACCCATATATATATATATATATATATTATTTGGAACAACCACAGACACTCTATATGCAGTAATGTTAGAGTTAGCTATACAGGGTTGAGGTTGATTCCAAATATATATATACTTTGAGTTGTGATCTAGCCTGAGACGTGTATACACTGGGTCGTGGATTGATTCAAGATAATATATATCAATTTATTTCTGTACATCTAACTATGGACAACTAGTTGTAGGTTACTAACGAGGACAGCTGACTTAATAAACTTAAAACATTAAAACGTATATGTTGTAAATATATTTTGAACATACTTTGATATATATGTACATATTTGTTATAGGTTCGTGAATCGACCAGTGGCCAAGTCTTATTTCCCGATGAAGTAAAAATATGTGAAAGTGAGTTATAGTTCCACTTTTAAAATCTAATATTTTGGGATGAGAATACATGCAGTTTTATAAATGTTTTACGAAATAGACACAAGTAAATGAAACTACATTATATGGGTGAATGATCGAAGCCGAATATGCCCCTTTTTGCTTGGTAACCTAAGAATTAGTAAACCGATCTACTAATTGACATGAATCCTAAAGATAGATCTATTGGGCCTAACGAACCCCATCCAAAGTACCGGATGCTTTAGTACTTCGAATTCGTTTTTATCATGTCCGAAGGATTTCCCGGAATGATAGGGGATATTCTTATATGCATCTTGTTAATGTCGGTTACCAGGTGTTCACCATATGAATGAATTTTATCTCTATGTATGGGATGTATATTGAAATATGAAATCTTGTGGTCTATTATTATGATTTGATAATATATAGGTTAAACCTATAACTCACCAACATTTTTGTTGAAGTTTTAAGCATGTTCATTCTCAGGTGATTATAAAGAGCTTCCGCTGTTGCATACTAAAATAAGGACAAGATTTGGAGTCCATGCTTGTATGATATTATGTAAAAACTGCATTCAATAAACTTATTTTTGATGTAATATATTCTTATTGTAAACCATTATGTAATGGTCGTGTGTAAACGGTATATTTTAGATTATCAATATTTGATAATCTACGTAATGCTTTTTAAACCTTTATAGATAAAATAAAGGTTATGGTTGTTTTAAAAATGAATGCAGTCTTTGAAAAACGTCTCATATAGAGGTCAAAACCTCGCGACTAAATCAATTAATATGGAACGTTTATAATTAATATGAGCGAGACATTTCACATTCGACCAAGCACATCACCGTGGAGAGCTCCTATTTTGTTTGTCAAGAAGAAGGATGGTACATTCAGGTTGTGTATCGACTACCGAGAGTTGAACAAACTTACCATCAAGAATCGTTATCCACTACCAAGAATCGACGACTTATTTGATCAACTACAAGGCTCGTCAGTTTATTCGAAGATTGATTTACGTTCTGGTTATCATCAAATGCGGGTAAAGGAGGATGATATTCCGAAGACTGCTTTCAGGACGCGTTATGGTCATTACGAGTTTATGGTTATGCCGTTTGGATTGACTAACGCACCAGCTGTGTTCATGGACCTCATGAACCGAGTGTGTGGACCATACCTTGACAAGTTTGTCATTGTTTTTTATCGATGACATACTTATTTACTCAAAGAATGATCAAGAGCACTAAGAACATTTGAGAAAAGTGCTAGAGTTGTTGAGGAAAGAAAAACTGTAAGCTAAGTTTTCAAAGTGTGCATTTTGTTGGAAGAAGTTCAATTCCTCGGTTACATAGTAAACAAAGAAGGTATTCAAGTGGATCCGGCAAAGATTGAAACCGTTGAAAAGTGGGAAACCCCGAAAACTCCGAAGCACATACGTCAATTTTTAGGGCTGGCTGGTTATTACAGGTGATTCATCCAAGATTTTTCCAAAATAGCAAAACCCTTGACTGCATTAACGCATAAAGGAAAGAAATTTGAATGGAAGGATGAACAAGAGAAAGCATTTCAATTGTTGAAGAAAAAGTTAACTACGGCACCTATATTGTCATTACCTGAAGGGAATGATGATTTTGTGATATATTGTGACGCCTCAACGCAAGGTCTCGGTTGTGTATTAATGCAACGAATGAAGGTAATTGCCTATGCATCTAGACAATTGAAGATTCACGAACAGAATTATATGATGCATGATTTGGAATTAGGTGCGGTTGTTTTTGCATTAAAGACTTGGATGCACTACTTATATGGGGTCAAAAGTATTATATATACCGACCACAAAAGTCTTCAACACATATTTAATCAGAAACAACTGAACATGAGACAGCGCAGATGGATTGAATTGTTGAATGATTACAACTTTGAGATTCGTTATCACCCGGGGAAGGCAAATGTGGTAGTCGACGCCTTGAGCAGAAAGGACAGAGAACCCATTCGAGTAAAAGCTATGAATATAATGATTCACACTAACCTTACTACTCAAATAAAGGAGGCGCAACAAGGAGTTTTAAAAGAGGGAAATTTAAAGGATGAAATACCCAAATGACCGGAGAAGCATCTTAATATTCGGGAAGACGGAACCCGGTATAGAGCTGAAAGGATTTGGGTACCAAAATTTGGAGATATGAGAGAAATGGTACTTAGAGAAGCTCATAAAACCAGATACTCAATACATCCTGGAATGGGGAAGATGTACAAGGATCTCAAGAAATATTTTTGGTGGCCCAGTATGAAAGCCGATGTTGCTAAATATGTAGGAGAATGTTTGACGTGTTCTAAGGTCAAAGCTGAGCATCAGAAACCATCAGGTCTACTTCAACAACTCGAAATCCCGGAATGGAAATGGGAAAACATTATCATGGATTTCATCACTAAATTGCCAAGGACTGCAAGTGGTTTTGATACTATTTGGGTAATAGTTGATCGTCTCACCAAATCAGCACACTTCCTGCCAATAAGAGAAGATGACAAGATGGAGAAGTTAGCACGACTGTATTTGAAGGAAGTCATCTCCAGACATGGAATACCAATCTCTATTATCTCTGATAGGGATGGCAAATTTATTTCAAGATTCTGGCAGACATTACAGCAAGCATTAGGAACTCGTCTAGACATGAGTACTGCCTATCATCCACAAACTGATGGGCAGAGCGAAAGGACGATACAAACGCTTGAAGACATGGTACGAGCATGTGTTATTGATTTCGGAAACAGTTGGGATCGACATCTACCATTAGCAGAATTTTCCTACAACAACAGCTACCATTCAAGCATTGAGATGGCGCCGTTTGAAGCACTTTATGGTAGAAAGTGCAGGTCTCCGATTTGTTGGAGTGAAGTGGGGGATAGACAGATTACGGGTCCGGAGATTATACAAGAAACTACCGAGAAGATCATCAAAATTCAACAATGGTTGAAAACCGCCCAAAGTCAACAAAAGAGCTACGCTGACATTAAAAGAAAAGATATAGAATTTGAAATTGGAGAGATGGTCATGCTTAAAGTTTCACCTTGGAAAGGCGTTGTTCGATTTGGTAAACGGGGAAAATTAAATCCAAGGTATATTGGACCATTCAAGATTATTAATCGTGTCGGACCAGTTGCTTACCGACTTGAATTACCTCAACAACTCGTGGCTGTACATAACACTTTCCACGTCTCAAATTTGAAGAAATATTTTGCTAAATAAGAGCTCACTATTTCGTTAGACTAAATCCAAATCAACGAAAAACTTCACTTCATCGAAGAACCCGTCGAAATAATGGATCGTGAGGTTAAAAGACTTAAGCAAAACAAGATACCAATTGTTAAGGTTTGATGGAATGCTCTTAGAGGACCCAAGTTCACCTGGGAACGAGGAGATCAGATGAAGAAGAAGTACCCGCACTTATTTCCAGAAGATACGTCAACACCTCCAACTGCTTAAAATTTCGGGACGAAATTTATTTAACGGGTAGGTACTGTAGTGACCCAAACTTTTCCATGTTTATATATATTAAATGAAATTATTATTTACATAATTAAGTGTTCCCAACATGTTAAGCAATCAAAATTGTTAAGACTTGATTAATTGAAATAGGTTTCATATAGACAATTGACCACCCAAGTTGACTGGTGATTCACGAACGTTAAAAACTTATAAAAACTATATGATGACATATATATGGTTATATATATAGTTAAAATGATATTATGATAAGTAAGTATCTCATTAGGTATTTTAACAATGAGTTACATATATAAAAATAAGTACATATGAATCATATTAAGAAACTCGAACAACGTCTTACTAAGTACATATGAATCATATTAAGATATTGATACACTTGGTTAATTATGTTAAATGATAAGTAAATATATCATTAAGTGTATTAACAATGAACTACATATATAAAAATAAGACTACTAACTTAATGATTTCGAAACGAGACATATATGTAACGATTATCATTGTAACGACATTTAACTGTATATATATCATACTAAGATATATTATATATCATAATATCATGATAATGTAACAATTTAACATCTCTTTAGATATAATAAACAATGGGTTAACAACATTTAACAAGACCGTTAACCTAAAGGTTTCAAAACAACATATACATGTAACGACTAACGATGACTTAACGACTCAGTTAAAATGTATTTACATGTAGTGTTTTAATATGTATTTATACACTTTTGAAAGACTTCAAGACACTTATCAAAGTACTTCTACTTAACAAAAATGCTTACAATTACATCCTCATTCATTTTCATCAACAATTCTACTTATATGCACCCGTATTCGTACTCGTACAATATACAGCTTTTAGATGTATGTATTATTGGTATATACACTCCAATGATCAGCTCTTAGTAGCCCATGTGAGTCACCTAACACATGTGAGAACCATCATTTGGCAACTAGCATGAAATATCTCATTAAATTACAAAAATATTAGTAATCATTCATGACTTATTTACATGTAAACAAAATTACACATCCTTTATATCTAATCCATATACCAACGACCAAAAACACCTACAAACACTTTAATTTTTCAATTTTCTTCATCTAATTGATCTCTCTCAAGTTCTATCTTCAAGTTCTAAGTGTTCTTTATAAATTCTATAAGTTCTAGTTTCATAAAATCAAGAATACTTCCAAGTTTGCTAGCTTACTTCCAATCTTGTAAAGTGATCATCCAACCTCAAGAAATCTTTCTCATTTACCGTAATATATCTTTCTAATACAAGGTAATACTCATATTCAAACTTTGATTCAATTTCTATAACTATAACAATCTTATTTCGAGTGGAAATCTTACTTGAACTTGTTTTCGTGTCATGATTCTGCTTCAAGAACTTTCAAGCCATCCAAGGATCCTTTGAAGCTAGATCTATTTTTCTCATTTCTAGTAGGTTTATCCACAAAACCTGATGTAGTAATGATGTTCATAACATCATTCAATTCATATATATAAAACTACTTTATTCGAAGGTTTAAACTTGAAATCACTAGAACATAGTTTAGTTAATTCTAAACTTGTTCGCAAACAAAAGTTAATCCTTCTAATTTGACTTTTAAAATCAACTAAACACATGTTATATATCTATATTATATGCTAATTTAATGATTTAAAATCAGAAAACACGAAAAACACCGTAAAACCGGATATACGCCGTCGTAGTAACACCGCAGGCTGTTTTGGGGTAGTTAATTAAAAACTATGATAAACTTTGATTTAAAAGTTGTTCTCTGGGAAAATGATTTTTCTTATGAACATGAAACTATATCCAAAAATCATGGTTAAACTCAAAGTGGAAGTATGTTTTTCAAAATGGTCATCAAGACGTCGTTCTTTCAACTGAAATGACTACCTCTTACAAAAACAACTTGTAACTTATATTTCTGACTATAAACCTATACTTTTTCTATTTAGATTCATAAAATAGAGTTCAATATGAAACCATAGCAATTTGATTCACTCAAAATGGATTTAAAACGAAGAAGTTATGGGTAAAACAAAATTGGATATTTTTTGATTGTTGTAGCTACGGGAAATATTGTAACAAATCTATATTAATCATATCCTAGCTAACTCATATTGTATTATACATATATTCTAATATATTATGTAATCTTGGGATACCATAGACACGTATACAAATGTTTTGACATATCATATCGACCCATGTATATATATTATTTGGAACAACCATAGACACTCTATATGCAGTAATGTTGGAGTTAGCTATACAGGGTTGAGGTAGATTCTAAAAATATATATACTTTGAGTTGTGATATAGCCTGAGACGTGTATACACTGGGTCGTGGATTGATTCAAGATAATATATATCAATTTATTTCTGTGCATCTAACTTTGGACAACTAGTTGTAGATTACTAACGAGGACAGCTGACTTAATAAACTTAAAACATCAAAATGTATTAAAAATATTGTAATTATATTTTGAACATACTTTGATATATATGTACATATTTGTTATAGGTTCGTGAATCGACCAGTGGCCAATTGACGCGAATCCTAAAGATAGATCTATTGGGCCTAACAAACCCCATCCAAAGTACCGGATGCTTTAGTACTTCGAGTTTTATATCATGTCCGATGGATGTCCCGGAATGATGGGGATATTCTTATATGCATCTTGTTAATGTCGGTTACCAGGTGTTCACCATATGAATGATTTTTATCTCTATGTATGGGATGTATATTGAAATATGAAATCTTGTGGTCTATTATTACGATTTGATAAATATATAGGTTAAACCTATAACTCACCAACATTTTTGTTGACGTTTAAAGCATGTTTATTCTCAGGTGATTATTAAGAGCTTCCGCTGTTGTATGCTAATATATGGACAAGATTTGGAGTCATCATGCTTGTATAATATTGTTTAAAACTGCATTCGAAATTTACTTTGTTGTAACATATTAATATTGTAAACCAATATGTATTGGTAGTGTGTAAGTGTGATATTTTAGATTATCATTTCTGATAATCTAGGTGGTATCCTTTTAACCTTGTTGATAAAATAAAGGTTATGGTTTGTTTTAAAAACGAATGCAGTCTTTGAAAAACGTCTCATATAGAGGTCGAAACCTCGCAACGAAATCAATTAATATGGAACGTTTATAATCAATATGAACGGGACATTTCAGTATGGTCTAAATTTGTGACCAATTTTGGAGTCTTTAGGGTGTACTAGTGTGTTAGGATTGATGATTGCAAGAACTTTCATGTTCGGGTCATCGAAATCCGAGCCACGGATCACCCGTTATGACTAAAACGTATTTTTGAACGGATTAAAGTTCCAAGTGGTGTAATGGCTGATCATCACGACTTGGTTACTGTTCTTGGAGTGTTATTGAGTACACCAATGTGTCGGGTGGTTTGATTAGGCGGAGATATATATAAGACTCGCCGAAAACCGACACCCGGGGCTCAAGATATGACCCGATGAACTTTTGATTAAAACTTATGATTAATTATTAAAACTTATGATATAAATAATGATTTTCATTATTATTAAATTACTTATGATATAAAAAGTAATTATTATACTTTAAGACTTATGATATATATTTATTATATCATTTAATTATTACTTATGATTTAATTAACATTTTAATTGAACTTATGATTAATAATACTTTTATTATTAATGTAAAATACTTATGATAAGTATTAAACTTATATTATGAGATTATTATTATAAGACTTATAATAAAGATTAATTAATTATTTAATTATTATAAGGCTTAGTTATTATTTAATTATAATTTAATTATTAAGTACTTATGATTTAATAATTATAATTAGAAACTTATGATATGATTAATAATTCATTATTAATTAATAATACTTATGATATGATTTAAAATTTATTATTAATTAATAATACTTATATTATAATTAATATTTAATTAATTAATTAAATACTTATGTTATATTAATTATATCATTTAAACTTATGTTAACTTTAATAATTCATTTTAATTTAATTAAACTTATGTTATGACATAATTATACATATTTAACTTTAATTAACATTATAACTTATATTATTATTACAACTTACACTTTTAAAATTAATGTTGACTATGTTTGACCAAGGTTGACTTTTGAGTTGACTTTCGGTTGACTTTGACTTTCTGTTGACTTTTGTTGACTTTCTAAATAAGGAAACTTTCCTAATTAAAAACTTTCTAAAAATAGAAACTTTCTAAATATGGAAACTTTCCAAATTTGGAAACTTTCCAAAATAGAAACTTTCCTAAAATAGAAACTTTCTTAAAATATAAACTTTCCTAAAATAGAAACTTTCCAAAAATAGAAACTTTCCAAAAATGGAAACCTGCTAAAAATAGAAAGTGTGTGTCCGTACGTTGTTCCGATCAAACCGATGCATGTTGAGTGTTGTTCTATGTCTACTTGCAATATGTACAATAGCTATCATACTAAGACTTGACCCAAGTTAGTTATTTATATCGACCTGCTTTATTTATAGGTCGGCGTTGTGATCATTCTTGATCACTTTACTTCGTATGCTGTTCGCATTCTTGTTGAAATGTCCCGTTCTTATTGATTAAAAACGTTCCATATTAATTGATTTCGTTGCGAGGTTTTGACCTCTATATGAGACGTTTTTTAAAGACTGCATTCATTTTTAAAACAAACCATAACCTTTATTTCATAAATAAAGGTTTAAAAAGCTTTACGTAGATTATCAAATAATGATAATCTAAAATATCCTGTTTACACACGACCATTACATAATGGTTTACAATACAAATATGTTACATCGAAATCAGTTTCTTGAATGCAGTTTTTACACAATATCATACAAACATGGACTCCAAATCTTGTCCTTATTTTAGTATGCAACAGCGGAAGCTCTTAGTATTCACCTGAGAATAAACATGCTTTAAACGTCAACAAAAATGTTGGTGAGTTATAGGTTTAACCTATATATATCAAATCGTAACAATAGACCACAAGATTTCATATTTCAATACACATCCCATACATAGAGATAAAAATCATTCATATGGTGAACACCTGGTAACCGACATTAACAAGATGCATATATATAAGAATATCCCCATCATTCCGGGACACCCTTCGGATATGATATAACTTTCGAAGTACTAAAGCATCCGGTACTTTGGATGGGGTTTGTTAGGCCCAATAGATCTATCTTTAGGATTCGCGTCAATTAGGGTGTCTGTTCCCTAATTCTTAGATTACCAGACTTAATAAAAAGGGGCATATTCGATTTCGATAATTCAACCATAGAATGTAGTTTCACGTACTTGTGTCTATTTTGTAAATCATTTATAAAACCTGCATGTATTCTCATCCCAAAAATATTAGATTTTAAAAGTGGGACTATAACTCACTTTCACAGAATTTTACTTCGTCGGGAAGTAAGACTTGGCCACTGGTTGATTCACGAACCTATAACAATATATACATATATATCAAAGTATGTTTAAAATATATTTACAACACTTTTAATATATTTTGATGTTTTAAGTTTATTAAGTCAGCTGTCCTCGTTAGTAACCTACAACTAGTTGTCCACAGTTAGATGTACAGAAATAAATCGATAAATATTATCTTGAATCAATCCAAGACCCAGTGTATACGTATCTCAGTATTGATCACAACTCAAACTATATATATTTTGGAATCAACCTCAACCCTGTATAGCTAACTCCAACATTCACATATAGAGTGTCTATGGTTGTTCCGAAATATATATAGATGTGTCGACATGATAGGTCGAAACATTGTATACGTGTCTATGGTATCTCAAGATTACATATAATACAATACAAGTTGATTAAGTTATGGTTGGAATAGATTTGTTACCAATTTTCACGTAGCTAAAATGAGAAAAATTATCCAATCTTGTTTTACCCATAACTTCTTCATTTTAAATCCGTTTTGAGTGAATCAAATTGCTATGGTTTCATATTGAACTCTATTTTATGAATCTAAACAGAAAAGTATAGGTTTATAGTTGGAAAAAATAAGTTACAAGTCGTTTTTGTAAAGGTAGTCATTTTAGTCGAAAGAACGACGTCTAGATGACCATTTTAGAAAACATACTTCCACTTTGAGTTTAACCATAATTTTTGGATATAGTTTCATGTTCATAATAAAAAACATTTTCTCAGAATAACAACTTTTAAATCAAAGTTTATCATAGTTTTTAATTAACTAACCCAAAACAGCCCGCGGTGTTACTACGACGGCGTAAATCCGGTTTTACGGTGTTTTTCGTGTTTCCAGGTTTTAAATCATTAAGTTAGCATATCATATAGATATAGAACATGTGTGTAGTTAATTTTAAAAGTCAATTTATAAGGATTAACTTTTGTTTGCGAACAAGTTTAGAATTAACTAAACTATGTTCTAGTGATTACGAGTTTAAACCTTCGAATAAGATAGTTTTATATATATGAATCGAATGATGTTATGAACATCATTACTACCTAAAGTTTAGTAGGTAAACCTACTGGAAGTGACAAGAAATGATCTAGCTTCAAAGGATCTTGGATGGCTTGAAAGTTCTTGAAGTAGGATCATGACACAAAAACAAGTTCAAGTAAGATTTTTACTCGAATTAAGATAGTTTATAGTTATAGAAATTGAATCAAAGTTTGAATATGAATATTACCTTGAATAAGAAAGATAACCTACTGTATATAACAAAGGTTTCTTGATCTTAGATGATTACTTGGAATGGATTAGAAAGCTTGGAAGTAAATTAGTAAACTTGAAGGGATTTTTGAAGTGTTCTTGAAGTGTTCTTCCTATGATGATTATAGCTTGATTCTTGAAGTGATTTTTGATGAATATGATGATTAACTACTGGAAAAATACGTTTATAATAGTGTGTGTGTGTGTGTTGAGAGAGAATTAGAAAGAGAATTGGAAGTGAAATGGAGTGAATGATGAGTGGTAATTGGTGAGTGGTGAGTGGGGTTAAAAGGAGTTCTAGTTAGTTGACTAGCTCATGGTAGAAGTTAAAATTGATTAATCATACATGAAATAATCAAGAGTGGAATCCCATGCTAGTTCCTATTGGTATATACTCATAGTAAGTACGTTTTGAAGCTGTGTATAATACGGGTAAGAATACGACTAGAATTCTTAATGAAAGAAAAGAATGGAAAAGTAACTGTAACCATTTTCGTTAAGTATGAGTTTTTTGATATATGTCTTGAAGTCTTCCAAAAGTATTTTAATACATCTAAATACACTACATGTATATACATTTTAACTGAGTCGTTAAGTCATCGTTAGTCGTTATATGTAAGTGTTGTTTTGAAACATTTAAGTTAACGATCTCAATTAATGTTGTTAACCCATTGTTTATCATATCTAATGAGATGTTAAATTATTATATTATCATGATATTATGATATATTAATATATCTTAATATGATATATATACATTTAAATGTCGTTACAACGATAATCGTTACATATATGTCTCGTTTTGAAATCCTTAAGTTAGTAGTCTTGTTTATATGTATATAACTCATTGTTAATATACTTATGGAGATACTTACTTATCATAATCTCATGTTAACCATATGTATATCCATATATATATCATCATGTCGTTTTTACAAGTTTTAACGTTCGTGAATCGCCGGTCAACTTGGGTGGTCAATTGTCTATATGAAACATATTTCAATTAATCAAGTATTAACAAGTTTGATTGCTTAACATGTTGGAAACATTTAATCATGTAAATATCAATCTCAATTAATATATATAAACATGGAAAAGTTCGGGTCACTACAGTACCTACCCGTTAAATAAATTTCGTCCCGAAATTTTAAGCTGTTGAAGGTGTTGACGAATCTTCTGGAAATAGATGCGGGTATTTCTTCTTCATCTGATCTTCATGCTCCAAGGTGAACTCGGGTCCTCTATGAGCATTCCATCGAACATTAACAATTGGTATCTTGTTTTGCTTAAGTCTTTTAACCTCACGATCCATTATTTCGACGGGTTCTTCGATGTATTGGAGTTTTTCGTTAATTTGGATTTCATCTAACAGAATAGTGAGATCTTCTTTAGCAAAACATTTCTTCAAATTCGAGACGTGGAAAGTGTTATGTACAGCCGCGAGTTGTTGAGGTAACTCAAGTCGGTAAGCTACTGGTCCGACACGATCAATAATCTTGAATGGTCCAATATACCTTGGATTTAATTTCCCTCGTTTACCAAATCGAACAACGCCTTTCCAAGGTGAAACTTTAAGCATGACCATCTCTCCAATTTCAAATTCTATATCTTTTCTTTTAATGTCAGCGTAGCTCTTTTGTCGACTTTGGGCGGTTTTCAACCGTTGTTGAATTTGGATGATCTTCTCGGTAGTTTCTTGTATAATCTCCGGACCCGTAATCTGTCTATCCCCCACTTCACTCCAACAAATCGGAGACCTGCACTTTCTACCATAAAGTGCTTCAAACGGCGCCATCTCAATGCTTGAATGGTAGCTGTTGTTGTAGGAAAATTCTGCTAATGGTAGATGTCGATCCCAACTGTTTCCGAAATCAATAACACATGCTCGTACCATGTCTTCAAGCGTTTGTATCGTCCTTTCGCTCTGCCCATCAGTTTGTGGATGATAGGCAGTACTCATGTCTAGACGAGTTCCTAATGCTTGCTGTAATGTCTGCCAGAATCTTGAAATAAATCTGCCATCCCTATCAGAGATAATAGAGATTGGTATTCCATGTCTGGAGACGACTTCCTTCAAATACAGTCGTGCTAACTTCTCCATCTTGTCATCTTCTCTTATTGGCAGGAAATGTGCTGATTTGGTGAGACGATCAACTATTACCCAAATAGTATCAAAACCACTTGCAGTCCTTGGCAATTTAGTGATGAAATCCATGGTAATGTTTTCCCATTTCCATTCCGGGATTTCAGGTTGTTGAAGTAGACCTGATGGTTTCTGATGCTCAGCTTTGACCTTAGAACATGTCAAACATTCTCCTACGTATTTAGCAACATCGGCTTTCATACCCGGCCACCAAAAATGTTTCTTGAGATCCTTGTACATCTTCCCCGTTCCAGGATGTATTGAGTATCTGGTTTTATGAGCTTCTCTAAGTACCATTTCTCTCATATCTCCAAATTTTGGTACCCAAATCCTTTCAGCCCTATACCGGGTTCCGTGTTCCTGAATATTAAGATGTTTCTCTGATCCTTTGGGTATTTCATCCTTTAAATTTCCCTCTTTTAAAACTCCTTGTTGCGCCTCCTTTATTTGAGTAGTAAGGTTATTATGAATCATTATATTCATAGATTTTACTCGAATGGGTTCTCTGTCCTTCCTGCTCAAGGCATCGACTACCACATTTGCCTTCCCCGGGTGGTAACGAATCTCAAAGTCGTAATCATTCAATAATTCAATCCACCTATGCTGCCTCATATTCAGTTGTTTCTGATTAAATATGTGTTGAAGACTTTTGTGGTCGGTATATATAATACTTTTGACCCCATATAAGTAGTGCCTCCAAGTCTTTAATGCAAAAACAACTGCGCCTAATTCCAAATCATGCGTCGTATAATTTTGTTCGTGAATCTTCAATTGTCTAGACGCATAAGCAATCACCTTCGTTCGTTGCATTAATACACAACCGAGACCTTGCTTTGATGCGTCACAATAAATCACAAAATCATCATTCCCTTCAGGCAATGACAATATAGGTGCCGTAGTTAGCTTTTTCTTCAACAACTGAAACGCTTTCTCTTGTTCATCCTTCCATTCAAATTTCTTCCCTTTATGCGTTAATGCAGTCAAGGGTTTTGCTATTCTGGAAAAGTCTTGGATGAACCTTTTGTAGTAACCAGCTAGTCCTAAAAACTGGCGTATGTGTTTCGAAGTTTTTGGGGTTTCCCACTTTTCAACAGTTTCTATCTTTGCCGGATCCACCTTAATACCTTCTTTGTTCACTATGTGACCGAGGAATTGAACTTCTTCTAACCAAAATGCACACTTTGAAAACTTAGCGTACAATTCTTCCTTCCTCAATACTTCTAACACCTTTCTCAAATGTTCACCGTGTTCTTGGTCATTCTTTGAGTAAATAAGTATGTCATCAATGAAAACAATGACAAACTTGTCAAGGTATGGTCCACACACTCGATTCATAAGGTCCATGAACACAGCTGGTGCATTAGTTAAACTAAACGGCATGACCATAAACTTGTAATGACCGTAACGTGTTCTGAAAGCAGTCTTTGGAATATCATCTTCTTTCACCCGCATTTGATGATACCCGGAACGTAAGTCAATCTTTGAATAAATAGACGAGCCTTGTAGTTGATCAAATAAGTCGTTGATTCTCGGTAGTGGGTAGCGGTTCTTGATGGTAAGTTTTTTCAACTCTCGGTAGTTGATACACAACCTGAATGTACCATCTTTCTTCTTGACAAACAAAACAGGAGCTCCCCACGGTGATGTGCTTGGTCGAATGAAACCACGCTCTAAAAGTTCTTGTAATTGGCTTTGCAGTTCTTTCATCTCGCTGGGTGCGAGTCTGTAAGGAGCACGAGCTATTGGTGCAGCTCCTGGTATAAGATCTATTTGAAATTCAACGGATCGATGTGGGGGTAATCCCGGTAATTCTTTCGAAAATACATCGGGAAATTCTTTTGCGACGGGAACATCATTGATGCTCTTTTCTTCAGTTTGTACTTTCTCGACGTGTGCTAGAACAGCATAGCAACCTTTTCTTATTAGTTTTTGTGCCTTCAAATTACTAATAAGATGTAGCTTCGTGTTGCCCTTTTCTCCGTACACCATTAAGGGTTTTCCTTTTTCTCGTATAATGCGAATTGCATTTTTGTAACAAACGATCTCTGCTTTCACTTCTTTCAACCAGTCCATACCGATTATCACATCAAAACTCCCTAACTCTACTGGTATCAAATCAATCTTAAATGTTTCGCTAACCAGTTTAATTTCTCGATTCCGACATATATTATCTGCTGAAATTAATTTACCATTTGCTAATTCGAGTAAAAATTTACTATCCAAAGGCGTCAATGGACAACTTAATTTAGCACAAAAATCTCTACTCATATAGCTTCTATCCGCACCCGAATCAAATAAAACGTAAGCAGATTTATTGTCAATAAGAAACGTACCCGTAACAAGCTCTGGGTCTTCCTGAGCCTCTGCCGCATTAATATTGAAAACTCTTCCGCGGCCTTGTCCATTCGTGTTCTCCTGGTTCGGGCAATTTCTAATAATGTGGCCCGGTTTTTCACATTTATAACAAACTACATTGGCATAACTTGCTCCGACACTACTTGCTCCGCCATTACTCGTTCCGACACCATTTGTTCCTTTCGTTCTATTAACCCCTGGTCTGTAGACCTCACACTTCGCCGCGCTATGACCATTTCTTTTACACTTGTTGCAAAATTTGGTGCAGAACCCCGAGTGATACTTTTCACACCTTTGGCATAGCTGCTTCTGATTGTTGTTGTTGTTGCGGTTATTATTGTTATTGGGATGATTGTTGTAGTTGTTGTTGTTGTTGTTGTTGTTGTTGTTGTTGTTGGGCCGTTTGTTGTAGTTGCGATTGATGTTGCGATTGTTGGGATAATTGTTGCGATTATTGTTGTAATTGCTGTTGTTGTTGTATTGGTGATTCTTATCACCGTTTTCCTCCCACTTTCTTTTGACTTGCTTCACATTGGCCTCTTCAGCAGTCTGTTCTTTAATTCTTTCTTCAATCTGGTTCACTAGTTTGTGAGACATTCTACATGCCTGTTGTATGGAGGCGGGCTCGTGTGAACTTATATCTTCTTGGATTCTTTCCGGTAATCCTTTCACAAACGCGTCGATCTTCTCTTCCTCATCTTCGAATGCTCCTGGACACAATAGGCACAATTCTGTGAATCGTCTTTCGTACGTGGTAATATCAAATCCTTGGGTTCGTAACCCTCTAAGTTCTGTCTTGAGCTTATTGACCTCGGTTCTGGGATGGTACTTCTCGTTCATCAAGTGCTTGAATGCTGACCACGGTAGTGCGTACGCATCATCTTGTCCCACTTGCTCTAGATAGGTATTCCACCATGTTAACGCAGAACCTGTGAAGGTATGCGTAGCGTACTTCACTTTGTCCTCTTCAGTACACTTACATATGGCAAACACCGATTCGACCTTCTCGGTCCACCGTTTCAATCCGATCGGTCCTTCGGTTCCATCAAATTCCAAAGGTTTGCAGGCAGTGAATTCTTTGTAGGTGCATCCTACACGATTTCCTGTACTGCCAGATTCAAGGTTATTGTTGGTATGTAGCGCAGCCTGTACTGCGGCTATGTTTGAAGCTAGAAAAGTACGGAATTCCTCTTCATTCATATTCACGGTGTGTCGAGTAGTCGGTGCCATTTCCTTCAAAATAGTCAAATGGAACAAGTTAATCATACAGAATATTAAGAGTAGTTAATAGTATTTCGTAGCATAATATGAACTCATTTATAAAAGCTTTTTCTTCATATTAGCGTTTTATAAGTTTAAATTCGGGTAGTACCTACCCGTTAAGTTCATACTTAGTAGCTAATATACAATTTAACTACTACAATTCTATATGAAAAACTGATTGTAATAATATTTCGCGTTCAAACTTTTATACAATATTTTACAAACTTACAATACCGCTTATTTTACATAAAGCATGAAATATAGCACACAATAACTTTGATACAAGATAGTTGTGAAGATAATTCTAGCTAGTACACAAGTCATTCAGCAAAGGCAATAAAGACACGTAATTCATTCGTCCAGAAACAAGTCATGCATTCTGGTTTTACTAGGACTGTAACGACCCGCACTTTTCCGATCGTTCTATACTTATGAGATTAATATTTACATAAATTAAACCTTACCAACATGATAAGCAATCCAAATTGTTGAGACTTATGTTTTTGAAAAGATTTTTACACAACGTTTGACCGTCTAGTTTGACCGATGATATCACGAACTATACAATATATGATAATTATACATACATATTTAACATGATCTAAGGATGTTTTAATATCTCATTTTGTATTAATAACAAAAAGTCATAAGTATATTTTGAAACTACTAACTTAAGTTTTCAAAACAATAACCTACGTAACGTTATTTGACATAAATACTGATGATTTATAATGTTTATACATATATCGTATAAGTAATGTATTTAATCATTTTTAAAGGGCTTTTATACATAAAACAATATAAGTATATTTACAAAAGATAGTTATATTTGAATTCTCGTTCCGTTTCCTCAATAATCCTATACGTATATCTAGGGTACTATACACAGCTTCTAGAAGTATTTACTATTGGTATATACCAATAGAAATCTTCAATTATTGGAATAATATGTCATTCATGACATAATAAATTTTAACTTATCTTAGATATTTTCACTAAAAACCAAATTTTCAAGCCTATAAATAAGCACCATTTCTAACTCATTTTTACACATTCATTTTCCAAATTTTACTTCCAATTTTCACACACACTTGCAAGAACTCTCTCAACTTTTATTTTACTACTTCTTTCCAGCAACTTTATATTTTAAACTTGAGGTAAAAACTCTACTTCAACTCTTTTTCAATTCATATATTTAAAGCTATATATATAAGAGTTTATAAACTAGAACATAGTTTGAATGATTTCAAACTTGTTCGCAAACTAAATAGATCCTTCTAACTTAACTTTTAAAATACTTCAAGACCTGTAACATATCTTAATTATATGCTAACTTAACAAGGTATAACTTGGTTTTTCAAAGAACACCTTAAAAACTGAATTTACGACGTCGGAGTGCAACCGGGGGCTGTTTTGGGTTGGATAATTAAAAACCATCTTAAACTTTGAATTGGAGGTTTATTTTCTGGAAAAATTATTTTTACTATGAATATGATAACACATAAAAATTTCATGATTTAACTCAAAGTATAAGTATTTTTAGAAAAATAATCATTTGAGGTTGTTTACATGATGGAAAATGATTAACTTCATAAGTTTCACTAAAGTTTGACCTATGCTGTGTGATTTTGAATACAAACTAAGGTATTTACAGTTCATAGTCTTAAAGAGGGACTCGATCCAAGGAGATGGCAAGTTGAATCAACGAAAACGGAGTTGTAACGAAGAAACTATGACCGAAACAAAATCGGATATCCAAGACTAGTTTAGCCACGAAAATAATTGGGAAAAAAATTAAATAAATCACATCTTTTTAAGTTAACATGATATTTTATATATATGTACTTATAATTCAATTTTATATGGTTCAGGATCACCCGTAAACAACACGAGAAGATTAATCATAAGATCCTATGATTGTACGCAACACGTCATTTGACAACACCGGTACTTTATGTACGCAACACGTCATTTGACAACACCGGTACCATGGGTCAAGATTAATCTCGACCAATACATATACGATGGGGTTTTATTTATTTCGTTGGGGGTTTTATTTATTTCATTGCGGGTATATTAAACATCTAAAAATGAACCATTAAAATTGAATTACTAACAACGAACTGCTAACTACGGACTAAGGAATTATTCAAAGTATTAAAAGTATAACAAGTATATATATGTGACGTTTGTTTAAAAAGAAAAGGTATTGATATATTATATATGGATAGGTTCGTGATATCAACCGGAGACCAAGTCAAATTATATATATATCTTCAAGACGAAAGTGAGTATATAGTCCCACTTTTAAACTCTAAATATTTCGGGATGAGAATACATGTATTTTATGTTTTACGTTATGGACACAAGTAACTGAAAAATATATTCTACGTTGAGTTGTACCACTGGCATACTTCCCTGTAGCTTGGTAACTGTTATTTACAGCGGTATTGTAAACGCGAATCCTGTTGATAGATCTATCGGGCCTGACAACCCCAACCGGACTGGACGACCAGTATTCAACGGTTGCACAGTACTTCGTTTCGTGACTACACTTGGTACGGTGTAGTAAGATTTCATAATAAAGGGAATATGCGACGTGATTAAATGTTAAGTATGGTTACCAAGTGCTCAACCACTTAGAATATTTTTATTAAACTGTTTATATACGAAATCTTGTGGTCTATATATATATTGCTGCCGGCATTAAACCTATATCTCACCAACTTTATGTTGACCTTTTAAAACATGTCTATTCTCAGGTGATTACTAAAGCTTCCGCTGCATTATGTTGAATTTGAGCAAGATCTTGCGTACGCATATATGTGTCAAAAACAAAACTGCATATCCAAGAACTTGTGTTGTAAAATATGCTAGAAATCGGGTTGTTATTATCATTTGCAAAGTTTGTAAGTCGAAGATTATCGCTAAACGATAATCATCTTTTTATTGTCTAAAGCTTGTAACAAAAATAAGAATTATGGGTTGTAATGTATAATATATGCAGTTTTTCTTTTAAAAATGTCGCATATAGAGGTCAATACCTCGCAATGAAATCATACGTTATCTAACACGTTCTTATGGTTAAGGACGGGTTATGACATGTGGTATCAGAGCGGTGGTCTTAGCGAACCAGGTTTGCATTAGTGTGTCTAACCGATAAGTCGTTAGGATACATTAGTAAGTCTGGACTTTGACCGGGTCTGATTTAAAAACCATTGCTTATCATTGTTGGTTAAAATTTATATGTAAATATTATGTAGTACTAATGGGTTAGTTGTTGTATGATAGATGTCGGGCTCAAAACTTGTTATCACATTCAGCGACTCCGAACCAGAATCTTCAGATGGTGTTCCAGTCATTAACCTATCCGATGACGAAAATAATATCTTTGGGGAAGACTCACAAATTCCGGATGAACCGACTATAGAGAACCCGGAAAGTGAACCCGAGGAGGAAAGTGAACCCGAGGAGGAAAGTGAACCCGAGGAGGAAAGTGAACCCGAGGAAGAAATACAGGAAATTACAAAAGACGAGTTCGAACTAGGAAAGAAACGAAAGGCTAATGAATTAGAAAATTCAAATCCCGAGTTTAGTAAGGATGATGTGGCACCAACTCCACTAGACACTACCACCCCTATTCCCGCTATTCCTATTCGTGCTGTCCCGGCATCCAGTTCTTCAGCCCCACAGCCAAAATATAGGCAGACAGCTAGGACAAGCGTTAGGCCATTCCTTGAACCTAAACGTCCTAGAAAATAGACCAAACGATGCGCTTCCGTATTAAACCATGGGATCATATAATGTTTTGTATAATATTATTAGTGTGGTTTGCTTAATGTTCGATATAAGATAAGCATATGTAAAATAGTGAAGTGTGAAATGCAATAATTTTCCATGGTTAAGTATTATTTAGATGGTAGTAATTGATTCTGTACTAAGCTATTAAGTATGGACATTAACGGGTAGGTACTACCCTAGATATAATTATAAAACGCTAATAAGAAGAAAAGGCTTTTATAATAATACCTGGTTCATATTATTAATAAGCTATAATGTACTGTAAATATACACTACATCTATAATATTCCATGTGAATAATTATTTTCTTTTCATTCTTATAGAAGAATATGGCGCGATTGAACCGAATGACGGAACAAGAAATCCAGGAACTCATCAATCAACGAGTGAACGACAGAATGTTATGGGTCGAGGCTGCAAGAGGTGCTGCAGTTAACCCAAATCCTCGTGTGGGCTGCACTTACAAAACTTTTCAAGCTTGCAAGCCCTCATCATTCAGTGGAACAGAAGGACCAATCGGTTTAACCCGGTGGATAGAAAAGATGGAGACTGTGTTTAAAATCAGTGGTTGTGTTGAAAAGGACATGACCAAGTATGCATCGTGCACTTTACAAGATAGTGCACTCACGTGGTGGAAAAATTATGTGAAGGCTGTAGGAGGAGATGTAGCTTATGATACTCCGTGGGAAGAATTCAAAACAATGTTAATCAACGAATATTGTCCAAGGAACGAGGTTAGGAAGTTGGAAGATGAGTTACGAAGTCTGAAGGTTATTGGTACTGAAATCACCAACTACAATCAGCGATTCATGGAATTAGTTTTGCTATGTCCTGAATTGGTTCCAACCGAAGAACGGAAGATTGAAATGTACAAAGATGGTTTGCCCAAAAAGGTCAAGGCAAACGTTACAGCATCGAAACCTAAGACAATTCATGAAGCTATAACCATGGCAAACGAGCTAATGGATCAGGTCATCATGGATAAGAAAGTATCCAATACTGATGTAAAGGTATCAGGTAACAAAAGAAAGTGGAATGGAAATTATGATCGAGGTAACCAACAACAATCTTTTAAGAAACAAGAAATCACGCAAGGTGCGGGTAGTGGTTCAAGCTTTGGTTACAAAGGACAAAATCCTTTATGCAACCGATGCCACAAACATCACTCTGGCTACTGTAATGTGGTATGCAACAAATGTAATTGAAAGGGTCATCTTGCTGAAGATTGTAGGGCTCTCGTTACAAATACAAATGGTACCAAGACTCCTGCCACCAATGCAAATAGAACTGCTTTGGCTACCATTACTTGTTATGGGTGTGGAAAACAAGGTCACTATAAGAGCCAGTGTCCGAATCCAGAGAAGAATAATGGATCTGCACGTGGAAGAGCATTTGTTATTAATGCTAGAGAGGCGTGTGAAGACCCGGAGCTTGTTACGGGTACGTTTACCATTAATAACTTATCCGCATCTATTATATTTGATACTGGTGCCGATAGAAGTTACGTGAGTAGAGGCTTTTACGCTAAATTGAATTGTTCATCATTACCTCTAGATGCTAAGTACATGATTGAGTTAGCTAATGGTAAACTAATTAAAGCCGATAAAATTTGCCGTGAATGTAAAATAAATTTAGCCGGAGAAACATTTAAAATTGACTTAATACCCGTAGAATTAGGAAGTTTTGATGTAATAGTCGGCATGGACTGGATGTCCAAAGTAGGAGCTGAAGTTGTGTGTGCCAAGAAGGCAATTCGCATTCCTTGTAAGGATAGAATGCCGGTGATGATTTATGGAGAGAAGGGTAACTCAAAGCTAAAACTCATTAGTTATTTGAAAGCTCAAAAGTGCTTGAAGAAAGGGTGCTATGCTATCTTAGCACATGTTAATAAAGTCGAAAAGAAAGAAAAAGAGAAGTGCATCAACGACGTGCCTGTGGCAAGAGATTTTCCTGAAGTTTTTCTGGAAGAGTTGCCAGGATTACCTCCATTTAGATCTGTAGAATTTCAAATAGATTTAGTACCAGGAGCCGCACCAGTGGCTCGTGCTCCATATAGACTTGCACCGTCCGAGTTAAAAGAACTTTAGAGTCAGTTAAAAGAATTACTGGATCATGGATTCATACGACCAAGTACTTCACCGTGGGGAGCTCCAATTCTATTTGTTAAAAAGAAAGATGGATCTTTTAGGATGTGTATAGATTATCGTGAATTAAATAAGTTAACTATCAAAAATCGGTATCCACTACCGAGAATTGACGACTTATTTGATCAACTCCAGGGATCATGTGTTTATTCGAAAATCGACCTAAGATCGGGCTATCATCAACTACGTGTCAAAGAAGAGGACATTCCGAAAACTGCTTTTCGGACACGTTATGGTCATTACGAATTTTTGGTCATGCCGTTTGGATTGACGAATGCGCCAGCTGTATTCATGGACCTCATGAATCGAGTTTGTAGTCCGTATTTAGATAAGTTTGTTATCGTTTTCATTGATGACATTCTTATCTATTCCAAGAGTGAGCATGAGCAGCATTTAAGGTTGATATTAGAGTTGTTGAGAAAAGAACAGCTATACGCTAAATTTTCTAAGTGTGCTTTCTGGTTGAAAGAAGTGCAATTTCTTGGCCACGTTGTTAGTAGCAAAGGAATTCAGGTTGATCCAGCAAAAATTGAAGCCATTGAAAAATGGGAGACTCCTAAAACACCAATGCAGATACGCCAATTTTTGGGTTTAGCCGGTTATTATAGAAGGTTTATTCAAGATTTTTCCCGAATAGCTAAGCCGTTGACAGCATTAACGCAAAAAGGGAAGAAATACGAATGGACCTCGGAGCAGGAGAACGCATTTCAATTACTGAAGAAGAAGTTAACTACGGCGCCTATTTTATCGTTACCTGAAGGGAACGATGATTTTGAAATATATTGTGACGCTTCGCGACAAGGTTTTGGTTGTGTTCTTATGCAACGAAAGAAAGTTATTGCATACGCATCTCGACAATTGAAGATTCACGAGCGGAATTATACGACGCATGATCTAGAACTGGGAGCAGTCGTGTTTGCGTTAAAGATATGGAGACACTACTTATATGGGGTTAGATGCACTGTGTTTACTGATCATAAAAGTCTTCAACATATTTTTGATCAGAAACAGCTGAACATGAGGCAACGTAGGTGGGTCGAGTTAATAAACGACTATGATTGTGAAATTCGTTATCATCCCGGGAAAGCGAATGTGGTGGCTAACGCACTAAGCAGAAAGGAACGAGAACCAATTCGAGTACGAGCGATGAACATAAAAATTCGCATGAATCTCAACTCACAAATCAAAGAAGTTCAACGAGAAGCACTTACTAAAGAAAATATAGGAAATGAAATAATGAAGAAGTATGAGAAGCAACTCGTTATACGGGAAGATGGAATTCGATATTTTGCAAACCGTATTTGGGTACCGAAGTTGGGTGGATTAAGGAAGTTGATATTGAACGAGGTACATAAGACAAGATACTCGATACATCCTGGAGTTGGAAAGATGTATCAAGATCTTAAGACACATTATTGGTGGCCTAACTTAAAGACAGACGTTGCAACATATGTTGGGGAGTGTTTAACTTGTTCCAAGGTCAAGGCAGAACACCAGAAACCATCAGGGTTACTTCAACAACCAGAAATCCCAGAATGGAAATGGGATGGTATTACCAAGGATTTCATCACGAAGTTACCAAAGATTGCCTGGGGATACGACACCATTTGGGTGATTGTTGATCGTCTTACCAAATCTGCCCATTTCTTGCCTATAAAGGAAACGGATAGAATGGAGAAACTATTACGATTGTATATAAAGGAAATTGTTTCAAGGCATGGAATACCTATTTCCATTATATCCGATCGTGATAGTAGATTTACCTCAAAGTTCTGGCAATCACTGCAGGAGGCACTAGGAACTCGTTTAGATATGAGTACCGCATATCATCCGCAAACCGACGGGCAGAGTGAAAGAATGATTCAGACTCTTGAAGACATGCTCAGGGCATGTGTGATCGATTTTGGAAACGGATGGGATAAGTATCTACCGTTAGCAGAATTTTCGTATAATAATAGTTATCATGCAAGCATTAAAGCTGCACCATTCGAAGCATTGTATGGAAGGAAGTGTAGATCTCCTATCTGTTGGAATGAAGTAGGAGATCGACAATTAACTGGTCCCGAGATCATACACGAAACGACTGAGAAGATAGTACAAATCAAGGAGAGATTGAAAACAGCCCGAAGTCGCCAAAAGAGCTACGCCGATGTCCGAAGGAAACCATTAGAGTTTCAAATTGGGGACATGGTTATGCTAAAGGTGTCACCTTGGAAAGGTGTAATACGTTTCGGTAAAAGAGGTAAACTGAACCCAAGATATGTAGGCCCGTTCAAGATCATCGAACGCATTGGACCGGTAGCTTATCGACTCGAGTTACCGCAACAACTCGCCGGAGTACACAATACCTTTCACGTCTCAAACCTTAAGAAGTGTCTTGCAAAGGAAGACCTCACCATTCCTCTTGAAGAAATCCATGTCGATGAGAAACTACAATTCATCGAAGAACCAATCGAAATCATGGATCGTGAAGTTAAACAGCTCAAGCAGAGCAACATACCAATCGTTAAGGTTCGTTGGAATGCTCGAAGAGGTCCTGAGTTTACTTGGGAACGAGAGGATCAGATGAAACAAAAGTATCCACACTTGTTTCTCGATGACGCAAAATAGGTACAATTTTAAAATTTCGGGACGAAATTTATTTAACGGGTAGGTACTGTAACGACCCGCACTTTTCCGATCGTTCTATACTTATGAGATTAATATTTACATAAATTAAACCTTACCAACATGATAAGCAATCCAAATTGTTGAGACTTATGTTTTTGAAAAGATTTTTACACAACGTTTGACCGTCTAGTTTGACCGATGATATCACGAACTATACAATATATGATAATTATACATACATATTTAACATGATCTAAGGATGTTTTAATATCTCATTTTGTATTAATAACAAAAAGTCATAAGTATATTTTGAAACTACTAACTTAAGTTTTCAAAACAATAACCTACGTAACGTTATTTGACATAAATACTGATGATTTATAATGTTTATACATATATCGTATAAGTAATGTATTTAATCATTTTTAAAGGGCTTTTATACATAAAACAATATAAGTATATTTACAAAAGATAGTTATATTTGAATTCTCGTTCCGTTTCCTCAATAATCCTATACGTATATCTAGGGTACTATACACAGCTTCTAGAAGTATTTACTATTGGTATATACCAATAGAAATCTTCAATTATTGGAATAATATGTCATTCATGACATAATAAATTTTAACTTATCTTAGATATTTTCACTAAAAACCAAATTTTCAAGCCTATAAATAAGCACCATTTCTAACTCATTTTTACACATTCATTTTCCAAATTTTACTTCCAATTTTCACACACACTTGCAAGAACTCTCTCAACTTTTATTTTACTACTTCTTTCCAGCAACTTTATATTTTAAACTTGAGGTAAAAACTCTACTTCAACTCTTTTTCAATTCATATATTTAAAGCTATATATATAAGAGTTTATAAACTAGAACATAGTTTGAATGATTTCAAACTTGTTCGCAAACTAAATAGATCCTTCTAACTTAACTTTTAAAATACTTCAAGACCTGTAACATATCTTAATTATATGCTAACTTAACAAGGTATAACTTGGTTTTTCAAAGAACACCTTAAAAACTGAATTTACGACGTCGGAGTGCAACCGGGGGCTGTTTTGGGTTGGATAATTAAAAACCATCTTAAACTTTGAATTGGAGGTTTATTTTCTGGAAAAATTATTTTTACTATGAATATGATAACACATAAAAATTTCATGATTTAACTCAAAGTATAAGTATTTTTAGAAAAATAATCATTTGAGGTTGTTTACATGATGGAAAATGATTAACTTCATAAGTTTCACTAAAGTTTGACCTATGCTGTGTGATTTTGAATACAAACTAAGGTATTTACAGTTCATAGTCTTAAAGAGGGACTCGATCCAAGGAGATGGCAAGTTGAATCAACGAAAACGGAGTTGTAACGAAGAAACTATGACCGAAACAAAATCGGATATCCAAGACTAGTTTAGCCACGAAAATAATTGGGAAAAAAATTAAATAAATCACATCTTTTTAAGTTAACATGATATTTTATATATATGTACTTATAATTCAATTTTATATGGTTCAGGATCACCCGTAAACAACACGAGAAGATTAATCATAAGATCCCATGATTGTACGCAACACGTCATTTGACAACACCGGTACTTTATGTACGCAACACGTCATTTGACAACACCGGTACCATGGGTCAAGATTAATCTCGACCAATACATATACGATGGGGTTTTATTTATTTCGTTGGGGGTTTTATTTATTTCATTGCGGGTATATTAAACATCTAAAAATGAACCATTAAAATTGAATTACTAACAACGAACTGCTAACTACGGACTAAGGAATTATTCAAAGTATTAAAAGTATAACAAGTATATATATGTGACGTTTGTTTAAAAAGAAAAGGTATTGATATATTATATATGGATAGGTTCGTGATATCAACCGGAGACCAAGTCAAATTATATATATATCTTCAAGACGAAAGTGAGTATATAGTCCCACTTTTAAACTCTAAATATTTCGGGATGAGAATACATGTATTTTATGTTTTACGTTATGGACACAAGTAACTGAAAAATATATTCTACGTTGAGTTGTACCACTGGCATACTTCCCTGTAGCTTGGTAACTGTTATTTACAGCGGTATTGTAAACGCGAATCCTGTTGATAGATCTATCGGGCCTGACAACCCCAACCGGACTGGACGACCAGTATTCAACGGTTGCACAGTACTTCGTTTCGTGACTACACTTGGTACGGTGTAGTAAGATTTCATAATAAAGGGAATATGCGACGTGATTAAATGTTAAGTATGGTTACCAAGTGCTCAACCACTTAGAATATTTTTATTAAACTGTTTATATACGAAATCTTGTGGTCTATATATATATTGCTGCCGGCATTAAACCTATATCTCACCAACTTTATGTTGACCTTTTAAAACATGTCTATTCTCAGGTGATTACTAAAGCTTCCGCTGCATTATGTTGAATTTGAGCAAGATCTTGCGTACGCATATATGTGTCAAAAACAAAACTGCATATCCAAGAACTTGTGTTGTAAAATATGCTAGAAATCGGGTTGTTATTATCATTTGCAAAGTTTGTAAGTCGAAGATTATCGCTAAACGATAATCATCTTTTTATTGTCTAAAGCTTGTAACAAAAATAAGAATTATGGGTTGTAATGTATAATATATGCAGTTTTTCTTTTAAAAATGTCGCATATAGAGGTCAATACCTCGCAATGAAATCATACGTTATCTAACACGTTCTTATGGTTAAGGACGGGTTATGACAAGGACTACTTCCCATCCTTGGTCTTGTGGAACATAACCGTTATGGCCGTTGATAAGACAGCGTGTTGTAACGTCGTCAAAGGGACGAGGGTTACGTAATGACCAACAGTCTCGTAATAACCTAAAAACCTCATTTCTTACCCCAATTACCGACTCCGTCACTTGTGGGAACGTTTTGTTTAATAGTTGTAGCCCGATGTTCTTGTTCTCACTTTGGTGAGAAGCGAACATTACTAACCCGTAAGCATAACATGCTTCTTTATGTTGCATGTTAGCCGCTTTTTCTAAATCACGAAGTCCTATATTCGGATATACTGAGTCAAAATAATTTCTTAACCCGTTACGTAAAATAGCATTTGGGTTCCCCGCAATATATGCGTCAAAGTAAACACATCGTAACTTATGGATTTTCGAATGTGATATCCCCCATCTTTCGAACGAAAGCCTTTTCTAAACCAAGGCATTCTTGGAACGTTCTTCGAATGTCTTACAAACTGATCTCGCCTTAAATAGTTGTGCCGAGGAATTCTGACCGACTCTAGACAAGATTTCATCAATCATGTCTCCGGGTAGGTCTCTTAAAATATTGGGTTGTCTATCCATTTTGTGTTTTTATACTGTAAAATAGACAAGAGTTAGATTCATAAAAAAAATACTTATTAATACAAGCAATTTTTACATATATCATAAAGCATAAGCACACTATATTACATATATTACACCACACGAATACAACTATCTTATTCCGACTCGCTCGTTTCTTCTTGTTCGGTTTTGGTTCATTTTGCCAAGTTTCTAGGGATATATGATGTTCCCCTAATACGAGCCGGCATTGTCCACATTGGTTTAGAAAAACCTGGTGGTTTAGAGGTTCCCGGGTCATTGTTACAACTTAAGGACTTCGGGGGTTGACGATACATATAAAGTTCATCGGGGTTGGAATTAGATTTCTCTATTTTTATGCCCTTTCCCTTATTATTTTCTTTTGCCTTTTTAAATTCAGTTGGGGTAATTTCTATAACATCATCGGAATTCTCGTCGGAATCCGATTCATCGGAGAATTGGTAATCCTCCCAATATTTTGCTTCCTTGGCGGAAACACCATTGACCATAATTAACCTTGGTCGGTTGGTTGAGGATTTTCTTTTACTTAACCGTTTTATTATTTCCCCCACCGGTTCTATTTCTTCATCCGGTTCCGATTCTTCTTCCGGTTCCGAATCTTCTTCCGGTTCCGACTCTTCTTCCGGTTCCTCTTCGGGAACTTGTGAATCAGTCCACGAATCATTCCAATTTACATTTGACTCTTCATTATTATTAGGTGAGTCAATGGGACTTGTTCTAGAGGTAGACATCTATCACATAATATCAAACGCGTTAAGAGATTAATATATCACATAATATTCACATGTTAAAAATATATAGTTTCCAACAAAATTTGTTAAGCAATCATTTTTCAAGTAAACACGGTCGAAGTCCAGACTCACTAATGCATCCTAACAAACTCGATAAGACACACTAATGCAAAATTCTGGTTCTCTAAGACCAACGCTCGGATACCAACTGAAATGTCCCGTTCTTATTGATTAAAAACGTTCCATACTAATTGATTTCGTTGCGAGGTTTTGACCTCTATATGAGACGTTTTTCAAAGACTGCATTCATTTTTAAAACAAACCATAACCTTTATTTCATAAATAAAGGTTTAAAAAGCTTTACGTAGATTATCAAATAATGATAATCTAAAATATCCTGTTTACACACGACCATTACCTAATGGTTTACAATACAAATATGTTACATCGAAATCAGTTTCTTGAATGCAGTTTTTACACAATATCATACAAACATGGACTCCAAATCTTGTCCTTATTTTAGTATGCAACAGCGGAAGCTCTTAGTATTCACCTGAGAATAAACATGCTTTAAACGTCAACAAAAATGTTGGTGAGTTATAGGTTTAACCTATATATCAAATCGTAACAATAGACCACAAGATTTCATATTTCAATACACATCCCATACATAGAGATAAAAATCATTCATATGGTGAACACCTGGTAACCGACATTAACAAGATGCATATATATAAGAATATCCCCATCATTCCGGGACACCCTTCGGATATGATATAACTTTCGAAGTACTAAAGCATCCGGTACTTTGGATGGGGTTTGGTAGGCCCAATAGATCTATCTTTAGGATTCGCGTCAATTAGGGTGTCGGTTCCCTAATTCTTAGATTACCAGACTTAATAAAAAGGGGCATATTCGATTTCGATAATTCAACCATAGAATGTAGTTTCACGTACTTGTGTCTATTTTGTAAATCATTTATAAAACCTGCATGTATTCTCATCCCAAAAATATTAGATTTTAAAAGTGGGACTATAACTCACTTTCACAGAATTTTACTTCGTTGGGAAGTAAGACTTGGCCACTGGTTGATTCACGAACCTATAACAATATATACATATATATCAAAGTATGTTTAAAATATATTTACAACACTTTTAATATATTTTGATGTTTTAAGTTTATTAAGTCAGCTGTCCTCGTTAGTAACCTACAACTAGTTGTCCACAGTTAGATGTACAGAAATAAATCGATAAATATTATCTTGAATCAATTCACGACCCAGTGTATACGTATCTCAGTATTGATCACAACTCAAACTATATATATTTTGGAATCAACCTCAACCCTGTATAGCTAACTCCAACATTCACATATAGAGTGTCTATGGTTGTTCCGAAATATATATAGATGTGTCGACATGATAGGTCGAAACATTGTATACGTGCCTATGGTATCTCAAGATTACATAATATACAATACAAGTTGATTAAGTTATGGTTGGAATAGATTTGTTACCAATTTTCACGTAGCTAAAATGAGAAAAATTATCCAATCTTGTTTTACCCATAACTTCTTCATTTTAAATCCGTTTTGAGTGAATCAAATTGCTATGGTTTCATATTGAACTCTATTTTATAAATCTAAACAGAAAAGTATAGGTTTATAGTCGGAAAAAATAAGTTACAAGTCGTTTTTGTAAAGGTAGTCATTTCAGTCGAAAGAACGACGTCTAGATGACCATTTTAGAAAACATACTTCCACTTTGAGTTTAACCATAATTTTTGGATATAGTTTCATGTTCATAATAAAAATCATTTTCTCAGAATAACAACTTTTAAATCAAAGTTTATCATAGTTTTTAATTAACTAACCCAAAACAGCCCGCGGTGTTACTACGACGGCGTAAATCCGGTTTTACGGTGTTTTTCGTGTTTCCAGGTTTTAAATCATTAAGTTAGCATATCATATAGATATAGAACATGTGTGTAGTTAATTTTAAAAGTCAAGTTAGAAGGATTAACTTTTGTTTGCGAACAAGTTTAGAATTAACTAAACTATGTTCTAGTGATTACGAGTTTAAACCTTCGAATAAGATAGTTTTATATATATGAATCGAATGATGTTATGAACATCATTACTACCTCAAGTTTAGTAGGTAAACCTACTGGAAGTGACAAGAAATGATCTAGCTTCAAAGGATCTTGGATGGCTTGAAAGTTCTTGAAGTAGGATCATGACACAAAAACAAGTTCAAGTAAGATTTTTACTCGAATTAAGATAGTTTATAGTTATAGAAATTGAATCAAAGTTTGAATATGAATATTACCTTGAATAAGAAAGATAACCTACTGTATATAACAAAGGTTTCTTGATCTTAGATGATTACTTGGAATGGATTAGAAAGCTTGGAAGTAAATTAGTAAACTTGAAGGGATTTTTGAAGTGTTCTTGAAGTGTTCTTCCTATGATGATTATAGCTTGATTCTTGAAGTGATTTTTGATGAAGATGATGATTAACTACTGGAAAAATACGTTCATAATAGTGTGTGTGTGTGTGTGTTGAGAGAGAATTAGAAAGAGAATTGGAAGTGAAATGGAGTGAATGATGAGTGGTAATTGGTGAGTGGTGAGTGGGGTTAAAAGGAGTTCTAGTTAGTTGACTAGCTCATGGTAGAAGTTAAAATTGATTAGTCATACATGACATAATCAAGAGTGGAATTCCATGCTAGTTCCTATTGGTATATACTTATAGTAAGTACGTTTTGAAGCTGTGTATAATACGGGTAAGAATACGACTAGAATTCTTGATGAAAGAAAAGAATGGAAAAGTAACTGTAACCATTTTCGTTAAGTATGAGTGTTTTGATATATGTCTTGAAGTCTTCCAAAAGTATTTTAATACATCTAAATACACTACATGTATATATATTTTAACTGAGTCGTTAAGTCATCGTTAGTCGTTATATGTAAGTGTTGTTTTGAAACCTTTAAGTTAACGATCTCAATTAATGTTTTTAACCCATTGTTTATTATATCTAATGAGATGTTAAATTATTATATTATCATGATATTATGATATATTAATATATCTTAATATGATATATATACATTTAAATGTCGTTACAACGATAATCGTTACATATATGTCTCGTTTCGAAATCCTTAAGTTAGTAGTCTTGTTTATATGTATATAACTCATTGTTAATATACTTATGGAGATACTTACTTATCATAATCTCATGTTAACCATATGTATATCCATATATATATCGTCATGTCGTTTTTACAAGTTTTAACGTTCGTGAATTGCCGGTCAACTTGGGTGGTCAATTGTCTATATGAAACATATTTCAATTAATCAAGTATTAACAAGTTTGATTGCTTAACATGTTGGAAACATTTAATCATGTAAATATCAATCTCAATTAATATATATAAACATGGAAAAGTTCGGGTCACTACACTTGTGTGGTTACTTCTTTTGCTTTAAGGTGAGTTATAGTCCCATTTTTCTATTTTAACTCTTTTGGGAGGAGAATACATGCAATTTATTTTATATTTTGGACACAAGTGGATTTAAATTATTCATTGTGAGTTGAACAAAAATATTCCCTAGTCTGGTAACTGTAATCACTGGTTTCTACTGGTGAACGCGAATCCTACGGATAGATCTATCGGGTTTAACAACCCCATTTCGAGCTAGACGCGCTAGCAATTTATAATCGGAATGTTTAGTACTTCGTATTTAGTTGAAGATACACTTGTTCGGTGTATATTATTTATTGTGTTTGGCAAGGGTAAATAAATGGTTAAATGGTTACCAGGTGGCTCATGGTAAATGGAATAATGTTTTTATATGTTTTCTAGCATATAACTTTGTGGTCCAAAAAGGAGTTTTTATGTTTTCAAACATAAATTTTTGTGGTTTAAATTAAATATTGTTTGCAATATTAAACCTATAATTCACTGAACATTTTTGTTGACAGTTACTCGCATGTTTTATTCTCAGGTTCATGATTGATTGCTTCCGGTGTGCTTAGAGAGTCTGCATATTTATGATGGCAGCTTTTGTTAAACATTAACTTGCATTCTATTTTGATACATTAAATAATGGGTGTTTGTTGACTTTGTTTTGGTCAACTTTTGGTTAAAGTATTTATGTATAGTTTTTCTAAACTTATACATTTTGGTAGATTTCCTTTATGGGAAATCATTTTTAAATAAAGAATGCAAGGTTGTTTTATTAAATTCATATAGAGTTTCGATCAAGCTGTGGGACCAAGATAACGATGGTCGTCAAGTGTACCTTGACGGGTCGTTAAACAAATCGTGATTTCGATCAATTTATAGCACCAGACTTGTCCAAATCTCCCATGCGATCGCATGGGCTTGTGGGCATTATGCCATGCGATCGCATGGCATCTTGTTCCAGCTCACATCTGATTTTGTAATCTAGTTCGTCGACATATTAATTTATTATATAATATATATAATTTATATTAATTAATTATATATTATATTATATTTTCGTGCATAGTTAATTTGTAATTTTTGTTCCGATGTCTTGTACGTTTACGTTCAACTTATGTCCCGCTTCCGGTTTATTGAACGCATTTTCATACGCTTAAAAACTAGTACTTTTCGTTACGCGACGTGTACCTTTATCAAAAATTAAACTTAATCATTGATAAACTATGTCACTCGAAGTGTAGCTTTAATCAATTAAGTGTTTTGGTTATTTGCTTCTATAAATCATCATCTCGTAGTATATACATATACACAATGTTGTAAAAAAACCCGATTACTCGCCTATTATTCTCTGTTTAATCATTTTTAAGGGCAGTCTGTTCCGATTTTCTAAAATTCGTTTAATTAAACGGTCAATGTCAATTGATGGGTGAAAATCGAATTTGGTAATCAAAGTTGGTTAAAGTCAAAAATTATTAACATTTTAACATGAATTTACACTAGAACTTTATAGTTTTTAAGCAAAATGAATAATTTTAAACAGTTATCTTAAAGTTTATTTTTATATTTATGGTTTTTTTCTATATTTAGACATATAATCTTTGAAATTTAATATTTAAATGTATACAGTACAATCCGATTAATCCCCGATTAATCCCCGAATTACCGATTAATCCTTCTAAAGTTCCGATCGATTAATCCCCGAATAGCGAATTTTGCAACCTTGCATATACATATATACATTTTCATTTTGAAATAGTGGTACTGTAGCAAATAGTGATTTTCGAAAACATTGTAGCTTTTCGGGTACTGTAGCAATTCAAAAATACTGTAGCAAATTAGTGTTTTACTGGTTCATCTTAAACGTTTTAGTTAACTTATCTAAATATCAATCGAATCAATAATCGAATGTTACTATCGTTTACTAAATAACTTGAAATCATATATATATATATATATATATATATATATATATATATGCACATTAAGTTATATATATATATATATATATATATATATATATATATATATATATATATATATATATATATTGTTCGTGAATCTTCGAGAACAGTCAAAGAATAATTGATTACATGAATATAGTTCCAAAACTTTTGTGACTCAACATTACAGACTTTGCTTATCGTGTCGGAAACGTTATAGATTAAGTTTAAATTTGGTCAGAAATTTCTGGGTCATCACAGCGGGCGACGGGCATAGGTCCTTAGTACCAGCGACTCGTCCACCAGAATTTTTCTTCACCCGCGGGTACCGGTTTACACGCCAACGGGTAAATATTTTTCTACCCGTACCCGCAAATCGCGGGTACCCGCGGCTCGTGGGTTTACAAAATGTGCACTTTAACTAATTTTTAGTTATGGATACCCACTACACGCAAGTTTTACCCTTGAATAATTATAAAATACATTAAAAAATTTAAATTATATAACATATAATTAAATATATGTATGTGGGTAAACGGATATACCCGCTGATAACTTAAAAGGGCATAACAAATTCACGGATAGAGTTTTACCTGCGACGGGTATGAAATACCCTCGACCCGCCGGCGACCCCTTACGGGTACAAAATTTTACCCGACCCGCGACATTTTTTTATAAATACTTGCTCATCACGGGCACGAGTACTCACGAGTCACGAGTTTTTTCAGCCCATTGTCATCCCTATATATAAGTATATGTCTAACACATAAATTTTTAGCATAAACATAATTCATACATTTTTTAACAGCGAATAGGATCACCCGAGGGGGCTAAACCACCCGTTGCGATCATCTCCCGTTTCGACTATGCCGATGCATCGATAATAACCTCGCCCCATCGCTGCCCGGGAGGAAACCTTAAAAACGAGTCCGAAGTAAAACCCTCTCCCCTTTACCCCCCAAACGATATGGGAAATGTGCCATGAGTGAATACTTCATGGCAGAGATCAAATTGTATTTTTAAATATGTAGTCAACGGGGGGTCGAACTCCTGACCTCCCCTAGAGGAGGCAAGTGATCAACTGCTGGACCACTATCACAACTTCATATCGTTATACATCTTCATACATTATGTTGATTAAGAGTAATGAGTGGATGATTATCACTAATTTACAAACAGGTAATGTAAATCTACATTTTTAAAGATACTCTTAAGAGTTACCATTAGATGAATTTCAATTTATATAATTTCTATCTATTCTTTTCTGCAAAAAGATGTTAAACTTTAATAACAAAATACGAGTTCATCAAAAATATAAAACTTCTAAAACGTTCAAATCTTTAGCAAATTTCGATCTAAGCAAATCAACCAATATAATTAACAAAAACTCATAACAATAAAAAAAGACGTCGGAAAACTATGCTAAAGTACATCAAACACACTAAAAACAAACAGAAGGAGACAAGATGGAGACTAATTTACTAATCGACCGGGAGATTATAAACCAACAAAATCATAAATGCATGAGTCATAAAGAGCTCATCGAGATCAAATCAAGTGTCGTTAATAAATTTTTCTAATTTCTATTTAATATATATATGTCTCACGAATTCATATTAATATATAAACATATTGATATAATGAAAGGACCCGTTTATATACGTTATAAACGAATCTCAATAGTTGATTACATCGCGAGGTATTTGACCTATATATGATACATTTTTCAAACATTGCATTCGTTTTTAAAAGATAAACTTTCTTTACATCGAAATTTGACAGGCATGCATACCATTTCATAATATCCAACTATAAATGACCTAATCTGTTATTTACTTAATAATAATCTCTATTGAACTCAACGACTTGAATGCAACGTCTTTTGAAATATGTGTAACGACTCAACCCGTTATCCAACCGAATACGCAGCAAAAAAAAAAATTTATATGAAAGAAGGGTGCGCGGCGCGCACAAGGCCTGGTCAGCTTCTGTCCGAAATTTCCAATTTTCAATTAAAGATCTCCCACTTCCCGACACTTTTAGACGAAACGCTTTTCATAATATATAATAATAGATAAAACTAACACGTTCCAATAATAAAACGAGTTTTACAACACCGGGCTCACATCGGCCGTTTTACGACTTTCGTACAAAATACAAGTTTTAATCCCAATTTACATTTAGACGATCTAGGACTCTATAACCCAACCCGATACCAAGAGCATAATCCTGGGGACTACCAAATCCCCAATCCGCGTCCGTATATACAAAAGCTACCCCATCGAGCCCAAGCGCTCCTACGCAACTACTCTAACAACTAGCTAGCCTCATAACACAATACCTGAAAAAAGGTAAACAAAGAGAGGGGGTAAGCCTAGGCTTAGTGAATGCAATAATTATACATATACATATATAATATACCTACTTGCAATCACTTACACAATGCCGCATACAAGCTAGCAATTCAACAACCATGCAAACATTATGCATAAACTATCATCCGCAATTCACAATAAGCTAGCAACATCAATAGCATATAGTTCACAATTAAATATGCTAATACAAAATTCACACAACCATGGTTAACCAATCGTACAAAGGAATGGTACTCGAATTTTCCATCGGTGTTCATAACAACCGTTAGCGTACAACAACATATATCACTAACCCTTGGCGGAACGACAACACATATCCGTTCATAAAACCGTTAGTGTACAACGACATATATCACTAACTAGGACAACACATATCCGTTCATAAAAACCGTTAGTGTAAAACAACATATATCACTAACTAGAACAACACATATCCGTTCATAAAAGTCGTTAGTGTACAACAACATATATCACTAACTAGGACAACACATATCCGTTCATAAAAGCCGTTAGTGTACAACAACATATATCACTAACTAGGACAACACATATCCGTTCATAAAAGCCGTTAGTGTACAACAACATATATCACTAACTAGGACAACACATATCCGTTCATAAAAGCCGTTAGTGTACAACAACATATATCACTAACTAGGACAACACATATCCGTTCTTACAAATAAATACATTATATACATACATGTATACTTATTCCACTCACCTCGAACTCGAGCAATACAAACCATGCGTGAAATCTCCACCTAACGCAACCGAGCAAGCTTTTACCTATAATACGCATATAGGTATACAAACAATTAACATACATTCTCTACAAGAGAATTCGACTTCAACACCCTTAATCAAGGGTTTATACCTACCTCCACAAACCGCCTATTTAGACACCTAAAGGGGACTTCACCAATTACCACTACGGGTGGTAATCTCGACCCATCAAACAAGTACAATTTAACCTAAATTATACTTGGCACCATTTAAACCAACATAGGTCTTGACACGAAATTACTACTTAGGTAGTAATCATTTCAAACGCCAATTAACACTTAACAAAAGTGCTTATCATTCAATTAATCCAAAATTAGTGTCATTACCAAATTTGACCCAATTCAATTCAATTCACCCATTTGACATAAGTCCCAAAAATATCCTTAATCACTAACGGCTAGTGATTAACTTTTCAAAATACCATTTAGCGCATGAACCAAGCATTTACATACTTGATTCTTCAAATCTTGACTCAAAACTTAGTTTGACACCAAATCAAGGTTAACACCCATTTTGTCATATAAACATGTTCTTATGAACATCTAAACACTAACACACTTACAAGCTAGTGATTTAACACCCAAACCATGAATAAATTCGTCCTCAAACTCTAAACCCACAATAATCGGGTTTACTTACACAATACATATAACAAAACCCCAAATTCATGAGAAATGTGGTTTAGAACCCTAACAAGCTCAAACCCTAACAAGAACAAGAAGCTTAACAATTAAATCCGGAGTTAGAGCTTACCAACACTATCAAAACGTAGCCAAGAACGAGATGAACAACTTTAACACTCGAGCTTTTGATCGATTTAAGCTTCTTCTTCTCCAAAACCCCAAATCTCTCTCTAGAACTCTCACTCCCTCTCTAAGATTGATGAGAGTGTTTGTGGATGTGAAAGTGATCCAAAATTGGATCTAAAACTGCAAATATGGCCACAGATCCGTTCTAAAGTGAAAAGACCAAAACGCCCTTCATTTAACTCAAAAGTAGAAAAAATAGAAATATGTCGCCAGGCAGAGTGCGCTGCGCGCGCACACACGTCTGGACAGATTCTGAGCTCCAGGGACTGATTCTGACAAGTCCTGATTCTGATGTAAATTCTGAAAATGCATAAGTGTTAGGTAGGCCTTTTGTGGCGCTTTCTGGTGCACACATTTTCTGACACTTTCAGGAACATTTCGTGATGCACAAAATTTAGGGTGTTACAAATCTCCCCCACTTAGATTGGATCACGTCCTCGTGATCCGTACCGAATACTAGAAGTTAAGCACTTCCCTTTTGAGCACTCTTGCTTCCAAATGCGGAGTCACACATGTAGTAATCACGTATCCGACGAAACACAATCAAGGCCGACGTCCAATAACATCTTACGTAAATTCTAAGATCTCACCACACGCTAATAATCACTAGCGTGCACTACCACAACAAGCGATATCTCATACACTCAACGTCAAAATACGGAAAACACCATTATCCCTGCCAGTTATCTCGACTAAAACTCGCAACAAGCTACATCTATAACTACGTCACCCAACGCGATCTACTAGGTCCACTACGCCGTGAACCAAATCTTGCATTAATCTCAATCGAGAAGGATTCATGTCGCGTCGAAACTCAGTACTTTCAACGGTCCATAACCGTACCACTCAACGATCGCACAGCCGCTTATGTGCAAACATTTGTTTTCCACCCCAGAAAACCCGTGATTCGAAATTTTACAAGTCGATGCCAACGGGGCAATCGATACGCTCCTCCTACTAGTACTTCTTACAGTCACCACGACCGGGTTATTCCTTCAACGAAGAAATTTTGGTATCCCCAAATATTAACACCGGGAACACAAACTTTCCTATCAATCGGTCCACACACGACCACTAGTCTCTGGATTAATCCAGGACGACAATAACACACCACGAGTTGGACAAAACATCAACACTCGACACAGGGTTTCTCCTCTAAGCCCTACAACCCATCTATACAATACGGCTTCCTAGTACTAGCATGGAAACTATTCCTGTACTAGAATCCCGCCAATAGCGAATGATTATCACAACAATTCAAAATTCATCACGCAACCCACAAAAATATCCACCAATGCCTGGTGAATCCTTTTTCCTCGACCGTCCGTTAGGGATGGCCTTGACATTTCAACGCAACTAATGGGCCGCCTCCACTAGGGAACACACCCTCGCAAACAAACAACATCCGCGTGTCTCGATGTGAGATAATCAGAATCGAAATTCCCCGCCTCACAATAGTCCATAAAGTGGAATAATCCATTGACAATTTCCACGATCACGTTTCCCGACAGGGAAAATACAGTATTCACCACCATCTCGAACTCATACTCACTCGACAGTACTATCCGAGTTTTACACCAACCCAAATTTATATCACAACCCGCAATAACAGTTACATTCGCTCACTTCCGATGATCTCAAACTCCACAATTGGTCTCATACCGCACTTTGGTACTACACGAACACCTTACATAAGAAGTCTTACACTTCACTTGATCTAGTACCACGGAAGCTTCCTCGGTCGGCAGTAAAACTCCCCCACTTAGGATTTAGCTCCACATTCTTACCGCAAAGATGATAACATCCGGCGGAATTACCATTCCACAACACACATGATCATTCTCATCACTAATCATAAACACCGAATCACTGTAAATTCACTTTAGGCTCTCAGAGTCGTCATACAAAATTACCAGAGATGTCGTACACGCGACGACTTCGCACCTTCATACTACAACCTCAATTAGCAATCTTTCATCGTTCGCAAAGCAAACTCCACCAAAATCCCACATGCGCATCTATGACTAGGCATATTTCACTTCGCTTAATCAGTCGTGCATCCCAGTCGAGATCACCTGAACCTTCACTCAATGAATCTATAATAATAATTGTTCACTCTCATGGAGAAGAGTGACCAATCCGACACAATAATTGCATCGACCGCAATATCAACGCTTCATCATAACCTTCGGACTAACCGTTCATGAACTCCATCACCGGCTCACCGGTCATCTTCACCCATCTATCACTTAAGAGTAACAAGATGCGCTCATCCGCCACTTCATAAGAAGTATTTACCGCAATGTTCTTAAACTTTGACTTCCGCAACCGTCGAATTACTATCACCCGTCGATCACTATTACAATTTCCGCTGCTTCCAAGGGTATCTCACCGGCACCCTAAGCACAAAGTGATCACACCATCACCGGAGTTGAACATTACACTAGCAGGTATAAGAAGGCACATAACGACGTGTCATGCAAACTCCCTCCACGATTTGCCAAATCTCAAAAACTCGGTCTTTGGGCTCCATACACCCGATGTCACCTACCTCTCCATAATAATGACATGAAGTCATACCTTCCCGAAAAACCTTACGGGTTATTGTCTTATCGAAAGTTTCTACCGATCACACACTAGCCACAATTTCCACAAGGCCAAAATGATATAGCCTCACGAACCCTTTCATCTAACACTAAAGAGATGCTTGGAAACACCAAGTCTTACACCCTTTCGCACATCAGCACGACCACCACAACAAGGGATATTCCGTTAGGAATGTTACCCTATAATCCGTAACACACTAACACACTAACGCAATCATCGTCATACGGGTCCCACTCCCATGAGTTTAATGAACCCAAGACTCCCCGATTCGCCAATTCCAAGGCGGCACACAACTGGAATCCTTACACGATCCTCTAACCACACACTCTACCGAGTGCAGCCCCAAATCATAATCATTAGACTTGTCGTATTCCATTACGAAATTTAAGTCCTCGACGCACACACACACACATACAATAATCGGTCATCCTAGTTATGATGGGTAACTACAACCAATGACGACCTCAAATAATGCACCCACTACGTAGGGTGACTAATTATGCGCCAAACTCGTGAGTTGGCTCACTCACTTAACTAACCGAATCCACCGTAACAATTTTCGACTCACAACAAATCCGATGTGACAACAAGCACATCACCCGAGACCACTATAACCTAGGAACCAATAAAAGATTCCTAACTCGTCCCAATTCTACCCCAACCATGCCACGTTTCCTCCGCTCGGTACTCGTCATGTCATGCTTGGTGTCAAGATACACGGTTGTAATAATGGTGATCGGTCACTATTACAATTGCGTACCTTACCATTTTCGCATGGTCACGTAAAGTACTTTACCCGGACTGACGCGACATTCACACAAGATAACACGCGATAACTCCTAGTACCCGAATGACTAAAGTCTTTACCGCGAACTTGATCACTCAAACCGCCGAACATGCGAATCTCTCCAATAGATTCGTCCCTAGGACACCGCACCAATAGATATCTGTATATATATATACACCTATATACAATGTAATAATAAATGTACATAAGTACACCGCACAACGAGTCAACCTACAACCTAGGTGACTATCACCAAAACAATGTCTAGGTTCACCTACTTACATTAGGCACTTTCAAATCTCAGTTTGACCCGTATTCCTACAAGTCCAGCATATAATGCATAATCGCCAATAAGTCTAAGACTAGGCACCTATTCCAAGGTCACCTAATTCCCTTAGACTATGCTCTGATACCACTTGTAACTACTCAACCCGTTATCCAACCGAATACGCAGCAATTTTTTTTTATATGAAAGAAGGGTGTGCGGCGCGCTCCACTTCCTGTGCACGGCGCGCACAAGGCCTGGTCAGCTTCTGTCCGAAATTTCCAATTTTCAATTAAAGATCTCCCACTTCCCGACACTTTTAGATGGAACACTTTTCACAATATATAATAATAGATAAAACTAACACGTTCCAATAATAAAACGAGTTTTACAACACCGGGCCCACATCGGTCGTTTTACGACTTTCGTACAAAATACAAGTTTCAATCCCAATTTACATTTAGACGAGCTAAGACTCTATAACCCAACCTGATACCAAGAGCATAATCCCGGGGACTACCAAATCCCCAATCCGCGTCCGTATATCCAAAAGCTACCCATCGAGCCCAAGCGCTCCTACGCAACTAGTCTAACAACTAGCTAGCCTCATAACACAATACTTGAAAAAGGTAAACAACGAGAGGGGTAAGCCTAGGCTTAGTGAATGCAATAATTATACATATACATATATAATATACCTACTTGCAATCACTTACACAATGCCGCATACGAGATAGAAATTCAACAACCATGCAAACATTATGCATAAACTATCATCCGCAATTCACAATAAGCTAGCAACATCAATAGCATATAGTTCACAATTAAATATGCTAATACAAAATTCACACAACCATGGTTAACCAATCGTACAAAGGAATGGTATTCGAATTTCCCATCGGTGTTCATAACAACCGTTAGCGTATAACAACATATATCACTAACCCTTGGCGGAACGACAACACATATCCGTTCATAAAACTGTTAGTGTACAACGACATATATCACTAACTAGGACAACACATATCCGTTCATAAAAGCCGTTAGTGTACAACAACATATATCACTAACTAGAACAACACATATCCGTTCATAAAAGCCGTTAGTGTACAACAACATATATCACTAACTAGGACAACACATATCCGTTCATAAAAGCCGTTAGTGTACAACAACATATATCACTAACTAGGACAACACATATCCGTTCATAAAAGCCGTTAGTGTACAACAACATATATCACTAACTAGGACAACACATATCCGTTCCTACAAATAAATACATTATATACATACATGTATACTTATTCCACTCACCTCGAACTCGAGCAATACAAACCATGTGTGAAATCTCCACCAAACGCAACCGAGCAAGCTTTTACCTATAATACGCATATAGGTATACAAACAATCAACATACATTCTCTACAAGAGAATTCGACTTCAACACCCTTAACCAAGGGTTTATACCTACCTCCACAAACCGCCCATTTAGACACCTAAAGGGGACTTCACCAATTACCACTACGGGTGGTAATCTCGACCCATCAAACAAGTACAATTTAACCTAAATTATACTTGGCACCATTTAAACCAACATAGGTCTTACACGAAATTACTACTTAGGTAGTAATCATTTCAAACGCCATTTAACACTAACAAAAGTGCTTATCATCCAGTTAATCCAAAATTAGTGTCATTACCAAATTTGACCCAATTCAATTCAATTCACCCATTTGACATAAGTCCCGAAAACATCCTTAATCACTAATGGCTAGTGATTAACTTTCTAAAACACCATTTAACGCATGAACCAAGCATTTACATACTTAATTCTTCAAATCTTGACTCAAAACTTAGTTTAACACCAAATCAAGGTTAACACCCATTTTGTCATACAAACATGTTCTTTTGAACATCTAAACACTAACACACTTACAAGCTAGTGATTTAACACCCAAACCATGAATAAATTCGTCCTCAAACCCTAAACCCATAATAATCAGCTTTACTTACACAATACATATAGCAAAACCCCCAAATTCATGAGAAATGGGGTTTAGAACCCTAACAAGCTCAAACCCTAACAAGAACAAGAAGCTTAACAATTAAATCCGGAGTTAGAGCTTACCAACACTATCAAAACGTAGCCAAGAACGAGATGAACAACTTTAACACTCGAGCTTTTGATCGATTCAAGCTTCTTCTTCTCCAAAACCCCAAATCTCTCTCTAGAACTCTCTCTCCCACTCTAAGATTGATGAGAGTGTTTGTGGATGTGAAAGTGATCTAAAATTGGATCTAAAACTGCAAATATGGCCGCAGATCCGTTCTTAAGTGAAAAGACCAAAACGCCCTTCATTTAACTCAAAAGTAGAAAAAACAGAAATATGTCGCCAGGCAGAGTGCGCGGCGCGCACACACTTCTGGATAGATTCTGAGCTCCAGGGACTGATTCTGACAAGTCCTGATTCTGATGTAAATTCTGAAAATGCATAAGTGTTAGGTAGGCCTTTTGTGGCGCTTTCTGGTGCACATATTTTCTGACACTTTCAGGAACATTTCCTGACGCACAAAATTTAAGGTGTTACAATATGCCATGAATGACTCCAGGTAATATCTTTAAAATGAGCAAATGCACAGCGGGAGATTTCTTTAACACCTGAGAATAAACATGCTTTAAAGTGTCAACCAAAAGGTTGGTGAGTTCATTAGTTTATCATAATCCGTCAATTCCATATTTTTAATAGACCACAAGATTTAAATTCCATTTTTCATAAACATCATCTCGTATCAGGCATTTTGCACGGCATAGAGATAAAAGTCATTCATATGAACTACAAACACCTGGTAATCGACCTTAACAAAATGCATATAGAATATCCCCCTCATACCGGCATTCCGCACGGTCATGCAAAAAGCATACAAACAGGCCACTCTTTTAAATATGATGGTTGTGTACACCTCACAAACAGATCATATCTTTTAAAGCTGGCGGTTGTATACCTATTTCGATGTACTAAAGCAGTTCAAATTCTCTGACTGGGGCTCGTTAGTGCCCATAGATCTATCTTTAGGATTTGCGTCAATTTAGAGCTCGGTTTCCAAATTCTCAGATTACCAGACTAAAAGGGGTGATATCCAGTGTACGTCATAATAACTCATTCGTAGAATGTTTTTAAGTACTTGTGTCTATTTCGTCAAACATTTATAAAAGTTGCGCATGTATTCTCAGTCCCAAAAATATATTGTAAAAGCATTTAAAAAGGGAGTAATGAAACTCACAATACTATACTTTGTAGTAAAAATACATATGACGACATTGAACAATGCAAGGTTGGCCTCGGATTCACGAACCTAAATTAAGTATATATATTTATATGTTGGTCAATATTTGTCTTAATAAATTAGGTCAAGTCATAGTGTACCACAATCCTAATGCTCGAGACTAATATGCAAAAGTCAACAAAAGTCAATTTGACTCAAAATGATTTCCAAAATTTATACATGATTATTATATAACTTGAATATCTTCGTTTATATGTTTAATATTTTTAAAAGTCATTTGTTAATAAAATTTATATTTAAAATTTGTATATGATAAAAATATACTTTTATATATCTTAAGTAAATAAATTTATAAAGTTCATTTAATATCATAAAAATATAATGATATGTATTATTTATGTAATTATATTACGTGTAATAAAATATCTTTGTATTACATATTTATTTGATAAAATAATATCGATAATAACAATAATAATTATAAGTTGTATTATTCTGCTAATAAAATATCTATATTTATATTTACTAAAAATGATATTAAAATGATAATTTTTATTAATAATAGTACTAAGCTGATAATAATAATGATTTTTTATAATAACAATGATATTTCTATTAAAAATGATAATTTTAGTAAAAATGATAGTTTTAATATTAATGATACTTTTAATAATAATAAAATGATAAAAGAGAACGATAATTTTATCTAATTCAATATCTTACAATATTTTAATTTCATCATGATACTCATACTCATTATTTCCTAATCAATTTGTAAAATATCTTTTAGTCATCTTTTATATCGCATTCATAATAATGATAATAATATTAGTCATAATAGTTAGATGATACTAATATCAATTTTTAATGATAATAATACTAATAATAATAATTATTATAATAACATTAATGATAATACTAATAACTATTTTAATGATAATAATAATAAAAATAATAATCATAATGATAATATTAATAATGATAATAATAATAATAATAATAATAATAATAATAATAATAATAATAATAATAATAACAATAAAAATTCTTTTAATAATTATACTTATATTAAAAATGATAATATTATTAATCATAATAATAATAATAATTAATAGATAAAAATAGTAACGACGATAATAATGACGATAGTAATAATAATCATTTTAACATTAATACTAAAATTTAGTTGACTATAATTTCTAATCTGTTCATCGAAATCATTCGAGTTCTAAATGAAAAGTTCTTAATTTTTCGCTAGCTTTCCAGCGACATGCATACCTTATACCTTATCTCAGTCGCATATGTAACTAATTCAGGATTCAACATAACCTATCTAATGGCAATATCAAAAGTACAAGCATGCATAATCCTATATACTCGAGCACTAGACAGGGATACACTATTAATATGTAAAAATTAAATTATAAGCGCTTACGTATCAATATTGAGATTCAATATTGCAGGAAAGGTACGTAGACGCAACGGAGATGATAAACACTAAATTGACTTCACGAGCATACCCATGAATCATACCCATCACCTCCATAGCTATAACCCATAATTTTCTTAGCCCTATCCCACTCATAAAACCCATGTTGCAATAGCTCGCGCATACCCCTTGTCGTAGTATTTTATGTATAATACATAATAATAATAATAATAATAATAATAATAATAATAATAATAATAATAATAATAATAATAATAATAATAATAATAATAATAATAATAATAATAATAATAATAATAATAATAATAATACTATTATGATTAATAATAATATTAATCTTAATAATAATAATAATATTAATAATAAATATATAGATATAGATAGAGTACGAGATAGATAGATAGATGAATGGAATGAGAAATGAACCAGAGTCGTCAAGCTTTATGCATCTTCCCTCACCAAACCCACCATGCGATCGCATGGGGGCTCTTTGATAAAGTCATGCGACCACATGAACATAGGTAGCAGCCCAACATTGTCCAATAATCTCTGCCGACACTTTTATTTATTATTATTATATATATTATATTTAATTTATATAATTACTTATATATTATATTATATTTACGTTCATGGTAAAAATATAATTTTTACCAAAATGACACAGACGTTGTTACTTGACTCATGTATCGTTTCCGGTTTCTCGAACGCATTTCCGTACGTTTAGAAAACTAGCCTTTTACGTTACGCGACGTGTACCCTCATTAATAATTTGACTTACTCATCAATAAATTACCTTATAATAAATGTAACTTATAAAATTTGAGCGTTGTGGTCATTTGATTCTATAAATCAGTGACTCGTTGTTTATTAAAATATATTATTTTGGATAAGGACATTTTATGACTAAGTTAAAGTATATATATTTTTATATTTTCATTTCGAAATATAAATTTGGGACAATATATAATATATAGTTTTTCAAAACTAATAATATTCAAATTTATATATCTTGAAATTGTTTAAGTAATAAAAAATATTATTTCGTAACATTTGTATTTTTAAAGTTTAAAATTGATATACTTTATACAAAAAAAATGTTTACAAAGACATTTTAATATTCCAATTATTTTACATTCCAAATCATTTTATCATAAAGGTTATAATAGTAGAAGTTGTTATGTCATAAGACGTTCCTAAAAAGTCTATTATATCGAAATGACGTTTTCGTTTATGAACGTAAAATCATATATGAATCATATCAGGTTTTAAGGTTTTAACTTCTAGTTTAATCATGACTCGTAGGATTAAGTCTAAAGGAAAAATCAAACATAAGGAATCATCTTAATGTAAAATGTCGATCTATTTAACTTGTCAATATCTATTTTCTAATTTACCTATATTCCCTAATTTCACTTTCACAATACCTAATATGAAGGTTAATTAATTTATCTTATCAAAAGTCACGAGGAAATTATTGTAAGGCATGAATTGGAATTTAACAGAAATTTCCACCAATCTGACTTGCTCTCGCTACTTGACACTTTGTCCTTACTCGAATATCACTTTACCATTTATTCCGAATATCGTTAAAAAGGAAAGGTTTTCTAAATCAAAGTGGACCTCTCAATAGAGACTCGTTATCATAATTCAATGTATCTGATAATTCAATCATTTGATATTATCTTCTAATTTCGTTGATAATTATTTTGAAATAATTACGTTCATGTAAAGTATTATTCGTCTAATACTTTGTTAAAGTTTTCAAGTTATAATATATACGCATATACATATATAATCATATCCGTTTATATAATGGTTCGTGAATCGTCGAACTTGGTCGAGGTTAAATGAATGTATGAATATAGTTTAGAATTCTTGAGATTTAACTTAACAACTTTGCTTATCGTGTCGGAAACATATAAAGATTAAAATTTAAATTTGGTCAGAAATTTCCGGGTCGTCACATATAAACACTAAACAATAAACTCAAAACAGTAGATCATAAAATCTAAACCCTAAACCATAAAGTCCAAATCATAAACACTCGACAATAAAGCCCAAACCTTAACCCGTAAAGCCTAAACTCTAAACCTTAAACTCTCTACCCTAAACGGTATACCCTACCAATATAGTAGTAGTTTACTGGTACCTGATACCATTCAAGTTAGAACTCGCCGACCATGTGAAAGGTTGAGCTTATAATAATGCAGACTCGATCCTAAACCCTGAACTTTGAGCATTTATAGGGAGATTAGAAATACATAAGTTAAGACTAGGTATGTCTAGAGTTTTAGTTCTTACTTTGTTCTTAGTTAGACACTTTCAAGTGTAATGTCTCTAACTTAACATCATTAGGTTGCTTAAAAAAAACAAATATGTTAATGCAACATTTTTTATTATATAAATTTGTTTTTTTCCCGAAAATATAAGGTATCTAAAATTGATTACTTATAAATTCTTTGTTATTTAATTACATGTCTATGTCCATACAACGAACTAAAGTACAAGGAGTGGACTAATAAAAATAATAATATAAATTCGTGAAACATTGAATTTCTAAAGTCTCTCTCGCGACTTCGATAGGGAACACCGATGTCATACCCCGTCCTAATCCATCTGGACAAAGTCACCAACATCTGGTCCCATTGCGATGATCGACTCCAAATAATGTCTCTAAAATGAGCAAATGCACAGCGGAAGGTTTCTTTCATACCCGAGAATAAACAAGCTTTCAAGTGTCAACCAAAAGGTTGGTGAGTTCATAGGTTTATCATAAAATAATAAAATTCATCATTTTGATAGACCACAAGATTTAAATCCTGCATGATACAAATGGGCCCAAATCTTATACCCACCTGTAATGTACATGCGATATCTTTTAAATACAGTACACCTTTCTCGTGTACGAAATCATCTTTCATAAATATTAGTAACCGTACACATATCTTGTGCACAAAAATAACATACACATAACCTGAGTATAAAATCATTCTCTCGATACATAACATTTACTTTTCATTGCTTTCATAGCTTGGCTTGGTAACCGACCTTAACATATAATGCGCATAAATAATATCCCCAAAACAGAACATCTCGTCTGTATAATAATCAAATAAACTTCGAAGTACTAAACACCACGCTCATTAGCTCTTCCGTCTAGTGAACATTCTGGGTGGGGGTGTTAAATCCGGTAGCTACCTTTAGGATTCGCGTCAATTAGGCGTGCACTAATTCTCAAAATTAGTGATGTTCCCTAATTCTTAGGTTACCAAGCAATAATAATCAGGGGAAAAATATTCATATCAATTGTGGCAATTATCACGTCCATATAATTCAATGGTGGCAATTATCACGTCCACATAATTCATTCGAGGAATGTTTTGCTTGTGTCTATCTCGTCAAACATTTATAAAAGCATTTCATGTATTCGTAGTTCAAAAATGTATTTCAAAAGCATTTATTAAAGCAGCTGTAAAAGTAGTGCATGTATTCTCAGTCCCAAAAAATGTAAAGAGTAAAAGGGAATCAAATAAAACTCACAATACTGTATTTTGTAGTAAAATACATATGACAATACTGAACAACTGAATAATACAGGGTTGGCCTCGGATTCACGAACCTATATCATTTGTGTATTCATTAATACATATAATCGTAATCGAACAATTTTATATATTATAACTTTATATATTATTTATTTAATTTGTATATATATATTTGAAAATGATTATTATTTATATAGTTATATATATATATATATATATATATATATATTAAAATACCTAATTTTGTTTTATATAAATATTTATAGAAAAATTGTTAATATAATATATTCATACTTATATGTAATATTACTTATGAGTATATTTTTATATACTTAATAATATAGTAATTAAATGTTGTATTTGATTATAATGATAAAATCAATAATAACATTACTTATAATAATAATTATAATAAGAATCATAGTAATAATAATAATAGTGACATTAATAATAATACTTGTAACAATATTGATTTTTCTGTTAATGATAGTCATGATACAGATTTTAGTATTTACATAATAATAACATTCATGATAATAATATTACTTTTGTCAATATTAACACTTGTATTATTTATAAAAAGATATTAATACTAATATTAATGATAATAATAATAGTTTGTGTTATTTTCGTAATAACAATAATAATAATAATAATAATCATATTCATAATAATAATGTTAATCATACTTATATCCATGATAATAATAATAATAATAATAATAATAATAATAATAATAATAATAATAATAATAATAATAATAATAATACTATTAATTCTTAGTGATATTACATATTAATAACTAAAATGATAATAATGATAACAATCATAATATTAATATTATCATAACAATAACAATAATTTATAATCATATTTGTAATTTATAATTATGATAGATAATAAATAGTAACTAATACATATTTTAGTAATAATAATAATAATAATAACAATAATACTTGAATTAGTAACAATCATTAATAATAATCATAACTATGATAATCATAATAATAAATATAATGATAATACTAATGAATAATCAAATAACTACCTTAGTAAATAGGCTGTTTTAAAAAAAAAGAATCGTCCATGCCTAGGCTTGAACCCGCGACCATTCGCACACCCGAACACCCTCTCAACCACTGCTCTGTTATATGTTTTTCTAATTTAAAACCCTGCCTAATTCTTTTAACCTAATACCTCTGTCCTTCTTCTTCATTTAAACAATTCACAGACCAAATCAAGTTACCAAATTCAATTCGTATACAATGAATTACATGACTGACTTTGAGTTTGAAAACAACATAACCTGAATACGTTCGTTCACAGACAACAATCAAAATAAAATATATATAAATATATATATATATATATATATATATATATATATATATATATATATATATATATATATATATATATATATATAAACCGCTGTTTGCTGTTCGTAGTAGGTTTAAAAAATATATATATATTGATTTTGCAATTGATAAAGTTATAGCTCAAGATCATAAAATGAAATACATTGTAATTTACTTTTAGAAAACAATGGAATCGTCAATTGGACTTGAAACATCAAAACTAGTTCAAATTTCCTCAAGAACATAATGTTTGACTTTTGAATTTTTTAACTTTGACCTCAAAATTAGGATTCGATAGATGGAATTTGATTTTGAAACTTTACAGAAAGTATCACTACATGATTTAGATCATTTCTGCATTTTTAGATTTTGAAATTGAATTCTAAATCAAACTTTGGCAGGAAAGATGAAGTTACAGAGATATCGAGCTGTTGCTTAATTTTTTTCTGTTTAATCCTACGGATTGAAATAATTTTAATTGATAGTTGAAAATGATAATGAAACAATTGAAGGATTTTTAGTCTGATAACGATTCATTTGATTATCTTATAAGGATATGAGGTTGACATATAATCACGAGTAAACAGAGAGCAGAAGAAAAAAAAATGAACTGATAATGATAGATAACAAATCTTACACGTAATTGAATATATAAGTTTTTATCTATATCTACCTGCATCTGTATTTAATATATATATATATATATATATATATATATATATATATATATATATATATATATATATATATATATATAGAAATATATCTGTAGTTATGGTATCTACATATACTTGTATTTATTTTATAATTAATCTTATAATAATAATAATACTCTTAATACTATAAACAATAACAACAAGAATTTATAATCATACAATGGCAATAATAATAATATTATTATTAATGATAATAATAATAATAATTATAAATTTTATAACAATAATATTATTAATAATAACAATAATACTAATTATAATAATACTAATTATAATAACACTAATATTATTAATGATAATAATAATATTAGTAATATATATATATATATATATATATATATATATATATATATATATATATATATATATATATATATATAATATTAATGATAATAATTATTATTATTATAAATTTTATAACAATAATATTATTAATAATAACAATAATACTAATTATAATAATACTAATATTATTAATGATAATAATAATAATAATATTAGTAATAACTATATATATATATATATATATATATATATATATATAGGGGCAGGATCAATGAGGAAGTAACCAATCGGGGGGAAGCGGGGGGAAGCACAATTTTTTTTTTCGTTTTTTTTTGGAATTTTTTTTTCCGGCATCAAAATCACACGAAAATATGAACATTTAGAAGAGACACTTCGTGATGAATGTTATTATTTAGGCGGAAAAACGATCGACAAAAATAACATTCAAGATAATATTGTTCGTGAAGAATATGAACGTTTTTTTCATGTTTTGTGAAGTAAAATTTAGCCCGATTTAGAGTTTAGGGTTTAGGGTTTGGTGTTTTGGGTTTATTCCATAAACCCAAAACACCAAACCCTAAACCCTAAACCCTAAACTCTAAACCGTTCGTGTTAAAAACTCAATCTAAATCCTAAATCTAAACCCTAAATCTAAACCCTAAACCCTAAATTTCTAAACCCTAATATCTAAACCCTATAAACCCTAATATCTAAACCCTAATATCTAAACCTCAATAGCTAAAACCTCAATATACGCTCGAAAAACACGATAATTGTTATATATTACTTCTTCGAGCGTTTTTCCGCCAAAATAAAAACATTTATCACAAAGTGTCTCTACTAAATGTTCATATTTTCATCTCATCTATAATGTTTGTGAACAAAGGTTTTTCAAAAAACGAAAAAAAAAATTTTTGCTTCCCCCCGCTTCCCCCCGATTGGTTACTTCCTTCTTGATCCTACCACTATATATATATATATATATATATATATATATATATATATATATATATATATATATATATATATATATATATATATATATATATAGTGGTAGGATATATATATATATATATATATATATATATATATATATATATATATATATATATATATATATATAGGGGCATGATCAATGGGGAAGTAACCAATCGAGGGGAAGCGGGGGGAAGCAAAAAAAAATTTTTCGTTTTTTTTGAAAATTTTTTTTCCGGCATCAAGATCACACAAAAATATGAACATTTAGAAGAGACACTTCGTGATGAATGTTATTATTTAGGCGGGAAAACGATCGACAAAAATAACATTCAAGATAATATTGTTCGTGAAGAATATGAACGTTTTTTTTTCCATGTTTTGTGAAGTAAAATTTAGCCCGATTTAGAGTTTAGGGTTTAGGGTTTGGTGTTTTGGGTTTATTCCATAAACCCAAAACACCGAACCCTAAACCCTAAACCCTAAACTCTAAACCATTCGTGTTAAAAACTCAATCTAAATCCTAAATCTAAACTATAAACCCTAAATTTCTAAACCCTAATATCTAAACCCTATAAACCCTAATATCTAAACCCTAATATCTAAACCCCAATAGCTAAAACTTCAAAATACGCTCGAAAAACACGATAATTGTTATATATTACTTCTTCGAGCGTTTTCTCGCCAAAATAAAAACATTTATCACAAAGTGTCTCTACTAAATGTTCATATTTTCATCTCATCTATAATGTTCGTGAACAAAGTTTTTTCAAAAAATGAAAAAAAAAAAGTTTTTGCTTCCCCCCGCTTCCCCCCGAATGGTTACTTCCCTCTTGATCATACCACTATATATATATATATATATATATATATATATATATATATATATATATATATATATATATATATATATATATATATATATATCAAATTTGTATCTATAGAATATATTTTTATAACAATATTAATAACGTTAGTATTGATATTAATATTAAAAGTACTTCATAACACTATTATTACAACAACTATATTAAATTTAATATATTAGTACTATATATTATTGATTACGTAATATAACACATTACATAATAACTTAGTTTGAGTATAAATTCTATATACTTTAACATATATTACAATATAAATATAGTAATTATTATATATAGAAATCATATATTTATATATAAATTTATTTTAATTATGACTTAATTATTTTATGTCTTGTTTTACATATTAAATTTTAATGTTTAAATTATATTTTATTATTTACAATTACAATATATGTGCTTATATATATATATATATATATATATATATATATATATATATATATATATATATATACAAATAATTGTTCGTGAATCGTCGAACATGGTCAAAGAGTAATTGATTACATGATTATAGTTTCAAAAATTTTTGAGACACAATATTATAGACTTTGCTTATCATGTTGAAACCATATAAAGATTAAGTTTAAATTTAGTCAGAAATTTTCGGGTCGTCACAGTACCTACCCGTTAAAGAAATTTAGTCCCAAAATTTGAGTGAGGTGGTCATGGCTAACAATAAAAATGTTTTCATGACGAATATGAGTTGATAAATAGAGTTTTATCATCATTGAGTAATATGGATAAAACAATTCGATTATTTGAAGAGCACGAATGAAGCTATCACAAAATAGTGAAATGAGGAAATTAAAGATTTGTCTTAACTTTTGACGTAGTCACGGTTGATTTTCCGAAATTCAAGGGATTTAGAGAAAATCTTCGTAATATGATTTGTTTCATCGGTAATTAAGGATATTAGAATCCTTTTTGGTTAAATGCGATAATCTGTCTCGCTTGCTCTGCCGGATATTTCACTATAATTTCACTCCCTTCGTTTCCTTTATATTTTGGAGTTCCATCCTTTTTTTTCTCTTCCTGACTTTAAGTCAAGCGAATGATGGTCCAGAATTCGTGGGTATGAAGTTTCGAATGAACATGACCATTGTTTTAAGAGAGAAAATGTAATAGCACGATCTTGATTGGTTAAATTACCAGAATTCAAGGGAACAGATAGGACTATCAAGAAAATATATTCTTGATATGTTTATAGATTAGATAGAATATAAGAGTCGTGTAACATAGCACATGATGACGTTATGATCTGTGAATCATCACGTTCCATTTAGAAACTCAAGCGTTCCCAACACTCCTTTCTTTATCATCAAACTTTTGACCGTTTAGATCATCTACCATTTTTCTGTTTCCTCTGCATTTAATGCTACGAAATCTGAATCATCGGTTATCAATCCGAGGTGGTTTCAGGAGAATTATGTTTTTAGATGATTAAACGCTGATGGTAACATGGTGAAATATAAAAGGTTCCCCGATAACAATAAAAGAGCACGCATATATATCAAGGTTATAATAAGGTTGTTTCGAACGAAAAGTCGACGTTGACTTGCTGGAGCTGTGATAAAATTGGCTAATTTGAAAAAGAATTGCAATGTTATTTTCGGTAACAACAATGCTAAAGGAGTTAGCACAGATACGTGTTAATCTTTTACTCAGGTTCCGAGTGTTTTCAGGTGCATAACTATATGCATTGTCTTTTCTTCCGTAGATGAAATGCGGTTGGTTCATTCTCCTGATTGAGGTGTTTTTAAGATTCGTGAAAAGTTTGAATGCAGATTGGAATTGTCAAGATACAAATGAGGTTTAAGATAAAATCAAGTGGCAAACTTGAAGAATTGTTTAGTTTCATATGTATAATCAATATTTTAATTCATTTTAATTGTCCAATGTTGGCAGTCCACAGTCGATAGTCCACAGTTAACAGTCCAATAATTCATATATAGTTTAATATATAATATTCGAATTAATTAATACGTATCGTGACCCGTGTACATGTCTCAGACTCGATCACAACTCAAATTATATATATTATTATAGAATCAACCTCAACCCTGTATAGCGAACTCTAGCATTACAGCATATAGAGTGTCTATGGTGATTCCAAATAATATATATAGATGCGTCGATATGATATGTCAAAACCTTGTATACGTGTCCCGATATTTAAAGTGCGTAAAATAAATAACAGAAATTAAATGACGATAAATAAAATTGCGAGAATTAAATTGCGATAAAATAAATTGCGATAAATAAATTGCGATAATTAAATTGCGATAAATAAAATGTAATACGGAATTAACAGTTATCTAGGATCAGTCAGCTAGGATTTTGTTAGCGTGGATTCTTAACAAAATTTCTCATAGTTAATTTGTTTGTTTCTAACAAATTTTATTTGTTCAAATGTTTTCTTCATTATGCCACTTGTTGAATTCTGATAGGTCAAAATCCGAATGTGAAATTGAATGAAAATGGTTATTCTGCGGTGAACGGATTCGTATATCTGTGGATGTAAGTAGGATAATAAATGAATGTTGAATCAAATTGGAAGAATGTACAGTGTAACTTATTAATGTGAAATCTAAATATTTCTAGGGTATTACCTACCCGTTAAAATATTTTCACCATTAACAGTCTGTACAAAAGAATTTTTAATTACAATCTTTATGAAAACATATATACATATATATTTTCTTCAGATGTAACCATGGATTTAATGAGTCAATATGATATTAAACTCATTTGATTTACCGTTAGAACAAGAATATATAATCTCTAAAACATTAGAGATTACATAATCGCCATGTCGAACAAAGATAAATGATGTAGAACGATACGTAGAATGATGATTATACTCGAGGTACAGAATGAGATGTTTTGCAATTGTTAAAGTCATAGCTCAAGATCATAAAATGAAATACATTGTAATTTACTTTTAGAAAACAATGGAATCGTCAATTGGACTTGAATCATCAAAACTAGTTCGAATTTCCTCAAGAACATAATGTTTGACTTTTGAATTTTTTAACTTTGACCTCCAAATTAGGATTCGATAGATGGAATTTGATTTTGAAACTTTACAGAAAGTATCAATACATTATTTAGATCATTTCTGCATTTTTGGATTTTGAAATTGAATTCTAAATCAAACTTTGGCTGGAAAGATGAAGTTACAGAGATATCGAGCTGTTGCTTAATTTTTTCATGTTTAATCCTACGGATTGAAATAATTTCAATTGATAGTTGAAAATGATAATGAAACAATTGAAGGATTTTTAGTATGATAATGATTCATTTGATTGTCTTATAAGGATATGAGGTCGACATATAATCACGAGTAAACAGAGAGAAGAAGAAAAAAAATGAACTGATAATGATAGATAACAAATCTTACGCGTAATTGAATATATCAGTTTTTATCTATATCTACCTGCATCTGTATTTATAATATATATATATATATATATATATATATATATATATATATATATATATATATATATATATATATATATATATATATATATATATATATATATATATATAGATAGATAGAAATATATCTGTAGTTATGGTGTCTACATATACTTGTATTTATTTTATAATTAATCTTATAACAATAATAATACTCTTAATATTATAAACAATAACAACAAGAATTTATAATCATATAATGGCAATAATAATAATATTATTATTAATGATAATAATAATAATTATAAATTTTATAACAATAATATTATTAATAATAACAATAATACTAATTATAATAATACTAATTAATATTATTAATAATAACAATAATACTAATTATAATAATACTAATTATAATAATACTAAAATTATTAATGATAATAATAATATTAGTAATAACTATATATATATATATACATATATATATGTATATATATATATATACCTAAATATATATATGTGTATATATATATATATATATATATATATATATATATATATATATATATATATATCAAATTTGTATCTATAGAATTTATATTTATAATAATATTAATAACGTTAGTATTGATATTAACATTAAAAGTACTTCATAACACTATTATTACAACAACTATATTAAATTTAATATATTAGTATTATATATTATTGATTACGTAATATAATACATTACATAATAACTTAGTTTGAGTATAAATTCTATATACTTTAACATATATTACAATATAAATATAGTAATTATTATATATAGAAATCATATATTTATATATAAATTTATTTTAATTATGACTTAATTATTTTATGTCTTGTTTTACATATTAAATTTTAATGTTTAAATTATATTTTATTATTTACAATTACAATATATGTGCTTACATATATATATATATATATATATATATATATATATATATATATATATATATATATATATATATATATATATATATATATATATATATATATTAACACTATTATTACAACAACTATATTAAATTTAATATATTAGTGTTATATATTATTGATTACGTAATATAATACATTACATAATAACTTAGTTTGAGTATAAATTTTATATACTTTAACATATATTACAATATAAATATAGTAATTATTATATATAGAAATCATATATTTATATATAAATTTATTTTAATTATGACTTAATTATTTTATGTCTTGTTTTACATATTAAATTTTAATGTTTAAATTATATTTTATTATTTACAATTACAATATATGTGCTTACACACACACACACACACACACACACACACACACACACACATATATATATATATATATATATATATATATATTTACAAACAATTGTTCGTGAATCGTCGAACACGGTCAAAGGGTAATTGATTACATGATTATAGTTTCAAAACTTTTTGAGACTCAATATTACAGACTTTGCTTATCATGTCGAAACCATATAAAGATTAAGTTTAAATTTAGTCGGAAATTTTCGGGTCGTCACAACCGACATATGACATTAAGGGCAGAATGTCAGAACACCGTAATCTCAGTGTTCTCTGATACTATTACATGTATAATTTTCCGTTCATTAATAATCGTGCAATGCACGGGCAAAAAGCTCGATTTATTTTAACTATAGCAAGGTTGGCTATTCATTGGTAAATATCGTATGACTTTATATTGAGACTATTTTATCTTTTTTTTTTTTTTTTTTTTTTTTTTTTTTTTTTTTAACGGCTGAGACTATTTTATATATAGTTCAAAACAATAAATGTTTGATAAAATAACTTAAGTTGCATAATTTTTTACCCAATCGTGTAATACACATGCTCTAAAATCTACGTATATATATGATTTCAGGGGCAGACATTTATAGAGACTAGGCGGGGCACCCGCTCCGGCTGGATTTTCTAATTTACACTTGAAATTTTTTTTTATCAAAAAAAAGGTTTTTTATCTCATACGTCAATGAAAAAATTAATAAATTTTATATCCAAATTGGGTTCTAAGTTGATTTAATTGAATTTAGATGAAACATTGACAAAACAAAAATGTTGAAATTTTGATTAACATGGAAAGAATCGGAATGAATTTTAAAAATTTTTAAAATATTTTACGGAGTAAAATTTTAACTCACCCGCCATTTATCTCCAAATTTTGCATTCTAAAATTTACACATTAACTAATAGACAAAAGTTATGAATAGTAACTAGGGGTATTTTCGACTTTTCATCTTTTTTTTATTTTTTTTTATTTTAACTAAATTTCATTTTGCCAACAACCCTCCACACTTTTTTAAAAAATTCAAATCGACCCCCAAACAGGGGGTAAAGTGTCAATTAACCATTTTCATAAAAAATCTTAAATAAACTCCACCCATTATGAATAGTAACCATGGACATTTTCGACTTTTCACCTTTTTATTTTTAATTTTAACTAAATTTCATTTTACCAACAACCCCCCACACTTTTTTGAAAAATTCAAATCGACCCCCAAACAGGGAGCTAAAGTGTCAATTAACTATTTTCATAAAAAATATTAAAAATAAACTCCACCCAAATATTCAACGGGTCATATCTTCTTGCTCGCAACGAGTTAAATTTTTCCGACACCATCATTAAACTCGAAATAATTTTAGAAACACAATGTCACTAGCTATACGCAAAACGGACGCTTTTTAAAAAACGCTAAATATTTGGGGTACTTTTCATACACATTGATTTTGCGTTAAATTTTTAAAAGTTGACAATTCCAAAGCGAAACGCGGAGATGCACATATATTATTAATTTAAAATAACATTTAAATCTCTCACGGGTTATACCTTTTAGTTCGACTCGAGTTGCGCTTCAACGACATCATCGTTAGTCACAAAATAATTTTACTAAACGCAATAAAATTCATTGAAAACCGAACCCTCGGCGCGAAGGGAGCTTAAACTAATTGCCTAACCTAAGTCCTCTCTTTACCTTTTTTTTTTTTTTTTTTTTTTTTTTTTTTTATCGGTGGTATTTTGTGATTGATCTGGTGCTCATCTACCCGCTCTCAGACGGCTCCTATGGGCGATTCATGTAAGGGTTTGCTCATCTATCTGCTCCCAAACGACTCTTATGGGCGATACGTGTTAGGGTTTGAGATGAAAATCAAATAGTCCTAATTATTTTGTATCTAATGATAATTATTTCGTTCGAATTTTCTTCCATATGGTAAGTAGCAATTTATGCCATTGTTGTTTTAGTTAAAAGTTCAGTTACTTATTGTAATTAATCATCGTTAGATCTTTTATGCGATTTATTTTATTTTATTTTTTTTCGCGCAGATGTACCTACAATCGTTGCTTTTGCGGTCGTATTTTATAAAGGTAGCGATTACATCTGCGTTATTTTCTTAATTTGAGTATCCAGTTGTTGGATCTTAGTAAATTATTTATTTCCTAATTAGCGATAACATGTTTTTTACTATCTGGCATATATACTCCAGTCCAGTGGTGATCCTTTATCTTAATACTGGTTGGTGTTGCAACAGGTGAGCTTTATCACCATAACTTAAAATGCAGTTAACGACAGTTGTTATATTTGTGTACTTGCAGTCTTTAAATGCTCAGTACATAATACTTTTGTGAAATTCAAGCATTGTATGGTGTTTTTCAAACATTATTTTAACACTGAGACTGATGGATCCTAATTCTGCATACAGAATAGCTAATATTAATTGAGAACCGACAAAGTAGGGGAAAAGCATTGCAATTTCCAACATCACTCATATTTGGAAGATATACACACTTTGATAGCATACCAGTCTCTGGATTCCCGCAACACTACTTTGAGTTCACGTCTCACAACCAGCTACAAGACTCATCAAATTCGGAGCAAATATTCTATGGTTTTTTTTGTTCCAAACAACCCTTTAGCCTCCACCCCATATCTATTTTAAATTCGGAACACATATTCGAAATGATGTATCTGTCAATCAGGTTAATAATCAGGTTAATAACATTAATCGTGATTTCATATATAATTTATAAATTTATAAATTATTCTTTATAGTAAGGTGATATTTGTCTAAATTCGATTAGGACGATATGAGTGTTCGGGATTAAACATGTAACCACTGATATTAATATATGTATTGCGTTGAATTGTTAGATACGAGATTGGTCATGAATTATTAGATTCGCATGTTACGATTTTAAATTTGATTAGATTTAAGAGAATCCAGGTAAACCATCAATGCCTTTGTTTTTGATCTCACACTAAGATTGGAAGAGTCTGTCTCTTATGATGAAATTGAAGCTGCTGTCAAGTAAGCATCCTGTTTGATCATGTTTTGTTTCATTGATGCTTTTTACCATGGTTATAATGCTCATGATTTTAGGTGAGTTTTTAGGGAGGAATCTGAAGGAAGTTGAAGGGAATCATAGGCTATAGAGATGAGGATCTTATTTCTACAGGCTTTGTGGTAGGAAACATGTCTAGTATATTTGATGCTAAAGCTGGAATCATTTTAAATAACAATATTTGATATTTGATGGTTTGTGGAAGGACCTCTATCTGAATAACTTGAAGCAGATTATAGTTCAATTTCAGAAACCAAAAAAGGTATGAATAACTTGAAACAGGTCTAGCATATTTTATTGTTGTTGATTAGTTTAATGATGCTAAAATCGGATTGTGATAGGTTGCTAAATTTAATCACCGATCATTGTAGAGATTGAGACTTTTGTGGAGTTGGTTCTAAATTTTCTATTAGGTAATGGAGTACTCTTACTTGTTTTGGTTATAACTTCAAGTAGTATATAAATATAAATTGTGTAGTAATTGTGTTGTTGTCATTGAACTAATATTTTTGTCAAATGGGTCGATTGTTTTGTTAACTGACTTAGAAAACGTGAATAAGTTACATTGACGTGATGTTTCGGCGGTGGAGATCCCCATTGTCAAACCTACGCTGAGTACTAAATATCAATTTACTCTTTATGATATGGTTGATAAGTAGTTATGTTGTGTTTATATTCTATTTTCATTAAAATGGTGATAGTTAAGAGGGCAACGATCTTGTTAAAGGTGTTAGAATTGTGCCTCATGGGCTACTACTAAATTTCCGAAAGGGCTATGAAAGTGCCAACGTGGCTATATCTTGCTAAATGAACTTAGTTTATTTTGATTGTATTTTTGTTTGGTTAGGTTTGGCAGGTTGCCATTCATTGTTTTGAGCTTGGGTATTTAGGCTTTGCTGTGATATTTTAATATGTGGCTTTTAATATGGTTAAAATACATAGCTTTTTTTCGTAAAAAAAACATATGATTATGTTCTTATTCCTTTCAGGTTTAGCTAATACATGTCTGATCAGTTCGAGAGCTCTTGAAAATGAAGTTATTGGGATCGAGTTTAAGTCGTAGAGGGAAATGTAAGATTTATATTATAGATGATGAATTGTATATTGGTTTGATTAGTTGTATGAACTAAGTATTGATTTCTTATATGCAGTTTGCTAAAGTTATTGAGAAAGATGGACCAGGCAAAACACCATTAGTTGTGGCTGTCAACCAAAGTGGAGAGTTTATTGTTGGCTCTCATACTAGAAATCAATCAGTCACTAACTCAGGCAAACACCGTACTTTGTACAAAATGTTTTATTTGGTATACGATTTTATAATTCCCAGACACTAAAAGATATGGGAATGGTTTATATAAGATTGTTTGAAATAGAGTTTTAGAAATATTTGTTACTTAATGAATTCTATTATAATGTCTCCTAGTAGTGTAGTCCATGATTAAGAATACTTCATTGAAATATAATTGTATTTTATTGCATATTTATTTTTTTAATATATTTTAAATTGTAACGAATAAACAAAATTTTCTATTGATGCAAGTAAGAACAGGATTTGGATAATCTTGCCAAAAGCCTAAATTCGGGTCCAAACCCGAGTATCCAAACCGGGCCTGAAATTCTGGATCGGATCCAAATATTTAAACTGGATCTGGAATTTCTATGACTTGTTAGGACTCAAAATTAAGTCCTAATAAACTTGATTTAATAGTATAAATATATTAGAATCCATTTTCACGGTACTAAACTAACATATTATTATATATTAGGATTCATTTTGTGATTTTAAAGTCTAAAATATTTATATTAGGACTTTTTTAGTGGTATTAACCATAAAAATTATTATATTAGGACTTTTTTAGTGGTACTAAAGTAACATTTTTGCTTATTAGGACTTTTTTTTTGGGGGATGATTCTCACACACACTTTTTTAATCCTCACACACTTATTTTAACCTTTTACTCTTCTAATAATACTCAATTGGTGTGTGTGGATCAAAAAAGTGTGTGTGAGAATCATCCCCCTTTTTTTTTTCTTGGTACTAAACTAGTATATTGTTACATTAGGACCATTTTTATTGGTATTGTAAGACCCGAATATTCGTAGTGTACATATGTGTATATGAGTTACTCAAGTTTGGGGTTTTGGTTGCACATAATTAAAAAGAGAAAAGATGCTGAACTGGGAGGTCGCGCGCCGCGCGGCTAGGTGGCGCGCCGCGCCATCTGTCTGCGACAGATTCCTTTCTTCTTTTTAAAATAGATATTTTGAGGGCAATTGTGTAATTTCACTTTGGGGCCGAATTTAATACCCTAGATCAGTTTTGGGAGCTCATTAACTCCATTCACAACCACCTTATCCTCTCCAATTCAATTCTAGTGAGAGAGTGCATTTCTTGAGTGAGAAAGCTTCATTAAAGGGTAAAGGAGGTTGAATCGGGTCTTAGTGCGAGTTCTAAAGTCGTTCATCTAGTCGCTAGCTACGTAGTGATTGTGTTGGTAAGTTCTAAAACTTAGATTCTTACTTTAATTGCATTAAGGGTTAGGGTTTGGGTTAGTGATGCACACAAAACCCACTTGCTAGTAATTTGGGGGGGGGGGGGGGGTTTGGGTGAATTTGGGTCATGTAGACTCAAAGGTAACTAATTAGGGTTTTCAAAGTGTTAATTTATGTTTATGAACCTAATTAGTTAGTTAAAGTACTAGAACACTTCAATGATATGTAAATGGGTGTTAATTGGGCATGGATGACCCAAATGGGTGTGTTGACCTTGAAATGGGTCAAATGGGTTTTTAATGACCTAAGTGGTCTTGCATGTGTGAAAATGAGTTAAATTGGTGATTTAAAAATGTAATAAGACCATATTTGACTAGAATTAGGGTTTTTGGTGAAGTTGACCCATTATTAGGGTTAATGGTGCAAAATGGGTCGGGATTGCACTTTGGGTCAAAATGACTTAGGAATGGTGAAAGAATTGGTTGACCGACTTGAGTTTGCGTTTGATAATATGTATAATGTGATAGGTACGTTACTTTGAGGTTTCGCAAGCTCGGGTATCTTTTCACAAGACTTTGAGGTGAGTGGAGTAATTATACGTATGTGTATATGACGTATTTATTTGGGGGTGTTATGGTATGAACCATCGAGCCGGTAGTGCCATAACATGTGTGTGATCGAGTGTGAACCACGAGCCGGTAGCACTATAAACTAAGATGTGAACCACGAGCCGGTAGCATCGAGTGTGAACCACGAGCCGGTAGCACTATAAAAGAGTATGACTCAATTGCGTATGGTGTGAACCACGAGCCGGTAGCACCATAGCGTTATGGTTAAACATATTGAGATTGTTGATTGTTTGGCATATTGTTTAAATATATTGTGTTGAGTATATGCTAATGCGGTTTTGTGATAATGTGCGACTTGTTAAGTATTTCGGGTATGATGTTATGCTAATTTGAGTTTCAAGTTCGTACAAGGTATTCGGTAATTGTGATTGCAAATAGATGGGTTATATATATGTATGTATAATTATTGCATTCACTAAGCTTTGCTTACCCTCTCGTTGTTTACCATTTTATAGGTTCAGTTTTGGACAAGGGTAAGGGCATCGTTTTGGACTAGAGATCCCGCTTGATGCTAGGGGACGCTTTTGGCTTTAGTAGCTCTTGGAGTTTGACCGATAGTTGGGTAGTTTAATCCCAAACGCCATGCTCATTGTGTAGTTTGGAACTTAAACTTTTTGGTGGTCGAAACTCGTAAATTGTATTAAACTCGTAAAACGGCCGATGTGGGCCCCGCCTGTAAAACATTGATTTTATATTTGAAACAAGTTAGTTTTTGTTATAAAATATCTAGATTGTGTTATAAAATATCTAGATTGGATGTTAATTTTATTATTATTATATTTCTTGCATAGTAATATTTTATACTATAAATAGACATGTATGGTAACCATTTAAGGTGCACCATTTCTCTTGAAATATCAATATCAATATTTCTTCTCTTTTTTTCTCTCTTTGTTCTTATAACCATTAAAGGTAGTTATAAGCCTACTGAATTATAACACGTTATCAGCACGAAAAGCTTAGTGTAATTAAAAGATATCTCAAACGATCACGAATCACTAATCAAGGTATGAAATTATTAATAATTTTCAGACTCGAATATATCAAATTTTGGACTACTAACATTTATATTTATGTTATTTAAGTTATATATGGTCGGTTATACCACCTGAATTATATTTCTGTAATCTAACTTTTACTAACTTCACTAACATTTATATTTATGTTATTTAAGTTATATATGGTCGGTTATACCACCTGAATTATATTTTCTGTAATCTAACTCTTATTAACTTCACTAACATTTATATTTATGTTAATAAGACCTCATGATTGTACGCAACACGTCATTTGACAACACGGTACTTTATGTACGCAACACGCCATTTGACAACACGGTACCATGGGTCGAGATTAATTCCGATCAATACGAATACGACGGGGTCTTTATATGTTATCTAACATTTATGATTACTTATGCAATTAATCATTATTTATTTCATGCATACTAATGTTTATTCTTAAATTTATAATTTTAAAAGTTAAAATAAAAAAATAGTTTGTATTTTTATTAAAAGTAAATCTTAAAAGTTAAAATAAGAAAAAGTAGTTTGTACTTTTATTAAAAGTAAATCTTAAAAGTTAAAATACAAAAAGTAGTTTGTATTTTTATTAAAAGTAAATCTTAAAAGTTAAAATAAGAAAAAAGTAGTTTGTATTTTTATTAAAAGTATATCTTAAAAGTTAAAGTAAGAAAAAAAAGGGGATGGTAAAATGAAATAGTTTTTTTTGTCAAAAATGAAGTATTGAAAATGAAGTGGTCTCCTTCTATAACTAAAAAAAATATATACTTTTATCAAATGAATTTTTTTGTGGCCGACAATTTCAAACACGAGTCCGTGTTTAGTTTATCAAGAATATCTCTTGCTTTGGTGAAAGGTCACGATCACGATATCAGGTGTTGTGAAAGAATTAAAAAATTGGTCAAGTGGCCTTTTAAAAACTAGAAAAAAATTTAAACAAAAAGGTTTTTTTTTATATATTTATAATTTACGGGTAACGTAAAAAAAAGGAAGTTTTTTTAAAAAAAAAAAAAAACAAAGAAAGTGTTTAAATGAGTTTTACAGAAAGGGGGAAAGCAAAGTAAAAAAAACTTTTTTCCAAACAAAGGTAAATGAAAGTAGGACTTAATACAAGAAAAAAGTAAACATCTCCTAGACGTGATAAAATCTATCAATGATAAGTATTAGACTTGATGAGCTAAATGTGACAAAAATGTTTCAACATGTCTTATGTTAATTTTCTAAAATAAGTTATTATTATTCCGAGTTTAACACATATACATATGTTAATTAAAAACAACCTTTTTGTTCTTATGTAGTGTTGGGTTGCAATTTTGGTTGTATGCCATAATTCCATCCAGTAGAGTGACAATAGAAAACTTTTGATGATAATCAATAAAAAACTTTTTTCCAAACTTGTCAAATGTTTTGTTAAAAACGTGACCGTTGAAAAAAGGAGGTTGAATAATAAAACTTAAAAAACAAATTATTTTTTTAAGAGTGTGCATCAAAATGGCCCGTTTAATAATGGGGAGTAAAAATATAGTCAAATTGTTTCAACGAACAAGGGTTCAATTGGATGTCTCTTAAAAAAAATCCGCGGGTACGGGTGATGGATCCAATGGATCCGCATCCACGACCCGCGGGTGCTATCCCTAATTGTGACAAGTACAAATCAACTAAAAGTCTAAAAAATAAATGCTCTTATAGGGACCAAATGTTCACAATAATTGCCTAAGCTAGATATGAAACAAATAGTTCATAAAAAAAAAGGTCGTTGTGCGTTTTCGGGATGATAGCCGAAATACACTTACAAAAGTAGGTCAGCCGTCAATTCTTTATGGCCATATCAACGTAGATCAATAAAATCATTTATGGTTTTGATAAAAGATTAATTAAAAATTAATTATTTTTTGGTCTTGGATTCTCGGTAACAAAAGCAAAGGTTGTTTTTGGTTGCCACAACAAACAAGACAGTGGTTGTTGACTTTTGTTGTTAAACATGGCACAAGTGAACAATAACAATAGATTATTGTTTTTGAAAAGAATAATGATGCGTTAATTTTATTGTATAAAATAAAATTAAAGAAAATGGTTTTCATTGATGACTATGAACAAACGCAAACAAAGTGTTTGTGGTATTTGGTGATTAAAAAAAAAAGTGCATCTAAAGCTTCTACTGAAAATAATATGCATCTAAAGCTTCTACTGAAAATTAATGTGCAAGGTACAACGTATAACTATATGGTCAAATTCATTTGAGCCTTCGGAGTCACAAGTATATGATGTATATATATATTACTCAATTAACAAAATAGTAAATCTAAATTAATTCATATGAATAGTAAAACGAAATTAATTAATTTACTATTCACATAAAAAAGCGCATATGATAAAAAGCGCATCGCATATGATAAGCGCATATGATAAAAAGCGAATATGATGAAAAGCACAACGCATATGATGAAAATCGCATATGATTAAAAGCGCATATGGTGAAAAACACAACGCATATGATTAAAAGCGTATATGGTGAAAAGGATATATGATAAAAAAAAAACACATATGGTGATTTATAAAAAAAAAAAAAAAAACACATATGGTGATTAATGGAAAGCACATATGGTGATTAATGAAAAGTATATTGTGAAAAAGAATCACAAATGTTTCTTGAAAGAATTCAAGGTAAGATATATGAACCAATTCATCCATCATGTGAACTATTTTGATATTTCATGGTTCTAATAGACGCATCTAGCGGATGGTCTCATATTTGTATGTTATCAAGCCGTAATATGGCATTTGCAAAGTTTCTTGCACAAATTATTAAATTGAGAACACATTATTCTGATTACACCATTAAAAGGATGAGACTTGATAATGCTGGTGAGTTAACATCTCAAGCATTTAATGATCATTATATATCTACAGGGATTGTTGTTGAACATCCAGTTGCTCATGTGCATACACAAAATTGGTTTAGCTGAATCAATAGATAAACGCTTACAGCTAATAACTAGACAATTGATAATGAGTACAAATCTCTCAATATTTATATGTGGACATGTAAATTTACATGCTGCGACATTAATTCGCATTATACCATGTGGAAGTCGTAAATATTTTCACTTAATACTTGATTTTGGCCAAGAGCCAAATATTTTCTACCTTAAAACATTGGTTGTGCAGTGTATGTTCCAATTGTATCACCACAACACAATAAAATGGTTCTTCAAAGAAAGATGATAATATATTTTGGATATAAAACATCTTCAATCATAAGATATATTGAACCCATGATGGGTGATGTTTTTACAGCACGTTTTGCTGATTGTCATTTTAATAAAACATTGTTCCCTAGATTAGGGGGAGAAATAAAAATAAAAAATAAAATGATGCTTCATGATGTGAACATCAATTAAGGTATATTGAACTCGCACAAAAGAATGTGAAACGAAAGTTCAAAAATAATGCATATGCAAGAACTTGCAAATTAATTACTTTATGCATTTACAGATATAAAAAAGTGACTAAATCATATATACCAGCGATAAATGCTCCAGCTCGAACTGAAATTCCAAAAGCTGGCAATAATGTCACTGTTGAGTCTTTGCCACGCATCAAACGTGGAAGATCAATTGGTTCCGAAGATAAAAATCCTCGAAAAAGAAAATCAGCTGATAATGAGGTAAGAGAAAGTGTTCAAGAAGAACCACAAATCAATATTCCTTCTGCAGAGGATATTGATAAATGTAAATACTAAAATTGCGATAAATTATGCAATATTATGGAACCGAAATGAAACTAAAATCTCTATGAGATATTTTCATATAATGTTACAATGACATCATGAATAAAGATGATGATCTGGAACTAAAATCTGTCATTGAATATACAAAATGGACATGATTGAGCTCAATGGAAAGGAGCAATAAGAGCTGAATTAGAATCGCTCGATAAAAGAAAAGTTTTCGGATCAATCGTTATCACTTTTAAAGATGTGAAACGTATGGGATACAAATGAATTTTTATCCGAAAAGAAATGTGCAAATGAAGTTACAAGGCAAAACTAGACTTGTAACTCAATATTTCCTACAAAGACCAGAAATGAATTAGGAGGAAAAATTATCCTCCTGTAATGGATACAATTACTTATTAGATACTTAATCAACCTGGTAGTTATTTAAATGCATCTCATGAATGTTGTTACTACTTATCTGTATGGATCACTTAATAGTGATATATATGAATATACCTAAAGGGTTAAGGTATCATAAGCATCTATTGTAAAACCCAAGGGAATATATTTCATTAAATCACAAAGATTTCTAAGTGGGTTTATACAAACGGGACGTATGTGGTATAACCGATTAAATGACTACTTGATAAAAAAAGGGTATAAATATAAACTTATTTTGCACGTATGTTTTATAAAAACAATGTTCGGATATGAGATCATAGTTGTTTATGTCAATGTTCTTAACATCATATGAACAAATAAAGAGATCTATGAAATCATTCAACTTCTAAAGAATTATTTTGAAATGAAAGATCTTGAAAAAACCAAGTATTACCTTGGATTGCAAATTGAGCATATGCCTAATGGTTTACTTGTACATCAAACAACTTATACTGAAAAGATTTTAAAACATTTTTTTTAAAGACAAACTCATTGTTATTAGATCACTCAATATTGACACTGATCTATTTCATCCCTGCGAAGATCATGAAAATTTTAACAGATCGGAAGTTCTATATTTTAGTGCAATTGAGGTTCTTATGTATCTTATAGATTATACAAGATCTGACATTTCTTTTGCAGTTAATTTGTTGACAAGGTTCAGCTCAGCCCCTACCAAAAGACATTGGAATGAGATCAAACAAATAGTTTGATACCTTCGGGGAACTACTGATTTATAATTATTTTATTCTAACAACTCGAAACAAGATTTGTTTGGTTATACAGATGCAGATTATTTATCCGATCTACATAAAGCTAAATCTCAAACTGGATATGTATTCCTAAATGGAGGCACCGCAATATCATGACGTTCTCAAAACAAACACTTGTTGCAACATCATCAAATCATGCCGAAGTGATTGCATTACATGAAGCTACTCGGGAATGATTTTAGTTAAGATCAATGATACAAATCATTATTGATTCTTGTGGACTAGAACGCTATAAAAGCGTAACAACTATCTATGAAGATAATACAGCTTACATAATACAAATGAAAGAAGAGTATCAAAAATGACAGAACAAAACATAAATGCTGACGAGGCGCTAAAGCTATAAACGGTCTTAACGGTCATAAGTTTGATGGAAAAGAATGGTATATTGGTAAGGCTCAGAAAAAGACTGAAAGGGAATAGGAACTGAAACAACGGTTTGAACAAACCATGAAGGAGACTGTAGACAAATCACGAGGGCCAAACTTGTACATAAAAGATTTAGATGATACAGTTTCAGATGAAAACCTCAGATTTTTCTCATATACTCAAGATATCGTAAAAGACAACCAGATTAAAATGAGATACGTTCAATCAACAACTCTGCTGATCTTTATACCAAAGCACTGCCAACTGCTATTTTCAGAACACACGTTCATAATATTGGCATGAGGCATGTTCAGAAGATGTAACAACTCAGGCGTTGCCTACTTGAGGGGGAGTCAACTCTATACTGCACTCTTTTTCCCTTAGCTAAAGTTTTATCCCAATGGGTTTTCTTTAGCAAGGTTTTTAACGAGGCAGTACTAGTTATTCTCTAATAAAATTGTCATCCAAGGGGGAGTGTTATAAAATATCTAGATTGTGTTATAAAATATCTAGATTGGATGTTAATTTTATTATTATTATATTTCTTGCATAGTAATATTTTATACTATAAATAGACATGTATGGTAACCATTTAAGGTGCACCATTTCTCTTGAAATATCAATATCAATATTTCTTCTCTTTTTTTCTCTCTTTGTTCTTATAACCATTAAAGGTAGTTATAAGCCTACTGAATTATAACAGTTTTACATATTTGGATGTATGGTAAAAAGCGTTTCGTCTAAAAGTGTCGGGAACTAGTCAATCTTTTTCGCATTTTGAGACTTTCCGGACAGTCCACTTTGGCGCGCCGTGCCCCTACCTGGCGCGCCGCGCGGGTATGCTGCACAGGAATTTTTTTTTTTATTTTGTATTTTCGCGTGGTTTGGTCGAGGGTTGGTTTGGGTTGTTACAAGTGGTATCAGAGCATGGTCTAAGGGATTTAGGTGACTTGAGATAGGCGCCTAGACTTACACTTTTTGTATGCGCGTTTATGCGGGACTTGTAGGACTTTGGGTCGGATCGGGATTGGTTTGTGCATAGGTTTATGTAAACTAATCATGCGCTATTTGTTATGTATGTTTAGCGAGCATCGAGCGAGATGGACGTTGTACTAGCAAGTTAATGCGACGTGCTCGCGTAACAATGATTAGCTACCATTGTTACGGGCGCAAATCGTGTCGAACAAGCAATGTACGACGATTGTTGAGCAAGATGGGGTAGTGTGGTGTATATGTATATACATACGTGTTATGACTTTTGTTTCGCCGCTTAACCTACTTCGTTTTATAGAATGAAGACGAGAAACGGACCCGATCATGATAACGGAAGTACAAGTGAGGACGCTTGGCCAAGGTCGAGGCCGTCTTTAAAAAGTTAAAAGCGGATTTTCTTACGGACGTCCGAAAAGTCTTCCAAGATTCGGTCGATGGGCAGGTGACCGATTTGATAAATGAACGAATGAAGGCCACTATCGAAGGGGCCCTTGATGCTAGAAACATTTATCCTCGTGGTGAAGGAGGTGAAGGAAGGCGGGACTTCCACTACAAGAATTTCAAGGACACTCAACCCCCGATGTTTAATGGGGTACGAGATCCTTTAAAAAGTACATGTTGGATCTCCGACATCGAGGGAGCTTTCCGTACCTCGGAATGTCCTCCCGAGAAGAAGGCGAGGTATGGCTCTAGCATGCTACGAGAAGAGGCTAAGTTATGGTGGGATGATAAAATCAACTTGTATGGTGAGGAACAATGTATGGGCTTGACGTGGGAAGAATTTAAGAAGGAGTTTTTCAAGGAATACCGAACTTCTTCCGATCTCGATAGAATCCGGGACGAGTTGCACCATTTGCAACAAGGTTCAATGGACTTAGTTACTCTTAAGTCTACCTTCTTGGCAAAGACTCGTTTTTGCCCGGAGTATGTTGGTGATGATCACAAGCTAATGAAGGATTTCTACCGCACTTTAAATGATGAGTACAAGGGTAAGATTAGTCGGGGTATGGCTAAGTCTTTTGACGAATTATTTGAATTTGCTCGGGGTTTTGAGCCGGAGGTGCCAAGAAAGAGCGATTTTACTTTTTCAAAGAGGAAGTTTGAGGGTTCAAGTCATTCGAACTTCTCAAATAAGAAGTCCAAGAAAGGCTCCGAAAGCTTTAATAGTGTGAAGAAGGGTGCTTCCGGGGGTTTCGGGCCCACGTGTTATAATTGTAATCAAAGAGGACACATGGCCCGTGATTGCACCAAGGCGTAGACCAAAATCACTTGCTTTAATTGTGGTAAAGAGGGGCATAAGAAGCTGGAGTGTCCCGATTTGCGAAATGATAATGTGAAGCGGTTAGAGAAGGCGGCGGGTACGGCTAGGGGTCGCAACTATTTGATGACCAATGATGAAGCCAAACGATCGCACGAAGTTGTCTCAGGTACTTACATGGTTAATTCTAATCCGGCAAGGATTCTTTTCGATAGCGGTGCAAATTTGTCGTTTGTGTCTCCTAAATTTGTGCCTAAACTTAATAGACCGTTAGCTAAGTTAAGTCGTCCGATAGAAGTCGAAATAGCGGACGGCAAGACGGTGCTAGTGGTTGATGTGTGTGAAAATTGTGATGTTGTTTTTGAAGGTATTTCGTATGCCCGAGAGACATATTAAATTAACGTGGCTAATATGTTTTGATCCAATTCGGGTCATACCCAATAACAAACTTACCAACACCTTATTCGTATTTGATTTTAACGATTGGTTCATTGATCAAATACGCGACACTTGAACTTCAAGAAAAATGGTTTTCTTAAATATTGCTTGATGTGTATATATATATAAATTATGGAATAATTTATATGATATGGATTTAATTATTTATAGGTAAATAATTAATTAATTATGTTACATTCTATAAAATAGGTTTTATAGAAGATGTAAACATAATAAATAAAATGTAAGTTTATAAAATATATTTTATAAAATTCAATTTTATAAAATCAAATTTTATAAAAACCATTTTATTTAAATGTATGTAGTGGCATGGGGACTCTTGCACACATGCTTAGATGCTTTTCTTGGTCAATTACAATTGCCATTCTCTATAAGCATGGTCTAGAGACTTGTAGTAAAGACACACATGCAATACACACAAAATAAGCAAGAAAAAAACTGCATTTTCTCCCTTCCCTTTTGCTGTTTCTGCCGTGACTTTTCAAAGGGGAAAAGGAGATCATTTTTCTTTTAGCAAGCTTATTATCAAGTGTTGATTAAATCCTAACCAAAGTACAAGGTGTTGGTGCAAAGTTTGGGGTATTATCTCTTGAGGTTTCATAGTTTTGAGACTCCATTCATCATCATCTTTTGACAAGCTGCTGTCCAGAATTTTGGGTTCAAAGGAAGTGGGTTACAAGCTTGGTTTAAAGGTGATTAAGTGTCTAAAACCTAACTAAGTTAAAGGGTAGTGTTGGTGCATCACTTCTTCATCATTTCCTTTTCATTTCAGCCCTCAAACCTTGTTTTGAGGAGGTATAAACTCTCTCCTTCTCTTGTTAATATGTAAGCATAATGTTCACAACTTGATCCATGGGATTTAGCTTTAAATTGGTTGAAGTTTAACAAGTAAAACTTGATAATTACACGCTTCCGTTTTGATTATAATCTTAAATGGTTTTAAGAGTTTTAAAACTTGTTAAATCCCAACAATGGTATCTAGATCCGAAGTTGTTGAAATATGCTTCGAATTGTTGTTTTAAAACCCATCAATTTTGCATTCTAAGTACATGCATGAAAGAAAGAATGCAAAAAAAAAAAAAAAAAAAAAAAAAAAAAAAAAAAAATTGTTGGATTTGGGTGGGTTTATGTTGAGTGCCGAATTGGTTAGGGTCCAAAAGTGGGTTTGGGCTCTTCCATTTGGTTCATATTTGGTTGCATGTTGAAGTTCACAATCTATGCCTTGACCTTGTGTTGATTGCATGCTATCTTTGGTTGATTTGTTATATTCATTTGGTTTGTAATAATAATTATTCAATGGCATGTAATAATTGTTCAATTGGTTTGTAATAATTCATTCATTTGGTTATGTAATTCATTTTATATTTGGTATGTAAAATAGAATAGGTTGTAATTTCATTTTCTAGATAAAATGTATTAGGATACATATTTTGTAAAAATGAAGATACAAGATGATGAAGACTTGAAGAACACAAGGTGCATATGGATGCAAGATTAAGTGGGAGATTTGAAATCTCCTACTTTGTATGATTAACCCTTATCCGGTGACATTTGTTTTCGGCTAAACAAATGTCCACCAAAATGGCTAGATTGTGAACAAACTTATTTTGCATGTGTGGTTGTTTGTATGTTTATGGATTGTATGTTTGATTGCAACAAATTAATCACACAAGTTAACAACAAACAAAACGACAATTTAATTAGTTAAATTAGACGTATTAACGACATGCAAAACGGCAATTTAAATGGTTAAATTAAAAGGGGCAACTAAAGACCTTAATAAATGGTTATTAGGAACAAGAAAAGGATAACATATATAAATTGGTTTATATCAAGTAATTGGCTCAATTACAAGACATGAAATTGGTTTTTCATAAGTACCATACACTAAATGCATGTTGGTGTATGGCATAAAAGTTTTCTCAAACTAGAATTAATGAAAACTTAAATCCCTTTTACAAACAAGGTAAACAAGTTTAACGCCATCCTATTGTGTGACACTTAAAAGTATTAGGGAACTCATGATGGGATAAAGGTCACCTAACCGTTATGAGCAAACTAATATGATTAAGGTAAATTTCGCATGCTTGTGAGATAAAGATCACCTAACCACTTGTATGTTAAATTTACAAGTCTATACAAGTAGGACGACTTGATTTGGGAATCATGAACTTAGGGTCACCGAAGCATGAGGAACAAATAGGCGTTGATGGGATAAATATGCCATGCAAAAGGATTGCATGATCCCATACTCTAGAAGTTGCAAATGGATTGCAATTGTCATTTATTGACTACCTAGCTAAATCAAATTGCGGGATAAAGGTCACCTAACCGAAATTTGGTTTACCGTTGGATTCTAGAATTTAATAATTCAATTAAATTTAAAGGGTATTGAATGTTAAATTAAAATCGATACTTAAACGAACTTTGTTAATTTTGTAGATGGCCGCCAATAACAACAACAACATTCAAAACGCACCACTTAACATGAACAACCTATCATTAAGGTCTCTCTTAGAGAAAGACAAACTCAACGATACAAACTTTATGGATTGGTTCCGCAATCTTCGGATTGTCCTCAAACAAGAGGATAAAGCGTATGTACTTGAGGACCCCATTCCCGATCAACCGGATGAGAATGATGTGTAAGCAATGGCCTCTTACGATAAGTATTGCCACGACTCCCTTCAAGTCTCATGCCTAATGCTTGGGACTATGATTCCCGAATTCCAAAAGGATTTCGAGCATCATAGTGCATACGAAATGATAACGCAATTGAAGGAGATGTTCCTTCAACAAGCGCGTGTCGAGCGTTTCGAGACCGTTCAGGCGCTACATGCTTGTCGTATGGACGATACCCAATCGGTTTCATCTTATGTGCTTAAGATGAAGAGCCTTATTGATCGTGCTAACCGCCTTAACCTAAACATATCAAATGAGTTAGCCACCGATCTTATCCTTAACTCCCTATCAAAAAGGTTTGATTAATTTGTAATTAATTACAATATGAATGGGATGGATAAGAGCATAGGTGAGCTTCACGGTATGCTTAGAACGGCGGAAACTAGCATGGGTAAAAGGGCTTTACCCGTGTTAGCAATCGATCAAGGTGGATCCAAAGGTAACACCTCTAAGCCAAAGGTGGCTAAGAGAAAAGGACCCGCCTATCAAGGCAAAGGGAAGGGGAAGATGGTTACCCCGACCATCAACAAGGCTAAGAAGCAAAAGGTAGCCGAGAAGACAAACCCCAAGGAAGACCCATGTTTCGGTTGTGGTGAGATGGGTCATTGGAAACGAAACTGTCCGGTCTATCTTAAGGAGTTGAAGGACAAGAGGGATGCAGGGCAAACCTCAGGTAATATATATATGGTATATATAGAGCTTAGTATTACTTCTTCTAATACATGGGTATTAGACACTGGATGTGGAACTCATATTTGCAATTCTTTGCAGGGGTTCAAAAGAAGTGATCACAAGGCGGGAACATCAAGTCTCTATATGGGCAATGGTGCAAAGGTGCATGTTAAAGCTCAAGGAGATTTTATTTTGAAACTTCCAAGCTGATTGGAACTTAATTTAGAAAATGTTTTGTATGCACCTGATTTAACACGAAACATTATTTCTGTTTCCCGTTTAAGACATTGTGGTTTTAATCTTAATTTTATTAATGATGATATCCATGTCTTTTTGAATGATATGTTCTATTTTAAGGCCTCGCCTTTGAATGGTATTTATGAATTGGTTCATGATAGCACATCATTCGATAGCTCAATATACCAAGCAAGCACCAAGAAGCTCAAAATGGATTTGAGTGATTCCTACTTATGGCATTGTCGCCTTGGTCACATAAACAAGAATCGAATGCATACACTTCAAAAGAATGGCCTTTTGAAATCAAATGAACTGGACTCGTTTGATGTGTGCGAATCTTGTTTACAAGGCAAAATGACTAAAGCACCTTTCAAAGGGACCTATGAAAGGGCTAAAGACTTATTAGGATTAATACATTCGGATGTATGTGGACCTTTTAAGCCCATGACTAGGAATGGTGAAAGATACTTCGTTACTTTCATTGATGACTTCAGTCGTTTCGGATATGTCTACTTATTAAGACACAAGGACGAAACGTTTGAAGCATTCAAAGAATATCAAAACGAAGTACAAAATCAACTCAATAGGACAATTAAGGTACTTCGTACCGATAGAGGAGGTGAATACCTAAGCGATGCCTTCCAAGATCATCTTAGGAGTTGTGGGATTATCTCACAACTTACTCCACCTGGAACACCCCAACTTAATGGAGTTTCCGAAAGGAGGAACCGAACCCTAATGGATATGGTTCGATCTATGATGGCAAGAAGCTCGTTACCTCTATCATTTTGGGGTTATTGTCTAAGCTCCGCGGTTCGTATTTTAAATATGGCCCCAACCAAGAAAGTAGAACGAACTCCTCATGAGATGTGGTTTGGAAAACCTCCTTCTCTTTCATACTTGAAAGTATGGGGATGTGAAGCTTATCCTAAGCAATATGTAGCTAATAAGCTACATGCTCGATCCACAAAGTGTATCTTCATAGGATATCCCAAAGATGACATGGGGTATTACTTCTATGATCCATCCGAGCAAACGGTATTTATTGCTCGGAAAGCGGAATTCCTTGAAACCAAGTTCCTTATGGAAGGTGATGGTGAAAGGAAGATAGATCTTGTAGAGGTACAAGATCAAACCGATGATACACAATTGGTTGGCACTAGTACTCAACATGAGGATGTTGAAAATGATCAAGTGGATGATCAAGGTACACAAGACGTTCGAAGATCTAGTAGGATTAGTAATCCTCCCGAGAGATATGGGTTTCTCGTGGATGGTTGCTATACGGTTGATTTGGATGAACCGACAAACTACGAAGATGCTTTATCAAGGATTGATAAAGATAAATGGCAGGAAGCCATGAACGCCGAGATGCAATCCATGTATGAAAATCAAGTTTGGGAACTTGTTTTGCAACCTCCTAGCTCCAAGCTAGTTGATTGCAAATGGCTTTTCAAGAAGAAAACCGACATACATGGAAACTTGGATACATACAAAGCTAGACTTGTAGCAAAAGGTTTCACTCAAACTCAAGGGGTTGATTATGATGAAACTTTCTCGCCTGTGGCAATGCTAAAGTCTATTAGGATATTATTTGCCATTGCTGCTCACTATGACTATGAAATATGGCAAATGGATGTCAAAACCGCTTTCCTGAATGGATATCTTGAGGAAGATGTCTATATGGTACAGCCCGAAGGTTTTGTTGATCCGAAAAATCCTAAGAAGGTATGCAAGTTAAAGAAGTCAATCTACGGATTGAAACAAGCATCTAGAATGTGGAATCATCGTTTTAATGAAGAGGCAAAGAAATTTGGCTTCATTAAAAATGGTGATGAAGCTTGTGTATACAAGAAGGCTAGTGGGAGCTCCATAATGTTTCTTGTGCTATATGTGGATGATATATTATTATTTGGGAATGATATTACCACAATGCAAGAAGTCAAAACTTGGCTAAAAAGTTGCTTCTCCATTAAGGATCTTGGAGAAGCACAATACATATTGGGGATAGGGATCTATAGGAATAGATCCAAGAGATTGATAGGTTTAAGTCAAAGTACATACATTGATAAAATCTTGAAAAGGCTCAAGATGGAAAACTCTAAGAAAGGTTTGGTACCTATTCAAAGAGGAACCGTTCTCAGTTCATCTCAGTGTCCTACCATGAAAGATGAACAAGAGAGAATGAAGAAAGTCCCATACGCATCTGCTATTGGGTCTATCATGTATGCAATGATATGTACTAGACCGGATGTGTCATGCGCTCTAAGCTTGACAAGTAGATACCAGAACAACCCAGGAAACAGTCATTGGATTGCTGTTAAAAGTATATTGAAATACCTTAGGAGAACTAAGGATATGTTTCTAATATATGGGTCTGGTGAGGAGGAACTCGCTGTAAAAGGTTACGTGGACGCGAGTTTCCAAACTGATTGAGATGACTCTCGATCACAATCCGGTTATGTCTTCATGTTAAATGGTGGTGCAGTCTCTTGGAAGAGCTCAAAACAGGAAGTTGTTGCGTTATCCACTACAGAGTCGGAGTACATTGCCGCCTCATTGGCAGCTCAGGAAGCTGCATGGATGAAGAAATTCATCGACGACTTAGGAGTGGTCCCTTCCATTCAGGACCCTCTTGAGATCTTTTGTGACAACGAGGGTGCGATTGCTCAAATCAAGGAACCTCGTGCTCATCAAAAGACCCGTCACATTGAGCGGAGATTCAACTACATAAGGGATGAAGTTGAAAAAGGAAAGATATGTATTCACAAAGTTCACACAGATCATAATATAGCGGATCCACTCACGAAGCTCTTACATGGGCCAAAACATGAGGGACATGTTTGTGCATTAGGGCTTCGATATTCTAGTGATTGGTCATGATCTGTTTTAAGTATTGTACCAGAACGAAATTATTCAAGCTCATTAATATAATTATGGTATTAATTTAATTATGAGTCATGTTCCAATATTGCATATTTTATCCATGAATAAACTATTATTCTAAATTCCGTAGTTGATCACATTTGTGGGAACAAGTGTGAGGTCTAGACTATTATGAACTTGGATTGGTTAACATTCAAATGGTGAATGTGGGGCAAGGTTGCAACCAAGGTTCATAGATATTTGTGGGACACAAATATTGGAAGACCCGCTCTCAAGATTAACTATATGGAGCCTTTGTGGTTGATCACATGTAATCTTGAGTAAAGGAGAATATCATTATATCCTCTGACCTGAGACACATATTGGGTTCAGATATTCACCAAATATTGTGCCTTGATTCTTTCCTTCGCTATTCTGAAATATGGTAGTACATAAGGAAGAGCTCAGGTATAATACAAAGTGTGTATCTAGGACGTATGTAGTCAAGATGGAATTTGTCCCTCTTATTCGTTGAGAGTAAGATGTCTAAGGCCTGATAAAGTTGAGTCTATAAGAGAGTGGTCACTCTGTATCTCTTGGATTTGACATGACATCTAGGATGAAAGGATATAATGAAAGATTCACCTATTCATATTCGAGATGGTAACTCGAAAAGGATGATGTTATTGAATGGCACAAAGTCATTACATATTGGTGGTGATGGACGGTCGTTAGGTGGTATCCATCACTTGCATTAATTTCTTATGTTTCTCGTGCAAGTGGGAGATTGAAGGTATTTCGTATGCCCGAGAGACATATTAAATTAACGTGGCTAATATGTTTTGATCCAATTCGGGTCATACCCAATAACAAACTTACCAACACTTTATTCGTATTTGATTTTAACGATTGGTTCATTGATCAAATACGCGACACTTGAACTTCAAGAAAAATGGTTTTCTTAAATATTGCTTGATGTGTATATATATATAAATTATGGAATAATTTATATGATATGGATTTAATTATTTATAGGTAAATAATTAATTAATTATGTTACATTCTATAAAATAGGTTTTATAGAAGATGTAAACATAATAAATAAAATGTAAGTTTATAAAATATATTTTATAAAATTCAATTTTATAAAATCAAATTTTATAAAAACCATTTTATTTAAATGTATGTAGTGGCATGGGGACTCTTGCACACATGCTTAGATGCTTTTCTTGGTCAATTACAATTGCCATTCTCTATAAGCATGGTCTAGAGACTTGTAGTAAAGACACACATGCAATACACACAAAATAAGCAAGAAAAAAACTGCATTTTCTCCCTTCCCTTTTGCTGTTTCTGCCGTGACTTTTCAAAGGGGAAAAGGAGATCATTTTTCTTTTAGCAAGCTTATTATCAAGTGTTGATTAAATCCTAACCAAAGTACAAGGTGTTGGTGCAAAGTTTGGGGTATTATCTCTTGAGGTTTCATAGTTTTGAGACTCCATTCATCATCATCTTTTGACAAGCTGCTGTCCAGAATTTTGGGTTCAAAGGAAGTGGGTTACAAGCTTGGTTTAAAGGTGATTAAGTGTCTAAAACCTAACTAAGTTAAAGGGTAGTGTTGGTGCATTACTTCTTCATCATTTCCTTTTCATTTCAGCCCTCAAACCTTGTTTTGAGGAGGTATAAACTCTCTCCTTCTCTTGTTAATATGTAAGCATAATGTTCACAACTTGATCCATGGGATTTAGCTTTAAATTGGTTGAAGTTTAACAAGTAAAACTTGATAATTACACGCTTCCGTTTTGATTATAATCTTAAATGGTTTTAAGAGTTTTAAAACTTGTTAAATCCCAACATTTTTTGGTGCCGAAACCTTTAAAATTGATCTTATTCCAATGACCTTGGGCGACTTTGATATTGTCGTTGGTATGGATTGGCTCGATCGTTATAGAGCCGATATTGCATGCCATGATAAGTTTATTCGTGTGAAGACCCTAAGTGGGGGAGAGTTAATTATTCATGGTGATAAGCGAAGGAGACCGGTGCCGATATGCACTTTTGCACGGGCACGTCGTTTTGTTGTTACTGGTGGCATGGCTTTCCTTGCTCATGTTGTTGATACTCGCAATGAGCCACCACCTATTCGTGAAATTCCGGTTGTTAGTGAATTCGAAGACGTTTTTCCGGACGAATTACCGGGTGTTCCGGCGGAAAGACAAGTTGAATTTCGCATCGAGTTGGTCCCGGGGGATACCCCCATTGCTAAAACTCCTTATCGTTTAGCGCCAACGGAGATGCAAGAGTTGTTAAAGCAAATTCAAGAATTGCTCGAGAAGGGTTTTATTCGACCGAGAGGATTGACGATTTATTTGATCAACTTCAAGGTGCAACGTATTTCTCTAAGATCGACCTACGGTCCGGCTATCACCAAATGCGGGTCCGTGAGGAAGACATAGAGAAAATGGCTTTTCGAACGCGTTACGGACATTATGAGTTTGTAGTTATGCCCTTTGGTCTTACGAATGCACCGGAGGCATTCATGGATCTTATGAACCGAGTGTGCCAACCTATGTTGGACAAGTCGGTAATAGTGTTCATTGACGACATACTAGTCTACTCGAAAAGTATGAACGAGCATGAACGTCATTTGCGTGAAGTATTGAAGACGCTACGAAAGGAGAAGTTGTATGCAAAGTTCTCCAAATGTGAATTTTGGCTAAGGGAAGTTCAATTCCTTGGTCATATTGTAAACGAAAACGGTATTCAAGTAGATCCGGGGAAGATCGAAACGGTGAAGAGTTGGGGACGACCGACTACGCCTACGGAAATCCGAAGTTTTCTCGGATTGGCCGGTTATTATCGTCGGTTTATCCAAGATTTTTCTAAGATCGCTTCTTCGTTGACGAAATTGACAAGGAAGAATGCGAGGTTTGGTTGGGAGAACGAGCAAGAAATTGCTTTTCAATTGTTAAAAGAGAAGTTGTGTCAAGCTCCGGTGTTAGTGTTACCGGAAGGTGTTGAAGACATGGTGGTTTATTGTGATGCTTCCTTAAATGGTCTCGGGTGTGTTCTAATGCAAAGAGGTAAGGTCATCGCTTATGCCTCTCGACAATTAAAGGAACATGAAACGAGGTATCCGACTCATGATCTTGAGTTGGCGGCGGTAGTGCATGCGTTGAAAATTTGGCGCCATTACTTGTATGGTGTCAAGTGTACGATTTATTCGGATCATAAGAGTTTGAAACATCTCTTTAATCAACGAGATTTGAATTATCGCCAACGTAGGTGGATGGATGTGGTGAAAGACTACGATTGTGAAATACTTTATCATCCGGGTAAGGCGAATGTGGTCGCGGATGCGTTGAGTCGAAAGAGTCAACATCCGGCGATAAAAGTGGGGTCGTTACGTTTGATTATTGCCAACGATTTTCTTGAAAAGCTTGGTGAGATTCAAATAGAGGCTTATGTTCACAACAAGCATACGGAGCGAATCGTGGGCCAATCGGAGTTTATTACTATGGGTCCGCGTGGTTTGTTGTCCTTCCAAGGAAGGGTGTGGGTGCCTAAGATGGGTGATTACCGACGAGTGCTACTTGATGAAGCACATAAGTCAAAATACTCCATTCATCCGGGCGCGACGAAAATGTATCTTGACTTGAAGAAAGATTATTGGTGGCCGGGCATGAAACGTGATGTTGTGAAGTATGTTGAGCAATGTGTCACGTGTTTACAAGTAAAAGCCGAACACCAAAAGCCGTATGGTAAGTTGCAACCGTTAGAAATCCCGAAATGGAAATGGGAGCACATTACCATGGATTTCATTACAAAGTTACCTAAAACGGCGAGAACCCAATTCGATTCGATTTGGGTTATAGTTGACCGATTGACAAAAAGCGCTTTGTTTCTTCCCATTAAAGAAGCGATATCGTCGGAGACCTTGGCTAAGTTGTTTATCAAGGAAGTGGTCTCGCGACATGGGGTTCCTATATCTATTATCTCGGATCGAGATACCCGTTTTACATCTCGGTTTTGGGAAAAGTTTCATGAAGATATGGGTACGCAATTGAAGTTGAGCACGGCGTATCATCCTCAAACGGACGGTCAAACCGAACGTACGAATCAAACTTTGGAAGATATGCTACGAGCGTGCATCATTGACTTCGGTGGTAGTTGGGATGAGCATTTGCCTTTGGTGGAATTCTCATACAATAATAGTTATCATACTAGTATCGGGATGCCACCTTACAAAATGCTTTATGGGCGTAGGTGTCGAACTCCCGTTTGTTGGGGAGAAGTGGGTCAAAGAGAGATCGGGAGTACCGATTTGGTTTTAGAGACCAATAGCAAGATCGATTTGATTAGGGAACATTTGAAGAAGGCTCAAGGTAGGCAAAAGTCGTATGCCGATAGACGTAGGCGATTGATTGAGTTCCAAGAAGGCGATATAGTGATGCATAAGGTTTCGCCATGGAAAGGTATTATTCGATTTCGAAAACAGGGAAAGTTAGCTCCTCGGTTTATTGGACCGTTCAAGGTTTTAGCTCGTGTTGGTGAAGTTGCATATCGATTAGAATTACCCGAAGAGCTTGCGGGGATCCATAATACATTTCATGTTTCCCACCTCCGTAAGTGTCTTACGGATGATTCCTCATGGATGCCTTTAGACGAGATCGAGCTAAACAACAAGTTAGAATATGTCGAAGAACCGATTGCTATCCTTGACGAGAAGGTGAAAATGTTGAGGAATAAAGAGGTGAGGACCTTTAAGGTTCAATGGCGACGAAGTAAAGGTTCCGAGTTCACTTGGGAGCCCGAAGAGTTCGTGTTAGTTTATCTTCCCTCGTGTCATGCGGCTTAGATTGCGAGGACGCAATCCGAATAAGTGGGGGAGAGTTGTAAGATCCGAATATTCGTAGTGTACATATGTGTATATGAGTTACTCAAGTTTGGGGTTTTGGTTGCACATAATTAAAAAGAGAAAAGATGCTGAACTGGGAGGTCGCGCGCCGCGCGGCTAGGTGGCGCGCCGCGCCATCTGTCTGCGACAGATTCCTTTCTTCTTTTTAAAATAGATATTTTGAGGGCAATTGTGTAATTTCACTTTGGGGCCGAATTTAATACCCTAGATCAGTTTTGGGAGCTCATTAACTCCATTCACAACCACCTTATCCTCTCTAATTCAATTCTAGTGAGAGAGTGCATTTCTTGAGTGAGAAAGCTTCATTAAAGGGTAAAGGAGGTTGAATCGGGTCTTAGTGCGAGTTCTAAAGTCGTTCATCTACTCGCTAGCTACGTAGTGATTGTGTTGGTAAGTTCTAAAACCTAGATTCTTACTTTAATTGCATTAAGGGTTAGGGTTTGGGTTAGTGATGCACACAAAACCCACTTGCTAGTAATTTGGGGGGGGGGGGTTGGGTGAATTTGGGTCATGTAGACTCAAAGGTAACTAATTAGGGTTTTCAAAGTGTTAATTTATGTTTATGAACCTAATTAGTTAGTTAAAGTACTAGAACACTTCAATGATATGTAAATGGGTGTTAATTGGGCATGGATGACCCAAATGGGTGTGTTGACCTTGAAATGGGTCAAATGGGTTTTTAATGACCTAAGTAGTCTTGCATGTGTGAAAATGAGTTAAATTGGTGATTTAAAAATGTAATAAGACCATATTTGACTAGAATTAGGGTTTTTGGTGAAGTTGACCCATTATTAGGGTTAATGGTGCAAAATGGGTCGGGATTGCACTTTGGGTCAAAATGACTTAGGAATGGTGAAAGAATTGGTTGACCGACTTGAGTTTGCGTTTGATAATATGTATAATGTGATAGGTACATTACTTTGAGGTTTCGCAAGCTCGAGTATCTTTTCACAAGACTTTGAGGTGAGTGGAGTAATTATACGTATGTGTATATGGCGTATTTATTTGGGGGTGTTATGGTATGAACCATCGAGCCGGTAGTGCCATAACATGTGTGTGATCGAGTGTGAACCACGAGCCGATAGCACTATAAACTAAGATGTGAACCACGAGCCGGTAGCATCGAGTGTGAACCACGAGCCGGTAGCACTATAAAAGAGTATGACTCAATTGCGTATGTGTGAACCACGAGCCGGTAGCACCATAGCGTTATGGTTAACCATATTGAGATTGTTGATTGTTTGGCATATTGTTTAAATATATTGTGTTGAGTATATGCTAATGCGGTTTTGTGATAATGTGCGATTTGTTAAGTATTTCGGGTATGATGTTATGCTAATTTGAGTTTCAAGTTCGTACAAGGTATTCGGTAATTGTGATTGCAAATAGATGGGTTATATATATGTATGTATAATTATTGCATTCACTAAGCTTTGCTTACCCTCTCGTTGTTTACCATTTTATAGGTTCGGTTTTGGACAAGGGTAAGGGCATCGTTTTGGACTAGAGATCCCGCTTGATGCTAGGGGACGCTTTTGGCTTTAGTAGCTCTTGGAGTTTGACCGATAGTTGGGTAGTTTAATCCCAAACGCCATGCTCATTGTGTAGTTTAGAACTTAAACTTTTTGGTGGTCGAAACTCGTAAATTGTATTAAACTCGTAAAACGGCCGATGTGAGCCCCTCCTGTAAAACATTGATTTTATATTTGAAACAAGTTAGTTTTACATATATGGATGTATGGTAAAAAGCGTTTCGTCTAAAAGTGTCGGGAACTAGTCAATCTTTTTCGCATTTTGAGACTTTCCGGACAGTCCACTTTGGCGCGCCGCGCCCCTACCTGGCGCGCCGCGCGGGTATGCTGCACATGAATTTTTTTTTTATTTTGTATTTTCGCGTGGTTTGGTTGAGGGTTGGTTTGGGTTGTTACAGGTATTAATATAGTATTTTTTATAATATGACTTTTATTTGGGTACTAACATAATAAAGGGACCATTTTTGTTGGTTCTTAAGAAATATAAAATTTATATAGGACCTTTTTGTTGGTACTACTATAATTAATTTTTACTTTTGAGACCTTTTTGTATGACTCAATTTAAATAAAAATCACTCGATATGTACTTTTAAGGACTTTTCTGTGTGGTTGTTAACTTTATTATAAGACCCGATAATTGGTTTCATAATCTTATTACCTTTCAGGGCATTTTTAGCGTCTATACTTTATACGACCGCCTTAGATGGTACACACCTTCGCTTGGTCCTATCAGGCGAAAATGTCCTATAAAGTGACATTATAGGACCAATTTGGGTGTCCTATATGTACACTTTTGTTGTAGTGTATATCACTTACATATTGTTAATTTTTTTGACTGATTGTTCGATAGGAGATCTTAATCGAGATCCGTAAATACGAATGTACATGATTTAGATTGTGATAACTACATATTTTTATGGTGTGTTCGTTTGAAAACGTTAATGAACATGGTATGTAAAGGTATTATTTAAAATCAACATATATGACACCATTACTAAAAAGTCATATTTAATTCCATTATATGATCTTTTTTAAAAAAGTCTTAAAAAGTGTCCTATTAGTTATACCTTTTAGGACCATAAATAAATTTCGTCAATCAACATATATGACACCATTACTAAAAGGTCCTATTTAATCCCATTATAGGTCCCTTTTTAAAAAGGTCACAAGTTATGATAGGACCTTTAAAAAGTGTCCTATTAGTTATACCTTTTAGGACCCTAAATAAATTTCGTCAATCAACATATAGGACACCATTACTAAAATGTCCTATTTAATCTCATTATAGGACCCTTTTTAAAAAGGTCACAAGTTATGATAGGACCTTTAAAAAGTGTCATATTAGTTATACCTTTTAGGACCCTAAATAAATTCCGTCAATCAACATATAGGACATCATTACTAAAAGGTCCTATTAAATCCCATTATAGGACCCTTTTTAAAAATGTCACAAGTTATAATAGGACCTTTAAAAAGTGTCCTATTAGTTATATTTTTTAGGACCCAAAATAAATTCCGTCAATCAACATATAGGACACCATTAATAAAGGTCATATTTAATCCAATTATAGGACCCTTTTTAAAAAGGTCACTAGTTATGATAGGACCTTTAAAAAGTGTCATATTAGTTATACCTTTTAGGACCCTAAATAAATTGAGTCAATCAACATATAGGACATCATTACTAAAAGCTCCAATTAAATCTCATTATAGGACCCTTTTTAAAAATGTCACAAGTTATAACAGGACCTTTAAAAAGTGTCATATTAGTTATACTTCTTAGGACCCTAAATAAATTTCGTCAATCAACATATAAGACACCATTAATAAAGGTCCTATTTAATCCCATTATAGGACCCTTTTTAAAAAGGTCACAAGTAATGATAGGACCTTTGAAAAAGTGTCGTATTAGTTATACCTTTTAGGACCCTAAATAAATTCCGTCAATCAACATATAAGACACAATTACTAAAAGGTCCTGAATAATAGTCTGTTAGGACCCTTTCTATGACCATGTTAGGACCCTGAAATAATGGTCATAATATGTAGTTTTTTAGGACCTTCGCTTTTTTCACCAAATAAAAATTGGTCCTATAAGCCCGTTTTTCTTGTAGTGCTGTATCCGATACTCTCTCAACCCAAATCACTCAAGAGGTGAATAATAGCTCTAGGTGTTAATCTAATCACACAATCCATTGTTGTGGTTTGACTAAATTAATCCCAAAAAGCACAATATTCACTAGATTGGTTTGATTCACTAATTCCGCCTTTGTGTAAATTAAACCTATTGATTTCGAAGTTCCTAGTCATGTTTCATCATTGGTATCAGAGTGTTGGTTGTGATTTCAACATTATCTAGTGATTTTTGGTGATTAAAGAGTTTGTTATTTTGGGTTTTTGAGTTTTAGAGTGATTTTGATCAAAAAGGAATTATTTTTACGTGTGTAATCGTGATTAGAGAGTGTGTTTATGTTAGTTTAGTGCTAATCCAGCTTGTGGACGAAGAAATTGAGGTTTAGCATCAATTTCTAGGGTTTTTGAGTGAATTAGGGTGAACAGCAGCTCACACGAGTGGGTCAAAAAATTTGATCACTCGTGCGGTTGACCAGACGGTTGACATCACTCGCGAACTCACACGCATGGTTTAGCATAACCTTTTTAGGTTAAGAGACTACTGTCTGATCACACGAGTGATCAAGCGGTTGACAGTGACACGTACGAGTAATCACACGGGTGATCCTTACTCGTACGTCTGAGACTTTGTGTTTGGTTCTTTTGTTTGAGTCTTGACACGTACGATTAAGTAGTGACACGTACGCTTGAGTTGTGACACGTACGGTTGAGATTGTCACTCGTACGGTTGATATCCTGAACCGCACGGTTTACCTTTGGTAAAATTTTTCAAGATATTTAATTCAAACGATTATGCGTTAGCTGCACCATTAGTTCAGAGTATTACGAATATGACTCAACGATTACTCCTTGCTGAGAGTGAATTCGGAAGTGGTACGAAATATCCGAGGTTAATGAATATGGATAACTATTCCACTTGGAAGTCGAGATTTAAGATTTGGTCTGATGGTCAGGACACGAAGCTTTGGAAGTACATTGAAACCGAATTTCAATGGCCACGTTCACCTATTACAAATGAATTGTATACATTGCATAATATGCCTTCGGAAGAACGTGAAGAATATAACTTGGAAAAGAAGATGTACTGTAACTTGACAAGTTCTCTTGATGGTCCGATTTTCCATCAATTTCTGTGTCATGATAACTCATTCAAGATATGGGAAGCACTTCGTACTTTCAATGAAGGAAATACATCTTACAGAACTAGAAAAGGTTTAGAATTGAAAGCTGAGTTTGATCGTTTTCACTGGCAAGTTGGAGAATCTATTACAGAATTGGTTGAAAGATATCGTCATTTGCTAGCTGAACTACACAAGCATGATGTGACCATTGATGAGAAAGACAAAGTAACATGTCTAGCTGGAGCATTACCTTTAGAATGGAATGGTTTTGTATTAACTATGAAAACCAGTGGTGAACTTGCTACTGATACAGTGAACTCGTTTATTGCAAGACTTCGGGAAGAAGAATTAGAGTTGTTAAACAAAGTCAAGAGGTCTAAACAAGTTCAAGACATGAAAATGTATTGTCCAAATGGTTACACACCGCCTAAGTCAGCTCATGCACCATTTCAAACTGCTTTTGCTACGAACAATCAGAATATGTATGGTTTGAATGTTAGCAGTGCACCTATTCAACAACCTTCGTATCCACCACAAGTTTCACCATGTTCTCTCAATACTCAATCACAGCCTACTTCCAATACTACAGAGTCATCTACACCGACTGCATCAGATGTTCTTTCTGCACTTAAGATTGAAAACATAAGGAAAGTTGGGAAAGAAAAGATTAGTGAAGATCTAGCTTTACTGTCAAGCCTGGTTAATTCTTATGATAGTTATCTTGATGGTTGTGTGGGTAAAATTTATCTAACAACATAAGATTATCATCAACTTGATAGAGATGAAGCAGAAAAGATGTATATTATGTGGGGTATGGCAAATCTTGTGAGAAGAGAAAGAGATTACGAAGAGAGAACTGGAAAACCGATCAGTCTGACCAAAGATACAAAACTGGGATTTGATATGAATACTGTTACTTGTTAAAACTGTGGAGAATTAGGTCATTTTTCAAGACAGTGCACAAAACAGAAGATGCAGGGTAATCGTAATCCGTTCAAGAATCAGAACTACAGTTCACAGAGTCAAACTACTAAACGTGAGATCTACATTACTGATAAAGTTAATGAACCATAAACAGTTGAGATTTCTAACAAAGCTTTGGTTGTCATTCATGGAGATGATGATGATTGGTCTATCAAATTGAATGTAGATGATCAACAACCTAAAGCTAACATGGCAAAGATCACTGAATCTGTAGTAGATTGTGTTACTGATAAGAATTTAGTTGAGAAGCTGACTGCTCGTGCTGAAAGAGCTGAAAGATTTTCTCGAACAATTTGAAAAGAGAAGATTTAGAAACAGGTTAAAGACAAATTCAAGAAGGCACGTGATTCAGTTCCTCGTACACCTGAATCTAGAAGTGTTTCACCAACATCGTCAGAGGACTACTACTTCAACAGTTGGAAGGATAAATATGGTGATACCTCAGTGTTTGAAAAAAGTCTAGAAGCTGATCAAAGTGAAGAAACATTGGTTAATGCTGATAAAGAACTAGACGAATGGGATAAAATGATTACCGAGGAGTTGGAAATGTTAGTTCTTATGGGTGAAGGTTCAGATTTTGAGAGTGAAAATTCAGAAGATGATGAATCAAACAAAATCTCAGAATCAGAAGTTGAAGATTATGCTGACCTTACTGGAGTTAACCAAACTGATTTTGAAGCATTGAACAAGCAAGCAGTAGACTTACTAAGGATGTGCTTATCAAAAAGTGATCTTGAGAAGGTCTCCGGGTTAACTAGAGCCAAAGATATCTGGGACAGACTTGAACAGATTCATTTGGGTAAAGATGTTGATACATCAAAGTTCCTTACAGACTCGTCAGAATCAGAAGATGAGCTCGATGATGGGAAGAAGACAAATTACTTTGCATTTATGGTTGAGACTTCTCCATCAAATAACGCTCAATAGGTATCTTCTGATCCATCTACTGTTATTAAATGTGTTAAATGCGCTGAATCTAAGATTACAATAGATAATTTAACAAAGGCATATGCGGAGATGAAAGAAAAATGGCATGCAGACCATGTGACCACTAAGGTTGAAAACGAGTTGAAAGAGCAAATCAAAGTATATAAAAAGAAACTTCACGATCTTAAATGTTATAACTTTGACATAAATCAAGCTTTAATTAAATGTGTTGACACAATTAATGAACTAAAGAAAGAAAATGAATGCGTTAAAGCTGATTTAGAAGCAATTTCAATTAAAATGAAATGTTGGGCAAGTGCGTCACAGTGGAATGCATTAATGGTGGAACTTAATGACACCAAGGGAAAGGGTATTGGATATAAGTCTGCATCTCCTCCTTTTCAGAACACATTTGTTAATGCAAACGTAGTTGACGGTCGACCAGAAGATTGTATCCCTCCTAGTTATGAAGATTATGTTGAAAAGAATAAAAAATGTAACTCAACTAAGAATACAAATTCTGATGATACTGCTGAAGGTGCTCTAGATCATGAGGAAGATAGGAAAACTGGGTTAGGAGATATTTCTAAGACAAGTAGAGTTAGAACACCAAAAGGTCCTGTTAAAATTTTAAGAAATCATAGATTTGCTAATAGACCAATTCCTCCTGTTACACCTAAGCCCATTCTAAGAAATAAAACAAATGATTCTCCTGTGTTTGTAAGAACACAAGATCTGTCATCATCAAACTCTAATGTGATGACCCGAAAAATTTCGACTTATTTAAACCAATTCTCTATACGATTTATTATTTTGACACGTTAAACAAAGTCTGTTAGATTGAGTCTCAAAATTTTAGAACTGTTTCATATATACAATTACCTTTGACTACTCTCGACGATTCATGAACAATTATATGTATGTATATATATATATATGTACAAGTAAAAACGACTTTCCTAGAGTAAAACACTATTTGCTACAGTAAAAATGACTTTGCTACAGTAAAACACTATTTGCTACAGTGAACCACTATTTGCTACAGTAAATACTATTTGATGTCGACTAGCAAACAAAAATGGATAAGGCGGCCATGCGATCGCATGGCAAAAACACTGAAAACTCATGCGATCGCATGAGCTACAGTAAATGGAAAAGTATTATAAATACGCCAGTTTTCTGCTCGTATCAACACATCCTTTTTTTTTCTTCTTCTGTAATTTAAATTTAAATTTATAATTATAATTATAATTTTAATTTTAAGTTTAATAATAATATAGTATATTCGAGGGTGTTTTAATTCGGGTTTCAAACCGCTTTAAGCTAAGGAAATATTGGGTATTGTTCGGGGTATTGTTCTTGAATCCAAGGCCAACCATACAGTCATCTACCATCATTATGTCTACGCAATTTGCCTACAATATTGATTCTCAATATTGAATTGTGAGTTTATAGATCCCTTTTTAAATACTTTAAATATTTTTGGGCTGAGAATACATGCAATTTATTTTAAACGCAATAAGACACAAGTACATACTAAATTCTACACTGAGTTAAACCGAAAATCCCTTAGCTTTGGTAACTAGTAGCTACCAGTACATAGGATATGGACTGGTGGGAGCGAATAATTGTATATGGATCCATAGGGCTTGACATCCCCGTCCGAGCTAGAGCGCTAGCCTTTTAACAGACGTATGTTATTTGAGTTTATGACACGTTGGTTTGCGTGTATTAAAACGAATGGGGTAATTATCATTATAGCGTTAAGTTTAGTTACCAGGGTGCTCTGTTACGTAGAATCTATTGATAAAGTTTTGATGAAATCTTGTGGTCTATCTTTATATATTTATGACTCGAGCAATTAAACCTATAACTCACCAACATTCGTGTTGACTTTTTAGCATGTTTTATTCTCAGGTCCTTAGACTGCTTTCGCTGTGATGTGCTTATTGCCTGCATGGAGTCTCTCATGCTTTGTACAAAGTTTATTGCATTCAAAATAAAACTGCGTTGTGTAATAAATAATTGGACTGTGATGTCAACCTGTAAATTAAAGACTTATGTATTTTGAGGATTTGCTTATACCTAAGCACTCACCCACATGTTTATAACTTTCTATGTTTAGAAAGTCACTTATTTTAATGAATGCAATATTTTATCAAAACGTATCATATAGAGGTCAAAACCTCACTGTGGAATCAGTGATTAACGTGCCACGTCAATAGCGATTTTAACGGGTCGTTACAGTTGGTATCCGAGCTTGAGGTCATAGGGAACCAGAAATTACATTAGCGTGTTTAACTGGTAATTGTTAGGATGCATTAGTGAGTCGGGACTATGACCATATCTGTTTTTACTGATTTTTGCTTATCATTTGGTCAAAAACATTATATGTGATATATTTATATGCCAACGTAATTGTTGTTTCAATTATGTGATAGATAACTTCTTCTAATCCTATCATTTTGTACGACTCGGAATCAGACACTGAATCTATTCTATCCACAACTGAGAAGTGAAATGTCCCGTTCATATTGATTATAAACGTTCCATCTTAATTGATTTCGTTGCGAGGTTTTGACCTCTATATGAGACGTTTTTCAAAGACTACATTCATTTTTAAAACAACCATAACCTTTATTTTATCAATAAAGGTTTTAAAAGCATTACGTAGATTATCAAATAATGATAATCTAAAATATACTGTTTACACATGACCATTACATAATGATTTACAATAGAAATATATTGCATCGACATATGTTTCTTGAATGCAGTTTTTACACAATATCATACAAACATGGACTCCAAATCTTGTCCTTATTTTAGTATGCAACATCGGAAGCTCTTAGTATTCACCTGAGAATAAACATGCTTTAAACGTCAACAAAAATGTTGGTGAGTTATAGGTTTAACCTATATATATCAAATCGTAACAATAGACCACAAGATTTCATATTTCAATACACATCCCATACATAGAGATAAAAATCATTCATATGGTGAACACCTGGTAACCGACATTAACAAGATGCATATATAAGAATATCCCCATCATTCCGGGACACCCTTCGGATATGATATAAATTTCGAAGTACTAAAGCATCCGGTACTTTGGATGGGGTTTGTTATGCCCAATAGATCTATCTTTAGGATTCGCGTCAATTAGGGTGTCTGTTCTCTAATTCTTAGATTACCAGACTTAATAAAAAGGGGCATATTCGATTTCGATAATTCAACCATAGAATGTAGTTTCACGTACTTGTGTCTATTTTGTAAATCATTTATAAAACCTGCATGTATTCTCATCCCAAAAAATATTAGATTTTAAAAGTGGGACTATAACTCACTTTCACAGATATTTCCTTCATCGGAAATAAGACTTGGCCACGGATCGATTCACGAACCTATACAAATATGTACATATATATCAAAGTATGATCAAAATATAATTACAACCATTTTTATTATGTTTTAAAGATTTGAGTGTATTAAGTCAGCTGTCCTCGTTAATAGCCTACAACTAGTTGTCCACAGTTAGATGCACAGAAATAAATCGATATATATTATCTTAAATCAATCCACGACCCAATGTATACACGTCTCAGGCTAGATCACAACTCAAAGTATATATATTTTTGGAATCAACCTCAACCCTGTATAGCTAACTCCAACATTACTGCATATAGAGTGTCTATGGTTGTTCCAAATAATATATATACATGGGTCGATATGATATGTCAAAACATTTGCATACGTGTCTATGGTTGTGATGGCCCCGTCAAAACACTTAACGGCTCCGTCACTTGGTCCCACAGCTTGATCGAACTTAAATGAATTTAATAAATGACATTGCATTCTTTTATATCAAAAGTTTCCCAAAAAGGAAAGCATACCAAAATATGTAGTTTAAAAATAACCCAACATATTAATAATCTAAAGTTGACACAAAAACATTGTCAACAACCCACAAGTATTAATTATTCAAAAACCGAATGCAAGCCAAAGTTTCATAAATTGTTTCATAAAAATCTGCCCAAATGCATGCAGAGTCTTCTAAACACAGTGGAAGCATCACATAAACTCAAGTACCTGTGAAAACATGTGAACTGTCAACACAAAGGTTGAGTGAATTATAGGTTTAAATAATTGAATAAACTTTAGACCACAAGATTTAAAAATGTTAGAAAATATTAAATATTATTCCATTATCAATGAGCCACCTGGTAACCACTTAACCCTTTATTTACCCTTGCCAAACACAATAAAAATATACACTGGACAGTGTATCTACAACAAAATACGAAGTACTAAACATTCCGATTATAAATTGCTAGCGCGACTAGCTCGAAATGGGGTTGTCAAACCCGATAGATCTATCCGTAGAATTCGCGTTCACCGGTAGAAACCAATGATTACAGTTACCAGACTAGGGAATATTTTTGTCCAACTCACAATGAATAATTTAAATTTAATTGTCACTTGTGTCTAAACGTGAAATAAAATGCATGTAATCACATCCCAAAAATATACTTTGAAAAGTATGTAAAAATGGGACTATAACTCACCTTAATAGTAATGAAGTAACCAACACAATTACGCGAACAGCAAATGTAGTACAGTGATCAGGAATGATCACAACGCCGACCTATAATAAAGCAGGTCGATATAAATAACTAACTTAGGTCAAGTCTTAGTATGATAGCTATTGTACATGTTGCAAGTAGTCATAGAACAATACTCAATATGCATCGGTTTGATTGGAACAGCTTACGGACACACACTTTCTATTTTTAGAAAGTTTCTATTTTTAGCAGGTTTCCATTTTTGAAAAGTTTCTATTTTTGGAAAGTTTCTATTTTTGAAAAGTTTCTATTTTTGGAAAGTTTCTAAATTTAGAAAGTTGCTATTTTAGGAAAGTTTATAAGTTAGGAAAGTTTCCTTAATTAGAAAGTCAACAAAAGTCAACTGAAAGTCAAAGTCAACTGAAAGTCAACTCAAAAGTCAACCTTGGTCAAACGTAGTCAACGTTAATTTTAAAAGTATAATTTATAGTAATAATATAAGTTATAACGTTTATTAAAGTTAAATATGTCTAATTATATCATAACATAAGTTTTATTAAATTAAAATGAATTATTAAAGTTAATATAAGTTTAAATGATATAATTAATATAACATAAGTATTTAATTAATTAATTAAATATTAGTCATAATATAAATATTATTAATTAATAATAAATTTTAAATCATATCATAAGTATTATTAATTAATAATGAATTATTAATCATATCATAAGTTTCTAATTATAACTATTAAATCATAAGTATTTAATAATTAAATTATAATTAAATAATAACTAAGCCTTATAATAATTAAATAATTAATTAATCCTTATTATAAGTCTTATTATAATAATCTCATAATATAAGTTTAATACTTATCATAAGTATTTTCCATTAATAATGAAGTATTATTAATCATATGTTTAATTAAAAAGTTAATTAAATCATAAGTATTAATTAAATGATATAATAAATATATATCATAAGTTGTAAATAATAATAATTACTTTTTTTATCATAAGTAATTAAATGATAATGAAATTCATTATTTATAACATAAGTTTAATAATTAATCACAAGTTTTAAATCAAAAGTTCATCGGGTCGTATCCTGAGCCCCGGGTGTCGGTTTTCGGCGAGCCTTACATATATCTCCGCCTAAGCAAACCACTCAACACTTTGGTACACTCAAGAACACCCTAAGAACAGTCCACAAGTCGTGATGTACAGCCAACACACTACTTGCAACTTCAATTCAATCAAAAACGTATTTTAGACGTGACGGGTGATTCGTGGCTCGGATTGAGATGATCCGAACATGAAAGTTCGCCCCACCATCAGTCCTAACACACTAACACACCCTAAATTCACCAAATATGGTCACAAAGTCGGACCAAACCTGGTTCATACCAAAATCACATTTCAATTTTAACAAAATACCATTTTTGATCATAATTAGGGTTCTGGGAATCGAAACGACATGAATCCGGAGTCTAAAATTAATGTCTTGATGAGAGGAACTCATTTATATACTTTATTTTATGATCAACATCAGTTACAAAGTCAGAAACACACGAACAAACTGCTGTCCCAATTTTATCAAACCGAAAAATATGTTTACGAGTAATTCTACGCATACAATCAACATTACAACAACTAATAATCATCATACTAATAATATAAACATAAAATAAAAAAAATAAATAGAAATTAAAAGTTCTAGGGTTAGGGTTTATACCCTAATCAATAATCAATGAGTATGATCGCGTAGAGAACGGAACGAGGAACGCGTTTATGTAGATGATCTCTTGATCCAAGCTTGATTTTGGTTGATGATGATGATGGTATGGTGATGGTGGTCGACGGAAAAGGGAATAAAAAAGGGAGGAAGAGAGCAAAAATAAGATTAGGTTTGATTAGAAAGTGAAAAGTAAAAATTAAATGGGAAAAATAGAAAAATCAAGGGAGTATACTCCCTCCCTTGATGGGTCGGCCGAATGGGGTCATGGGGTTGGTCCCATGGTCCAAAATTGCTAAATGTTTAAAAGCTTGTGGCCCGAAAGCCCGAACGAGTCCCGAAACGCGAAAACGCACTTACGCGATTAAAAATTCGGAAAGATAACAAACGCGCGACGAAAAATAAATATAAATACACTATATAATAATATGATCTTAAAATATCATATTTAAAATATTTAGGATTTAAATATCCCAAAAACGCGACCTTTGGTTTAAAAACCGAAAAGATTCGCCGGATAGAAATCCGCGATTCGTATAAACGTACGTTTTAAAATATGAATACATATATTCACATAACACATAATAATTAATATATTATTACTAAAATAATAATATAGGTCATGAAATGACGTAACACAAATAACAGTTAACGGTCGTTAAATAATTAACGGAAAAGATAACGGAAAAAGTAGGGTCGTGACAGTACCTTCCCGTTACGGAAATTTCGTCCCGAAATTTAAGCAGGTGCAGGGGTTGACTCAGCATCTGGGAACAAATGCGGGTACTTCTGCTTCATCTGATCTTCACGCTCCCAAGTGAACTCGGGACCGCGTCTGGCGTTCCATCTAACCCGGACAATAGGAATTCGGCTCTGCTTAAGAGTCTTAACTTCTCGATCCATAATTTCGATGGGTTCCTTGATAAAATGAAGTTGCTTATCAACATGAAGTTCTTCCAAAGGAATAGTTTTGTCGGTCTCGGCCAAACACTTCTTCAGATTCGATACATGAAAAACATCGTGAACAGCACTGAGTTCTTGTGGCAACTTCAAACGATAAGCCGCCGGTCCAACTCTCTCAATGATCTCAAACGGTCCAACAAAGCGAGGACTTAGCTTTCCCCTTTTACCAAAATGGATCACACCCTTCCAAGGTGAAACCTTTAACATAACACGATCACCAACTTGAAATTCCACATCTTTCCTTCCCCTATCGGCATAACTCTTTTGCCGACTTCTAGCGGTTCTCAACCTTTCCTTAATCTGTACAATCTTCTCGGTAGTCTCGTGAATAATTTCTGGACCTGTGAGTTGAGCATCCCCAACCTCATTCCAACAGACAGGAGACCTACACTTCCTACCGTACAGAGCTTCAAACGGTGCGGTTTGAATACTTGCGTGATAACTGTTGTTATAAGAAAATTCAGCTAGCGGCAAATATTTATCCCACCCATTACCAAAATCAATAACACACGCTCGCAACATATCTTCCAACGTCTGAATGGTCCTTTCACTCTGACCATCCGTTTGAGGATGATAAGCGGTGCTCATATCTAATCTAGTTCCCAAGAATTCCTGTAAAGATCGCCAAAACCTCAATACAAAACGACTGTCTCGGTCCGAAATAATGGATACAGGAACACCATGCCTAGAAACAATCTCCTTCAAGTACAAACGAGTGAGCTTCTCCATTGAATCTGTTTCCCTGATCGGCAAAAAGTGAGCCGACTTAGTGAGTCGATCTACAATCACCCAAATAGTGTCATAACCACCCGCAACTCTCGGTAACTTAGTAATAAAATCCATCGTAATTCCTTCCCACTTCCACTCGGGAATCTCGGGTTGTACCAACAGTCCAGATGGTTTTTGATGTTCAACTTTAACCTTAGCACAGGTCAAACACTTAGCCACATACGTAGCCACATCACCTTTCAAATTTGGCCACCAATACAGCTCCTTAAGATCATGATACATCTTTCCTGAACCAGGATGAATAGAGTACCTAGACTTATGAGCCTCATCCAAAACAAGTTGTCGCAGTTCACCAAACTTCGGAACCCAAAGATGTCCTGCAAAGTACCTAGTACCATCTGCTCGAATCTCAAATTTCTTAGCCATACCTCTTACGTTCTCTTTCACAAAATTCTCTTCCTTTAAGACTTCTTGTTGTGCCTCAAGAATCTGCCTTGCGAGGTTTGTTCTAATTGTCATATTCAAGGCCCTAAACCTGCGAGGTTCAACCCTTTCTTTACGACTCAACGCATCAGCCACAACATTGGCCTTACCCGGATGATACAAAAGTTCACAATCGTAATCGTTCAACGTTTCAATCCATCTTCGTTGTCTCATGTTCAACTATTTTTGATCGAGGATATGTTGAAGACTTTTGTGATCTGTGTACACAGTACTCTTGACCCCATACAAATAATGTCTCTAAATCTTAAGTGCAAAAACAACGGCCCCCAACTCTAAATCATGAGTTGTATAGTTCTGCTCATGAATCTTCAACTGACGTGATGCGTACGCAATAACTTTCTTTCGTTGCATCAAAACACAACCAAAGCCTTGACGCGAAGCATCACAATAAACAACAAAATCATCATTACCCTCAGGTAGTGACAATATCAGAGCGGTAGTCAACTTCTTCTTTAAAATCTGAAAAGCAGCCTCTTGTTCATCCTTCCACTCATACTTCTTTCCCTTATGCGTTAAAGCAGTCAAAGGTTTTGCGACATGAGAGAAATCTTGAATGAACCTTCGATAGTAACCTACCAATCCTAGGAACTGACGAATCTGGGTAGGAGTTTTCGGAGTTTCCCACCTTTCAATCGCCTCAATCTTAGCAGGATCAACTTGAATCCCTTGCTTACTAACAATGTGTCCAAGGAATTGAAATTCTCGTAACCAGAATGCACACTTAGAGAACTTAGCGTACAACTCTTCTTTTCTCAACAGATCAAGCACTAACTTCAAATGTTCCTCGTGCTCTTCATCACTCTTCGAATAAATAAGGATGTCGTCGATAAACACAATAACGAACTTGTCCAGATAGGGTCTACACACAAGGTTCATGAGGTCCATGAACACAGTAGGTGCATTCATCAATCCGAACGGCATAACAAGAAACTCAAAGTGACCGTAACGGGTGCGAAAAGCAGTTTTCGAAACATCAGATTCTTTAATACGCAACTGATGATAGCCGGAACGAAGATCGATTTTTGAATAAACAGATGAACCCTGAAGCTGATGTAGTGACCCGAACTTTTCCATGTTTATATATATATTAAATGAAATTGTTATTTACATGATTAAGTGTTTCCAACATGTTAAGTGTAGCATCCAGCGTTTTTCCGTTAAATTTATTTTTAACACTATCTTTTTTTTAAAATAATATCTTTCGTTATTTAAATTCATGGTTTCCGTTGACTAACGTTCATAATATTCCCGTTATTTAATTATAACATCACTCGTTTACTTGAGCGTTTTCGTTTGGTTAATTTCCGCACCCGCTTTGAAACTTGAGGGACCAAAGTTGGCTAGTGGGCAAACTAGTTGACTAGGTCAACTAGTCAACCCACCACTACCACCACTCATTCAATCCCACCTCTCTTTCTCTTTTTCTCTCTACTTCCATTATTGGAACTCAAACACCAAATTCACAAATTCATCATCCAAATTCGATCTAGGAAGCTTAAAACAAAACAAATTACATATTTGGAATCCTCTCTTCATCCTCTACAATTTGATACCAACTTCATCTCGTTTGGGTAACATTTCTAAAACTCTAGATTTCTCTAAATTCGTGTTTTTGACTTGAAATGGTGTTAGTTAGTGTCTATGGCTCATGTCTAGCATGAATATATGATTTAATTGCTCGATCTTGTTGTTTTGCATAAACTAGCATGAACTTGAAATGGGTTTGTTTAATCTTGAGTTTTGAGTGATTAAATGTTGTTTAAATGATAAAATTCATGTATTAAATGTGTTACTAGCATCATTAGCTTCAATTTGATGTGTTGGTTGATTTAGAAAAGCTTCATTTGCAAAATGGTTGAATTCTTGATTTTGGTTAGGGTTTGATGAACTTTAAAACAAACTTTTGACGCATTGAATGCTATGAAATGTTGTTAGTAAGTGTTTAGTTGTATTGTATGTTTCATTACCTTCAAAATGGCATATCGTATGTGTAAATTGGATTCCCGAGTCTAGAAAAAATGCGTTTTATGAACTTGAAACTTCGATTTTGAACATTTAACGATCATTTATTGAGGTATTCATTGTTGTTAATGATGGATTTGATTCATGAAATGTGTTTAGTTGTATTCCTTGTTAAATTACCTTTCCAACGATATAAGATACGTGTTTTAAATGTTAAAGAGTCAAAAGTTGCGTTTGTTTGAAGTTTGGTTCGAGCCTACATTTAAAACTGCACAGGTATCCTGACTAGTGTTAAGCCGCGGCGCGGCTCCTCTAGCCACGGCACGGCTTAAAGCGTGGAAATGTGGCTGTCCAAAATTTCCAATTTTCGTAAAAATCTAACTATGCTACGCAACTCCGATTGACATGAAACTTGGCCAACATGCTTATATATGGATTCTAAGCTTAGAAAAATTGTCCGAGACCCGACCCGAACACGTTGACTTTTTCGTTGACTTTGACCAAAGTTTGACTTTTAATCAAACTTAACCAAACACTTATGCAATCCTTCTAATCTTCTTTTATACTTGTTTCTTGCATGAAACTTGACAACGTGATTCACATGCTATATAATCGAGTCGTAACGAGCCATAGGACTAATTGAACACATTTCTCCCGACCTTGTGTCGTAACCGGTTAATTGATACAACTTACTTGTTTAGGTCAAGGCTAAGCAACAATCATGCATACGCTTACTTTGTGAAGTACTTTTATACTCGTACACTCGAGGTGAGATCATAGTCCCACTTTTACTCTTTTGAACTTATATTTGGGATGAGAAAACATAAACGTTTCTTTTAACTAAGTGAACACAAGTACATGAAAATAAGCTTCTACATACGAGTTAGAACAAAATCCTCAATTCGATTATCATTAGTTACACTTGCAGGGTGTAAGTGTAGGCGTGAACTTATGTTGTATGGCCATATGGGTTTGACAAACCCTCATTTCGGACGGTTCGCTACCGTCTACGGGTGAAATATATTTTTGAGAAACAGTGTATGTTCTAACACTATTGTGATGGGGTTCTATGGAAGGAAACGTTAAGCCTTGATAATTGGGTGCTCGTGAATATTAACTTTTAGAATGTATTACTATTTTATCAATGTTGCAGTTCTTGTGGTTCGACTTACTTTTACTCACTTACTTACTTAAACCTATGATTTCACCAACGTTTTCGTTGACAGTTTTCTATATGTTTTCTCAGGTTCATACTTGGTTACTTGTTACATGCTTCCGCTCTCTTTGTTTACTTGATTGGAGTCAACCATGCATGCATACGCTAGGGATAGCACTTTTGGATTCAAACTTTTATCTACATACTTACGCTATTTATAGCAACTGGGATTTTAAACTAATTATGTCGCGAGTTATTTCATTCATACTTTATAACTTTTGTAAACTTAAACATATTGTCGATCCGTTTGGTAAACTAAACTTTGCAAGTTTTGTACATTTCAAATGAATGCGACATAATTTTGGTCAAACGAGTCACTTATAGGGACTACGACTATGTAACGGGACCTCAGTTAGCGACGCCGTCAATGACGTTTTTGGTCGGGTCGCTACAGATGGTGTCAGAGCGTTAGTTGTAGGGATCTAGGATGTGCATTAGTGTATCTAACAGAGTCCTTAGGATGCATTAGTGAATCTAGACTACAACCGGATAGTTAGCCATTGCATTCTGACATACATTTGCTATAGATAGCACTTACTTGACTACTTGTGCATTATACTTGAATCATTCTTAGGAAAACTTTTTAATGGTACCCAACCTTCATCATACGAATCCGTACTCTACCACTTTCTGATAACACATGTAAATTCGAGATTCATACGCGTACGGATGACCACGACTTCATTAGTCACTATAGTTCGGGAACTCTGACTCCTTGGTTGTTATCCACCCCGTCTCAGCTTACTATCCACAAGTGTTGTAAAGTTACCACCACTACTCTAGATGAGTATCGTCATCACTATTTATCATTACGGTTGAGTACTACTCGTTATCATGATTCGTTATACTTCCCGTACATAAATACATTATTGTTAGACTTAAACCGCGTTGACGTGAACAATCATTTATACACTTCCCTCGGGAAATGCATCTTCAGAGTTGCACTAATTCTTTCGATTCAATACGAGTCACGTTAGAGACGTCGTTACATTTTGTTCATTTTAGATCTTCACGATGACACGAACATGAATCTATGGAGTGATGTGGGAATGGAGGTATGAGTTAGCATAATATAACGACACTCGATCAATGTGGTTATATTACGGTAAGTCATACCAAAGTTCTAATAACACGTGATGGTGGTTAGACTCGATCAACCTAATCACCACCATGTACCATGTACATGACTTCATCTTTTCATGTTTGTACATCTGAAAACTCCGAAAGTACTGGCAACAACCATACCGGGGATACACCTTCGATTATTGTCGAACTATATTTATGCTTCTGATTGAATGACGAATTCATTCGACTTCAACCATATATTACATGTGTATACTATCTCGTCCTCGCACATTCTTATTGATTAACTACAATTTACTCATTATGCTCACATCGGGGTGGAAACTTCTCTTGCATCACCCTCATAATTCCGGTTCAGGAAATCTTTTATTCTAAACTCTCAATGGAGAGAGAGACTCTCCACGTTATACTAGTATTCGCCTCGAGGGTGAATAGTCCCGACGAACATTTTTGGAAACCGATAAATCTTCCGCGACGAGAATTTCTTGAGAAATTTGTTCTAACTAACGTTTTCGAGTCCTAACGGACTTGTTCAAACATACCTTACAGAAATGTACCTCATTTCAGATCAAGATTCTCGTTTCACTTCTAGATTTCGGAGTGCCTTACAAAAAGCCTCGGGACCACGTTTAGACATGAGTACCGCATATCATCCACAACCCGACGGACCCAACAAACACATGATTCCAACCTTGGGAAAACATACCACGAACTTGTATTTTTATCCTTTAGACGATTCCCCTTACAATGATGGTTATCATTCGAGTCTTAACGTCACACCTTTTGAAATCTTATATGACCGGAAATGTCATTCTCCTTTGTCGAACCACGTAAACAATGATCAATTCACCGGGCCCGAGTTTATTCAGGAACGACCGAGAAAATTATTCAAATCCTAGAAAGTCTCGAGACGGCCCGTAGTCGCCAAGGGAGCTATGCCGATGTTAGACGTAAACATTTCAGATTCCAAGTGGGTAACCGTGTAACGTTAAAAGCCGCACCTTGAAAAGGTGTAATCCATTTCGGGAAACGTGTAAAGCTAAATTCGTGATATTTTGATCCTTTTGAAATCTTGGAGCATTTTGGACCCGTTGCTTGCCGTTTAGAATTTTTGACTCATTTGAGTCTCCGTTCATCCTACATTCTATGTATCAACTTAAAGACGTGTTTTGCGAAACAAGAACTTGTTATTCCTTTTCGATGAGCTTACTAAAGACGATAAACTTCATCTCCTAGGAGGACCGGTTGAAACTATGAATCGTGAAACTAAACTCCAATACAACGTAAAATCCCGACCGTCAAAGTTCGTTGAAATGCCCAAGGGAGTACCTTCACTTATTCGTAGAATTTACAACACAAAAGTTTCGAAGAAGATACAACAACTACTATCTCCAACTAAATTTTGGGACGAAATTTCTTTTAAGGTGTAGGTAATGTAACATCCAGCGTTTTTCCGTTAAATTTATTTTTAACACTATCTTTTTTTTTAAAATAATATCTTTCGTTATTTAAATTCGTGGTTTCCGTTGACTAACGTTCATAATATTCCCGTTATTTAATTATAACATCACTCGTTTACTCGAGCGTTTTTAAAATATTCGTTTGGTTAATTCCCGCACCCGCTTTGAAACTTGAGGGACCAAAGTTGGCTAGTGGGCAAACTAGTTGACTAGGTCAACTAGTCAACCCACCACTACCACCACTCATTCAATCCCACCTCTCTTTCTCTTTTTCTCTCTACTTCCATTATTGGAACTCAAACACCAAATTCACAAATTCATCATCCAAATTCGATCTAGGAAGCTTACAACAAAACAAATTACATATTTGGAATCCTCTCTTCATCCTCTACAATTTGATACCAACTTCATCTCGTTTGGGTAACATTTCTAAAACTCTAGATTTCTCTAAATTCGTGTTTTTGACTTGAAATGGTGTTAGTTAGTGTCTATGGCTCGTGTCTAGCATGAATATATGATTTAATTGCTCGATCTTGTTGTTTTGCATAAACTAGCATGAACTTGAAATGGGTTTGTTTAATCTTAAGTTTTGAGTAATTAAATGATGTTTAAATGATAAAATTCATGTATTAAATGTGTTACTAGCATCATTAGCTTCAATTTGATGTGTTGGTTGATTTAGAAAAGCTTCATTTGCAAAATGGTTGAATTCATGATTTTGGTTAGGGTTTGATGAACTTTAAAACGAACTTTTGACGCATTGAATGCTATGAAATGTTGTTAGTAAGTGTTTAGTTGTATTGTATGTTTCACTACCTTCAAAACGGCATATCGTATGTGTAAATTGGATTCCCGAGTCTAGAAATGCGTTTTATGAATTTGAAACTTCGATTTTGAACATTTAACGATCATTTATTGAGGTATTCATTGTTGTTAATGATGGATTTGATTCATGAAATGTGTTTAGTTGTATTCCTTGTTAAATTACCTTTCCAACGATATAAGATACGTGTTTTGAATGTTAACGAGTCAAAAGTTGCGTTTGTTTGAAGTTTGGTTCGAGCCTACATTTAAAACTGCATAGGTATCCTGACTAGTGTTAAGCCGCGGCGCGGCTCCTCTAGCCACGGCGCGGCTTAAAGCGTGGAAATGTGGCTGTCCAAAATTTCCAATTTTCGTAAAAATCTAACTATGCTACGCAACTCCGATTGACATGAAACTTGGCCAACATGCTTATATATGGATTCTAAGCTTAGAAAAATTGTCCGAGACCCGACCCGAACACGTTGACTTTTTCATTGACTTTGACCAAAGTTTGACTTTTAGTCAAACTTAACCAAACACTTATGCAATCCTTCTAATCTTCTTTTATACTTGTTTCTTGCATGAAACTTGACAACGTGATTCACATGCTATATAATCGAGTCGTAACGAGCCATAGGACTAATTGAACACATTTCTCCCGACCTTGTGTCGTAACCGGTTAATTGATACAACTTACTTGTTTAGGTCAAGGCTAAGAAACAATCATGCATACGTTTACTTTGTGAAGTACTTTTATACTCGTGCACTCAAGGTGAGATCATAGTCCCACTTTTACTCTTTTGAACTTATATTTGGGATGAGAAAACATAAACGTTTCTTTTAACTAAGTGAACACAAGTACATGAAAATAAACATTCTACATACGAGTTAGAACAAAATCCTCAATTCGATTATCATTAGTTACACTTGCAGGGTGTAAGTGTAGGCGTGAACTTATGTTGTATGGCCATATGGGTTTGACAAACCCTCATTTCGGACGGTTCGCTATCGTCTACGGGTGAAATATATTTTCGAGAAACAGTGTATGTTCTAACACTATTGTGATGGGGTTCTATGGAAGGAAACGTTAAGCCTTGATAATTGGGTGCTCGTGAATATTAACTTTTAGAATGTATTACTATTTTATCAATGTTGCAAATCTTGTGGTTCGACTTACTTTTACTCACTTACTTACTTAAACCTATGATTTCACCAACATTTTCGTTGACAGTTTTCTATATGTTTTCTCAGGTTCATACTTGGTTACTTGTTACATGCTTCCGCTCTCTTTGATTACTTGATTGGAGTCAACCATTCATGCATACGCTAGGGATAGCACTTTTGGATTCAAACTTTTATCTACATACTTACGCTGTTTATAGCAACTGGGATTTTAAACTAATTATGTCGCGAGTTATTTCATTCATACTTTATAACTTTTGTAAACTTAAACATATTGTCGATCCGTTTGGTAAACTAAACTTTGCAAGTTTTTTACATTAATTTTGGTCAAACGAGTCTCTTATAGGGACTACGACTACGTAACGGGACCTCAGTTAGCGACGCCGTTAATGACGTTTTTGGTCGGGTCACTACATTAAGCAATCAAACTTGTTAAGACTTGATTAATTGAAATAGGTTTCATATAGACAATTGACCACCCAAGTTGATCGGTGATTCACGAACGTTAAAACTTGTAAAAACTATACGATGACATATATATGGTTATATATATAGTTAACATGATTTTATTATAAGTATATATCTCATCAGGTATTTTAACAATGAGTTATATACATAAAAATGAGACTATTAATTTAAGAAACTCGAAAACGATATATATAACGATTATCGTTATAACAACGTCTTACTAGGTACATATGAATCATATTAAGATATTGATACACTTGGTTAATTATGTTAAATGATAAGTAAATATATTATTAAGTGTATTAACAATGAAATACATATGTAAAAATAAGACTACTAACTTAATGATTTCGAAACGAGACATATATGTAACGATTATCGTTGTAACGACATTTAACTGTATATATATCATACTAAGATATATTATATATCATAATATCATGATAATATAACAATTTAACATCTCATTTGTTATAATAAATAATGGGTTAACAACATTCAACAAGATCGTTAACCTAAAGGTTTCAAAACAACATTTACATGTAACGACTAACGATGACTTAACGACTCAGTTAAAATGTATATACATGTAGTGTTTTAATATGTATTCATACACTTTTGAAAGACTTCAAGACACTTATCAAAATACTTCTACTTAACAAAAATGCTTACAATTACATCCTCGTTCAGTTTCATCAACAATTCTACTCGTATGCACCCGTATTCGTACTCGTACAATACACAGCTTTTAGATGTATGTACAATTGGTATATACACTCCAATGATCAGCTCTTAGCAGCCCATGTGAGTCAACTAACACATGTGGGAGCCATCATTTGGCAACTAGCATGAAATATCTCATAAAATTACAAAAATATGAGTAATCATTCATGACTTATTTACATGAAAACAAAATTACATATCCTTTATATCTAATCCATTCACCAACGACCAAAAACACCTACAAACACTTTCATTCTTCAATTTTCTTCATCTAATTGATCTCTCTCAAGTTCTATCTTCAAGTTCCAAGTGTTCTTCATAAATTCCAAAAGTTCTAGTTTCATAAAATCAAGAATACTTCCAAGATTGCAAGTTTACTTCCATGTTTTCTAAATCCATTCCAAATAATCATCCAAGATTAAGAAACCTTTGTTACTTACAGTAGGTTATCTTTCTAATACAAGGTAATAATCATATTCAAACTTTAATTCAATTTCTATAACTATAACAATCTTATTTCGAGTGGAAATCTTACTTGAAATTGTTTTCGTGTCATGATTCTGCTTCAAGAACTTTCAAGCCATCCAAGGATCCTTTGAAGCTAGATCTATTTTTCTCATTTCCAGTAGGTTTATCCAAGGAACTTGAGGTAGTAATAATGTTCATAACATCATTCGATTCATACATATAAAGCTATCTTATTCGAAGGTTTAAACTTGTAATCACTAGAACATAGTTTAGTTAATTCTAAACTTGTTCGCAAACAAAAGTTAATCCTTCTAACTTGACTTTTAAAATCAACTAAACACATGTTATATATTTATATGATATGTTAACTTAATGATTTAAAACCTGGAAACACGAAAAACACCGTAAAACCGGATTTACGCCGTCGTAGTAACACCGCGGGCTGTTTTGGGTTAGTTAATTAAAAACTATGATAAACTTTGATTTAAAAGTTGTTATTCTGGGAAAATGATTTTTATTATGAACATGAAACTATATCCAAAAATTATGGTTAAACTCAAAGTGGAAGTATGTTTTCTAAAATGGTCATGTAGACGTCGTTCTTTCGACTGAAATGACTACCTTTACAAAAACGACTTGTAACTTATTTTTCCGACTATAAACCTATACTTTTTCTGTTTATATTCATAAAATAGAGTTCAATATGAAACCATAGCAATTTGATTCACTCAAAACGGATTTAAAATGAAGAAGTTATGGGTAAAACAAGATTGGATAATTTTTCTCATTTTAGCTACGTGAAAATTGGTAACAAATCTATTCCAACCATAACTTAATCAACTTGTATTGTATATTATGTAATCTTGAGATACCATAGACACGTATACAATGTTTCGACCTATCATGTCGACACATCTATATATATTTCGGAACAACCATAGACACTCTATATGTGAATGTTGGAGTTAGCTATACAGGGTTGAGGTTGATTTCAAAATATATATAGTTTGATTTGTGATCAATACTGAGATACGTATACACTGGGTCGTGGAATGATTCAAGATAATATTTATCGATTTATTTCTGTACATCTAACTGTGGACAACTAGTTGTAGGTTACTAACGAGGACAGCTGACTTAATAAACTTAAAACATCAAAATATATTAAAAGTGTTGTAAATATATTTTGAACATACTTTGATATATATGTATATATTGTTATAGGTTCGTGAATCAACCAGTGGCCAAGTCTTACTTCCCGACAAAGTAAAAATCTGTGAAAGTGAGTTATAGTCCCACTTTTAAAATCTAATATTTTTGGGATGAGAATACATGAAGGTTTTATAAATGATTTACAAAATAGACACAAGTACGTGAAACTACATTCTATGGTTGAATTATCAAAATCGAATATGCCCCTTTTTATTAAGTCTGGTAATCTAAGAATTAGGGAACAGACACCCTAATTGACGCGAATCCTAAAGATAGATCTATTGGGCCTAACAAACCCCATCCAAAGTACTGGATGCTTTAGTACTTCGAAATTTATATCATATCCGAAGGGTGTCCAGGAATGATGGGGATATTCTTATATATGCATCTTGTTAATGTTGGTTACCAGGTGTTCACCATATGAATGATTTTTATCTCTATGAATGGGAAGTGTATTGAAATATGAAATCTTGTGGTCTATTGTTACGATTTGATATATATAGGTTAAATCTATAACTCACCAACATTTTTGTTGAAGTTTAAAGCATGTTTATTCTTAGGTGAATACTAAGAGCTTCCGCTGTTGCATACTAAAATAAGGACAAGATTTGGAGTCCATGTTTATATGATATTGTGTAAAAACTGCATTCAAGAAACTGATTTTGATGTAACATATTTGTATTGTAAACCATTATGTAATGGTCGTGTGTAAACAGGATATTTTAGATTATCATTATTTGATAATCTACGTAAAGCTTTTTGAACCTTTATTTATGAAATAAAGGTTATGGTTTGTTTTAAAAATGAATGCAGTCTTTGAAAAACGTCTCATATAGAGGTCAAAACCTCGCAACGAAATCAATTAATATGGAACGTTTTTAATCAATAAGAACGGGACATTTCAGTTGGTATCCGAGCGTAGGTCTTAGAGAACCAGAAAATTTGCATTAGTGTGTCTTATCGAGTTTGTTAGGATGCATTAGTGAGTCTGGACTTTGACCGTGTTTTCTTTAAAAATGATTGCTTAACATTTTTGTTGGAAACTATATATTATTAACATGTATATATTATGTGATATATTAATCTCTTAACATGTTTGATATTGTGTGATAGATGTCTACCTCTAGCACAAATCCCATTGACTCACCTAATAATAATGAAGAGTCGAATATATATTGGACTGATTTACAAGTTCCCGAAGAAGAACCGGAAGAAGAATCAGAACCGGAAGAAGAATCAGAACCGGAAGAGGAGGAACCGGAGGAGGAAATAGAACCGGTGGGGGAAATAATAAAACGGTTAAGTAAAAGAAAATCCTCAACCAACCGACCAAGGTTAATTATGGTCAATGGTGTTTCCGCCAAGGAAGCAAAATATTGGGAGGATTACCAATTCTCCGATGAATCGGATTCCGACGAGAATTCCGACGATGTTATAGAAATTACCCCAACTGAATTTAAAAAGGCAAAAGAAAATAATAAGGGAAAGGGCATAAAAATAGAGAAATCTAATTCCAACCCCGATGAACTTTATATGTATCGTCAACCCCCGAAGCCCTTAAGTTGTAACAATGACCCGGGAACCTCTAAACCACCAGGTTTTTCTAAACCGTTGTGGAAAACGACAGCTCGTATTAGGGGAACATCATATATCCCTAGAAACTTGGCAAAACTGTAGTGACCCGAACTTTTCCATGTTTATATATATATTAAATGAAATTGTTATTTACATGATTAAGTGTTTCCAACATGTTAAGCAATCAAACTTGTTAAGACTTGATTAATTGAAATAGGTTTTATATAGACAATTGACCACCCAAGTTGACCGGTGATTCACGAACGTTAAAACTTCTAAAAACTATACGATGACATATATATGGTTATATATATAGTTAACATGATTTTATTATAAGTATGTATCTCATTAGGTATTTTAACAATGAGTTATATACATAAAAATGAGACTATTAATTTAAGAAACTCGAAAACGATATATATAACGATTATCGTTATAACAACGTCTTACTAGGTACATATGAATCATATTAAGATATTGATACACTTGGTTAATTATGTTAAATGATAAGTAAATATATTATTAAGTGTATTAACAATGAAATACATATGTAAAAATAAGACTACTAACTTAATGATTTCGAAACGAGACATATATGTAACGATTATCGTTGTAACGACATTTAACTGTATATATATCATACTAAGATATATTATATATCATAATATCATAATAATATAACAATTTAACATCTCATTTGTTATAATAAACAATGGGTTAACAACATTCAACAAGATCGTTAACCTAAAGGTTTCAAAACAACATTTACATGTAACGACTAACGATGACTTAACGACTCAGTTAAAATGTATATACATGTAGTGTTTTAATATGTATTCATACACTTTTGATAGAATTCAAGACACTTATCAAAATACTTCTACTTAACAAAAATGCTTACAATTACATCCTCGTTCAGTTTCATCAACAATTCTACTCGTATGCACCCGTATTTGTACTCGTACAATACACAGCTTTTAGATGTATGTACTATTGGTATATACACTCCAATGATCAGCTCTTAGCAGCCCATGTGAGTCACCTAACACATGTGGGAACCATCATTTGGCAACTAGCATAAAATATCTCATAAAATTACAAAAATATGAGTAATCATTCATGACTTATTTACATGAAAACAAAATTACATATCCTTTATATCTAATCCATACACCAACGACCAAAAACACCTACAAAAACTTTCATTCTTCAATTTTCTTCATCTAATTGATCTCTCTCAAGTTCTATCTTCAAATTCTAAGTGTTCTTCATAAATTCTACAAGTTCTAGTTTCATAAAATCAAGAATACTTCCAAGTTTGCTAGCTTACTTCCAATCTTGTAGAGTGATCATCCAACCTCAAGAAATCTTTATTATTTACCGTAATATATCTTTCTAATAAAATGGAATACTCATATTCAAACTTTGATTCAATTTCTATAACTATAACAATCTTATTTCGAGTGAAAATCTTACTTGAACTATTTTCGTGTCATGATTCTGCTTCAAGAACTTTCAAGCCATCCAAGGATCCTTTGAAGCTAGATCCATTTTTCTCATTTCCAGTAGCTTTATCCAGAAAAATTGAGGTGGTAATGATGTTCTTAACATCATTCGATTCATACATATAAAGCTATCTTATTCGATGGTTTAAACTTGTAATCACTAGAACATAGTTTAGTTAATTCTAAACTTGTTCGCAAACAAAAGTTAATCCTTCTAACTTGACTTTTAAAATCAACTAAACACATGTTATATATCTATATGATATGCTAACTTAATGATTTAAAACCTGGAAACACGAAAAACACCGTAAAACCGGATTTACGCCGTCGTAGTAACACCGCGGGCTGTTTTGGGTTAGTTAATTAAAAACTATGATAAAATTTGATTTAAAAGTTGTTATTCTGGGAAAATGATTTTTATTATGAACATGAAACTATATCCAAAAGTTATGGTTAAACTCAAAGTGGAAGTATGTTTTCTAAAATGGTCATCAAGACGTCGTTCTTTCGACTGAAATGACTACCTTTACAAAAACGACTTGTAACTTATTTTTCCGACTATAAACCTATACCTTTTCTATTTATATTCATAAAATAGAGTGCAATATGAAACCATAGCAATTTGATTCACTTAAAACGGATTTAAAATGAAGAAGTTATGGGTAAAACAAGATTGGATAATTTTTCTCATTTTAGCTACATGAAAATTGGTAACAAATCTATTCCAACCATAACTTAATCAACTTGTATTGTATATTATGTAATCTTGAGATACCATAGACACGTATACAATGTTTCGACCTATCATGTCGACACATCTATATATATTTCGGAACAACCATAGACACTCTATATGTGAATGTTGGAGTTAGCTATACAGGGTTGAGGTTGATTCCAAAATATATATAGTTTGAGTTGTGATCAATACTGAGATATGTATACACTGGGTCGTGGATTGATTCAAGATAATATTTATCGATTTATTTCTGTACATCTAACTGTGGGCAACTAGATGTAGGTTACTAACGAGGACAGCTGACTTAATAAACTTAATACATCAAAATATATTAAAAGCATTGTAAATATATTTTGAACATACTTTGATATATATGTATATATTGTTATAGGTTCGTGAATCAACCAGTGGCCAAGTCTTACTTCCCGACGAAGTAAAAATCTGTGAAAGTGAGTTATAGTCCCACTTTTAAAATCTAATATTTTTGGGATGAGAATACATGCAAGTTTTATAAATGATTTACAAAATAGACACAAGTACGTGAAACTACATTCTATGGTTGAATTATCGAAATCGAATATGCCCCTTTTTATTAAGTCTGGTAATCTAAGAATTAGGGAACAGACACCCTAATTGACGTGAATCCTAAAGATAGATCTATTGGGCCTAACAAACCCCATCCAAAGTACCGGATGCTTTAGTACTTTGAAATTTATATCATGGAATGATGGGGATATTCTTATATATGCATCTTGTTAATGTCGGTTACCAGGTGTTCACCATATGAATGATTTTTATCTCTATGTATGGGATGTGTATTGAAATATGAAATCTTGTGGTCTATTGTTACGATTTGATATATATAGGTTAAACCTATAACTCACCAACATTTTTGTTGACGTTTTAAGCATGTTTATTCTCAGGTGATTATTAAGAGCTTCCGCTGTCACATACTTAAATAAGGACGAGATTTGGAGTCCATGCTTGTATAATATTGTGTAAAAACTGCATTCAAGAAACTTATTTCGTTGTAGCATATTTGTATTGTAAACCATTATGTAATGGTCGTGTGTAAACAGGATATTTTAGATTATCATTATTTGATAATCTACGTAAAGCTTTTTAAACCTTTATTGATGAAATAAATGTTATGGTTTGTTTTAAAATGAATGCAGTCTTTGAAAAATGTCTCATATAGAGGTCAAAACCTCGCAACGAAATCAATTAATATGGGACGTTTTTAATCAATAAGAACGGGACATTTCAGTTGGTATCCGAGCGTTGGTCTTAGAGAACCAGAAAATTTTCATTAGTGTGTCTTATCGAGTTTGTTAGGATGCATTAGTGAGTCTGGACTTCGACCGTGTTTTCTTTAAAAATGATTGCTTAACATTTTCGTTGGAAACTATATATTATTAACATGTATATATTATGTGATATATTAATCTCTTAACATGTTTGATATTATGTGATAGATGTCTACCTCTAGCACAAATCCCATTGACTCACCTAATAATAACGAAGAGTCGAATATATATTGGACTGATTCACAAGTTCCCGAAGAAGAACCGGAAGAAGAATCAGAACCGGAAGAAGAATCAGAACCGGAAGAGGAGGAACCGGAGGAGGAAATAGAACCGGTGGGGGAAATAATAAAACGGTTAAGTAAAAGAAAATCCTCAACCAACCGACCAAGGTTAATTATGGTCAATGGCGTTTCCGCCAAGGAAGCAAAATATTGGGAGGATTACCAAAACTCCGATGAATCGGATTCCGATGAGAATTCCGATGATGTTATAGAAATTACCCCAACTGAATTTAAAAAGGCAAAAGAAAATAATAAGGGAAAGGGCATAAAAATAGAGAAATCTAATTCCAACCCCGATGAACTTTATATGTATCGTCAACCCCCGAAGCCCTTAAGTTGTAACAATGACCCGGGAACCTCTAAACCACCAGGTTTTTCTAAACCGTTGTGGAAAATGACAGCTCGTATTAGGGGAACATCATATATCCCTAGAAACTTGGCAAAACGAACCAAAACCGAAGAAGAAGAAACTAGCGATTCGGAATAAGATAGTGGTATTCGTGTGGTGTAATATATATAATATAGTGTGCTTATGCTTTATGATATATGTAAAAATTGCTTGTATTAATAAGTATTTTTTTTTATGAATCTAACTCTTGTCTATTTTACAGTATAAAAACACAAAATGGATAGACAACCCAATATTTTAAGAGACCTACCCGGAGACATGATTGATGAAATCTTGTCTAGAGTCGGTCAGAATTCTTCAGCACAAATATTTACGGTGAAATCAGTTTGTAAGACATTCGAAGAACGTTCCAAGAATGTCTTGGTTTATAAGAGACTTTCGTTTGAAAGATGAGGGATATCACATTGGGAAACCCATAAGTTACGATGTGTTTACTTTGACGCATATATTACGGGGAATCCAAATGCTATTTTACGCAACGGGTTAAGAAATTATTTTGACTCAATGTATCCGAATATAGGACTTCATGATTTAGAAAAAGCGGCTAACATGCAACATAAAGAAGCATTCTATGCTTACGGGTTAGTAATGTTCGCTTCTCACCAAAGTGTGAAAAAGAACATCGGGCTACAACTATTAAACAAAACGTTCCCACAAGTGACGGAGTCGGTAATTGGGGTAAGAAATGAGGTTTTTAGGTTATTACGAGACTGTTGGTCATTACGTAACCCTCGTCCCTTTGACGACGTTACAACACGCTGTCTTATCAACGGCCATAACAGTTATGTTCCACAAGACCAAGGATGGGAAGTAGTCCTAGTAAAACCAGAATGCATGACTTGTTTCTGGACGTATGAATTACGTGTCTTTATTGTCTTTGCTGAACGTCTTGTGTACTTGCTAGAATTATCTTCACAACTATCTTGTATCAAAGTTATTGTGTGCTATATTTCATGCTTTATGTAAAATAAGCGGTATTGTAAGTTTGTAAAATATTGTATAAAAGTTTGGACGCGAAATATTATTATAATCAGTTTTTCATATAGAATTGTAGTAGTTGAATTGTATATTAGCTACTAAGTATGAACTTAACGGGTAGCTACTACCCGAATTTAAACTTATAAAACGCTAATATGAAGAAAAAGCTTTTATAAATGAGTTCATATTATGCTACGAAATACTATTAACTACTCTTAATATTCTGTATGATTAACTTGTTCCATTTGACTATTTTGAAGGAAATGGCACCGACTACTCGACACACCGTGAATATGAATGAAGAGGAATTCCGTACTTTTCTAGCTTCAAACATAGCCGCAGTACATGCTGCGCTACATACTAACAATAACCTTGGATCTAGCAGTACAGGAAATCGTGTAGGATGCACCTACAAAGAATTCACTGCCTGCAAACCCTTGGAATTTGCTGGAACCGAAGGACCGATCGGATTGAAACGGTGGACTGAGAAGGTCGAATCGGTGTTTGCCGTAAGTAAGTGTGCTGAAGAGGACAAAGTGAAGTACGCTACGCATACCTTCACAGGTTCTGCGTTAACATGGTGGAATACCTATCTAGAGCAAGTGGGACAAGATGATGCGTACGCACTACCGTGGTCAGCATTCAAGCACTTGATGAACAAGAAGTACCGTCCGAGAACCGAGGTCAATAAGCTCAAGATAGAACTTAGAGGGTTACAAACCCAAGGATTTGATATTACCAAGTACGAAAGACGATTCACAGAATTGTGCCTATTGTGTCCGGGAGCGTTCGAAGATGAGGAAGAGAAGATCGACGCGTTTGTGAACGGATTACCGGAAAGAATCCAAGAAGATATAAGTTCACATGAGCCCGCCTCCATACAACAGGCATGTAGAATGGCTCACAAACTAGTGAACCAGATTGAGGAAAGAATTAAAGAACAGACGGCTGAAGAGGCCAATGTGAAGCAAGTCAAAAGAAAGTGGGAGGAAAACGGTGATAAGAATCACCAATACAACAACAACAGCAATTACAATAATAATCGCAACAATTATCCCAATAATCGCAACATCAATCGCAACTACAACAAACGGCCCAACAACAACAACAACAACAACAACAACAACAACAACAACAACAACAACAACAACAACTACAACAATCATCCCAACAACAATAACAATCGCAACAACAACAACAATCAGAAGCAGCTATGCCAAAGGTGTGAAAAGTATCACTCGGGGTTCTGCACCAAATTTTGCAACAAGTGTAAAAGAAATGGTCATAGCGCGGCGAAGTGTGAGGTCTATGGACCAGGGGTTAACAGAATGAAAGGAACAAATGGTGTCGGAACGAGTAATGGCGGAGCAAGTAGTGTCGGAGCAAATTATGCCAATGTAGTTTGTTATAAATATGGAAAACCGGGCCACATTATTAGAAATTGCCCGAACCAGGAGAACACGAATGGACAAGGCCGCGGAAGAGTTTTCAATATTAATGCGGCAGAGGCACAGGAAGACCCGGAGCTTGTTACGGGTACGTTTCTTATTGACAATAAATCTGCTTACGTTTTATTTGATTCGGGTGCGGATAGAAGCTATATGAGTAAAGATTTTTGTGCTAAATTAAGTTGTCCATTGACGCCATTGGATAGTAAATTTTTACTCGAATTAGCAAACGGTAAATTAATTTCAGCAGATAATATATGCCGGAATCGAGAAATTAAATTGGGTAGCGAAATATTTAAGATTGATTTGATACCAGCAGAGTTAGGGAGTTTTGATGTAATAGTTGGCATGGACTGACTGAAGAAGGTGAAAGCAGAGATCGTATGTTATAAAAATGCAATTCGCATTGTACGAGAAGAAGGAGAACCCTTAATGGTGTACGGAGAAAAGGGCAACATGAAGCTACATCTTATTAGTAATTTGAAGGTACAAAAACTAATAAGAAAAGGTTGCTATGCTGTTCTAGCACACGTCGAGAAAGTACAAACCGAAGAAAAGAGCATCAATGATGTTCCCGTCACAAAAGAATTTCCCGATGTATTTCTGAAAGAATTACCGGGACTACCTCCACATCGATCTGTTGAATTTCAAATAGATCTTGTACCAGGAGCTGCACCAATAGCTCGTGCTCCTTATAGACTCGCACCCAGCGAGATGAAAGAACTGCAAAGCCAACTGCAAGAACTATTAGAACGTGGTTTCATTCGACCAAGCACATCACCATGGGGAGCTCCTGTTTTGTTTGTCAAGAAGAAGGATGGTACATTTAGGTTGTGTATTGACTACAGAGAGTTGAACAAACTTACCATCAAAAACCGTTATCCACTGCCGAGAATTGACGACTTATTTGATCAACTACAAGGCTCGTCGGTTTATTCGAAGATCGATTTACGTTCTGGATATCATCAAATGAGAGTAAAGGAGGATGATATTCCAAAAACTGCTTTTAGGACGCGTTATGGTCATTACGAGTTTATGGTTATGCCGTTTGGATTGACTAACGCACCAGCTGTGTTCATGGACCTTATGAACCGAGTGTGTCGGCCATATCTTGACAAGTTTGTCATTTTTTTCATCGATGACATACTTATTTACTCAAAGAATGATCAAGAGCACGAAGAACATTTGAGAAAAGTGCTAGAAGTATTGAGGAAAGAAAAACTGTACGCTAAGTTTTCAAAGTGTGCATTTTGGTTGGAAGAAGTTCAATTCCTCGGTCACATAGTGAACAAAGAAGGTATCCAGGTGGACCCGACAAAGATCGAAACTGTTGAAAAGTGGGAAACCCCAAAAACTCCGAAGCATATACGTTAATTTTTAGGATTGGCTGGTTACTACAGAAGATTCATCCAAGATTTCTCCAAAATAGCAAAACCCTTGACTGCATTAACGCATAAAGGGAAAAAATTTGAATGGAAGGGTGAACAAGAGAAGGCTTTTCAATTATTGAAGAAAAAGCTAACTACGGCACCTATATTGTCATTGCCTGAAGGGAATGATGATTTTGTGATTTATTGTGACGCATCAAAGAAAGGTCTCGGTTGTGTATTAATGCAACGGACGAAAGTGATTGCTTATGCGTCTAGACAATTGAAGATTCACGAGCAAAATTATACGACACATGATTTGGAATTAGGCGTGGTTGTTTTTGCATTAAAGACTTGGAGGCACTACTTATATGGGGTCAAAAATATTATATATACCGACCACAAAAGTCTTCAACACATATTTAATCAGAAACAACTGAATATGAGGCAGCGTAGGTGGATTGAATTGTTGAATGATTACGACTTTGAGATTCGTTACCACCCGGGGAAGGCAAATGTGGTAGCCGACGCCTTGAGCAGAAAGGACAGAGAACCCATTCGAGTAAAATCTATGAATATAATGATTCACACTAACCTTTACTACTCAAATAAAGGAGGCGCAACAAGGAGTTTTAAAAGAGGGAAATTTAAAGGATGAAATACCCAAAGGATCGGAGAAGCATCTTAATATTCGGGAAGACGAAACCCGGTATAGGGCTGAAAGAATTTGGGTACCAAAATTTGGAGATATGAGAGAAATGGTACTTAGAGAAGCTCATAAAACCAGATACTCAATAATTCCTGGAACGGAGAAGATGTACAAGGATCTCAAGAAACATTTTTGGTGGCCGGGTATGAAAGCCGATGTTGCTAAATACGTAGGAGAATGTTTGACGTGTTCTAAGGTCAAAGCTGAACATCAGAAACCATCAGGTCTACTACAACAACCTGAAATCCCGGAATGGAAATGGGAAAACATTACCATGGATTTCATTACTAAATTGCCAAGGACTGCAAGTGGTTATGATACTATTTGGGTAATAGTTGATCGTCTCACCAAGTCAGCACACTTCCTGCTAATAAGAAAAGATGACAAGATGGAGAAGTTAGCACGACTATATTTGAAGGAAGTCGTCTCCAGACATGGAATACCAATCTCTATTATCTCTGATAGGGATGGCAGATTTATTTCAAGATTCTGGCAGACATTACAGCAAGCATTGATAACTCGTCTAGACATGAGTACTGCCTATCATCCACAAACTGATGGGCAGAGTGAAAGGACGATACAAACGCTTGAAGACATGCTACGAGCTTGTGTTATTGATTTCGGAAACAGTTGGGATCGACATCTACCGTTAGCAGAATTTTCCTACAACAACAGCTACCATTCAAGCATTGAGATGGCGCCGTTTGAAGCACTTTATGGTAGAAAGTGCAGGCCTCCGATTTGTTGGAGTGAAGTGGGGGATAGACAGATTACGGGTTAGGAGATAATACAAGAAACTACCGAGAAAATCATCCAAATTCAACAAAGATTGAAAACCGCCCAGAGTCGACAAAAGAGCTACGCGGACAGTAAAAGAAAAGATATAGAGTTTGAAATTGGAGAAATGGTCATGCTTAAGGTTTCACCTTGGAAAGGCATTGTTCGATTTGGTAAACGGGGGAAACTAAATCCAAGGTACATTGGACCATTCAAGATTATAGATCGTGTCAGACCAGTAGCTTACCAACTGGAGCTACCTCAACAACTCGCGACTGTACATAACACTTTCCACGTCTCAAATTTGAAGAAATGTTTTGCTAAAGAAGATCTCACTATTCCGTTGGACGAAATCCAAATTAATGAAAAACTTCAATTCATTGAAGAACCCGTTGAAATAATGGATCGTGAGGTTAAGAGACTTAAACAAAATAAGGTACCGATTGTTAAGGTTCGATGGAATGCTCGTAGAGGACCCGAGTTCACCTGGGAGCATGAAGATCAGATGAAGAAGAAATACCCGCATTTATTTCTAGAAGATACGTCAACACCTCCAACTGCTTAAAATTTCGGGACGAAATTTATTTAACGGGTAGGTACTATAGTGACCCGAACTTTTCCATGTTTATATATATATTAAATGAAATTGTTATTTACATGATTAAGTGTTTCCAACATGTTAAGCAATCAAACTTGTTAAGACTTGATTAATTGAAATAGGTTTCATATAGACAATTGACCACCCAAGTTGACCGGTGATTCACGAACGTTAAAACTTGTAAAAACTATACGATGACATATATATGGTTATATATATAGTTAACATGATTTTATTATAAGTATGTATCTCATTAGGTATTTTAACAATGAGTTATATACATAAAAATGAGACTATTAATTTAAGAAACTCGAAAACGATATATATAACGATTATCGTTATAACAACGTCTTACTAGGTACATATGAATCATATTAAGATATTGATACACTTGGTTAATTATGTTAAATGATAAGTAAATATATTATTAAGTGTATTAACAATGAAATACATATGTAAAAATAAGACTACTAACTTAATGATTTCGAAACGAGACATATATGTAACGATTATCGTTGTAACGACATTTAACTGTATATATATCATACTAAGATATATTATATATCATAATATCATAATAATATAACAATTTAACATCTCATTTGTTATAATAAACAATGGGTTAACAACATTCAACAAGATTGTTAACCTAAAGGTTTCAAAACAACATTTACATGTAACGACTAACGATGACTTAACGACTCAGTTAAAATGTATATACATGTAGTGTTTTAATATGTATTCATACACTTTTGAAAGACTTCAAGACACTTATCAAAATACTTCTACTTAACAAAAATGCTTACAATTACATCCTCGTTCAGTTTCATCAACAATTCTACTCGTATGCACCCGTATTTGTACTCGTACAATACACAGCTTTTAGATGTATGTACTATTGGTATATACACTCCAATGATCAGCTCTTAGAAGCCCATGTGAGTCACCTAACACATGTGGGGACCATCATTTGACAACTAGCATAAAATATCTCATAAAATTACAAAAATATGAGTAATCATTCATGACTTATTTACATGAAAACAAAATTACATATCCTTTATATCTAATCCATACACCAACGACCAAAAACACCTACAAACACTTTAATTCTTCAATTTTCTTCATCTAATTGATCTCTCTCAAGTTCTATCTTCAAGTTCTAAGTGTTCTTCATAAATTCTACAAGTTCTAGTTTCATAAAATCAAGAATACTTCCAAGTTTGCTAGCTTACTTCCAATCTTGTAGAGTGATCATCCAACCTCAAGAAATCTTTATTATTTACAGTAAGATATCTTTCTAATACAAGGTAATACTCATATTCAAACTTTGATTCAATTTCTATAACTATAACAATCTTATTTCGAGTGAAAATCTTACTTGAACTGTTTTCGTGTCATGATTCTGCTTCAAGAACTTTCAAGCCATCCAAGGATTCTTTGAAGCTAGATCCATTTTTCTCATTTCCAGTAGCTTTATCCAGAAAACTTGAGGTAGTAATGATGTTCTTAACATCATTCAATTCATACATATAAAGCTATCTTATTCGATGGTTTAAACTTGTAATCACTAGAACATAGTTTAGTTAATTCTAAACTTGTTCGCAAACAAAAGTTAATCCTTCTAACTTGACTTTTAAAATCAACTAAACACATGTTATATATTTATATGATATACTAACTTAATGATTTAAAACCTGGAAACACGAAAAACACCGTAAAACCGGATTTACGCCGTCGTAGTAACACCGCGGGCTATTTTGGGTTAGTTAATTAAAAACTATGATAAACTTTGATTTAAAAGTTGTTATTCTGAGAAAATGATTTTTATTATGAACATGAAACTATATCCAAAAATTATGGTTAAACTCAAAGTGGAAGTATGTTTTCTGAAATGGTCATCTAGACGTCGTTCTTTCGACTGAAATGACTACCTTTACAAAAACGACTTGTAACTTATTTTTCTGACTATAAACCTATACCTTTTCTATTTAGATTCATAAAATAGAGTTCAATATGAAACCATAGCAATTTGATTCACTTAAAACGGATTTAAAATGAAGAAGTTATGGGTAAAACAAGATTGGATAATTTTTCTCATTTTAGCTACGTGAAAATTGGTAACAAATCTATTCCAACCATAACTTAATCAACTTGTATTGTATATTATGTAATCTTGAGATACCATAGACATGTATACAATGTTTCGACCTATCATGTCGACACATCTATATATATTTCGGAACAACCATAGACACTCTATATGTGAATGTTGGAGTTAGCTATACAGGGTTGAGGTTGATTCCAAAATATATATAGTTTGAGTTGTGATCAATAATGAGATACGTATACACTGGGTCGTGGATTGATTCAAGATAATATTTATCGATTTATTTCTGTACATCTAACTGTGGACAACTAGTTGTAGGTTACTAACGAGGACAGCTGACTTAATAAACTTAAAACATCAAAATATATTAAAAGCGTTGTAAATATATTTTGAACATACTTTGATATATATGTATATATTTTTATAGGTTTGTGAATCAACCAGTGGCCAAGTCTTACTTCCCGACGAAGTAAAAATCTGTGATGCGAATCCTAAAGATAGATCTATTGGGCCTAACAAACCCCTTTTTATTAAGTCTGGTAATCTAAGAATTAGGGAACAGACACCCTAATTGATGCGAATGCTAAAGATAGATCTATTGGGCCTAACAAACCCCATCCAAAGTACCGGATGCTTTAGTACTTCGAAATTTATATCATATCCGAAGGGTGTCCCGGAATGATGGGGATATTCTTATATATGCATCTTGTTAATGTCGATTACCAGGTGTTCACCATATGAATGATTTTTATCTGTATGTATGGGATGTATATTGAAATATGAAATCTTGTGGTCTCTTATTATGATTTGATAATATATAGGTTAAACCTATAACTCACCAACATTTTTGTTGACGTTTTAAGCATGTTTATTCTCAGGTGATTATTAAGAGCTTCCGCTGTCGCATACTTAAATAAGGATGAGATTTGGAGTCCATGCTTGTATAATATTGTGTAAAAACTGCATTCAAGAAACTTATTTCGTTGTAGCATATTTGTATTGTAAACCATTATGTAATGGTCGTGTGTAAACAGGATATTTTAGATTATCATTATTTGATAATCTACGTAAAGCTTTTTAAACCTTGTGGTCTATTGTTACGATTTGATATATATAGGTTAAACCTATAACTCACCAACATTTTTGTTGACGTTTAAAGCATGTTTATTCTCAGGTGAATATTAAGAGCTTCCGTGTTGCATACTAAAATAAGGACAAGATTTGGAAGTCCATGTTTGTATGATATTGTGTAAAAACTGCATTCAAGAAACTGATTTCGATGTAACATATTTGTATGGTAAACCATTATGCAATGGTCGTGTGTAAACAGGATATTTTAGACTATCATTATTTGATAATCTACGTAAAGCTTTTTAAACCTTTATTGATGAAATAAAGGTTATGGTTTGTTTTAAAATGAATGCAGTCTTTGAAAAACGTCTCATATAGAGGTCAAAACCTCGCAACGAAATCAATTAATATGGAACGTTTTTAATCAATAAGAACGGGACATTTCAAAAACGAACCAAAACCGAAGAAGAAGAAACGAGCTAGTCGAAATAAGATAGTTGTATTCGTGTGGTGTAATATATGTAATATAGTGTGCTTATGCTTTATGATATATGTAAAAATTGCTTGTATTAATAAGTATTTTTTTTTATAAATCTAAATCTTGTCTATTTTACAGTATAAAAACACAAAATGGATAGACAACCCAATATTTTAAGAGACCTACCCGGAGAAATGATTGATGAAATCTTGTCTAGAGTCGGTCAGAATTCTTCGGCACAACTATTTAAGGCGAAATCAGTTTGTAAGACATTCGAAGAACGTTCCAAGAATGTCTTGGTTTATAAGAGACTTTCGTTTGAAAGATGGGGGGTATCACATTGGGAAACCCATAAGTTACGATGTGTTTACTTTGACGCATATATTGCGGGGAACCCAAATGCTATTTTACGCAACGGGTTAAGAAATTATTTTGACTCAATGTAACCGAATATAGGACTTCATGATTTAGAAAAAGCGGCTAACATGCAACATAAAGAAGCATGCTATGCTTACGGGTTAGTAATGTTCGCTTCTCACCAAAGTGAGAAAAAGAACATCGGGCTACAACTATTAAACAAAACGTTCCCACAAGTGACGGAGTCGGTAATTGGGGTAAGAAATGAGGTTTTTAGGTTATTACGAGACTGTTGGTCATTACGTAACCCTCGTCCCTTTGACGACGTTACAACACGCTGTCTTATCAATGGCCATAACAGTTATGTTCCACAAGACCAAGGATGGGAAGTAGTCCTAGTAAAACCAGAATGCATGACTTGTTTCTGGACGTATGAATTACGTGTCTTTATTGCCTTTGCTGAACGACTTGTGTACTAGCTAGAATTATCTTCACAACTATCTTGTATCAAAGTTATTGTGTGCTATATTTCATGCTTTATGTAAAATAAGCGGTAATGTAAGTTTGTAAAATATTGTATAAAAGTTTGAACGCGAAATATTATTATAATCAATTTTTCATATAGAATTGTAGTAGTTGAATTGTATATTAGCTACTAAGTATGAACTTAACGGGTAGGTACTACCCGAATTTAAACTTATAAAACGCTAATATGAAGAAAAAGCTTTTATAAATGAGTTCATATTATGCTACGAAATACTATTAACTACTCTTAATATTCTGTATGATTAACTTGTTCCATTTGACTATTTTGAAGGAAATGGCACCGACTACTCGACACATCGTGAATATGAATGAAGAGGAATTCCGTACTTTTCTAGCTTCAAACATAGCCGCAGTACAGGCTGCGCTACATACCAACAATAACCTTGGATCTAGCAGTACAGGAAATCGTGTAGGATGCACCTACAAAGAATTCACTGCCTGCAAACCTTTGGAATTTGATGGAACCGAAGGACCGATCGGATTGAAACGGTGGACCGAGAACGTCGAATCGGTGTTTGCCATAAGTAAGTGTACTGAAGAGGACAAAGTGAAGTACGCTACGCATACCTTCACAGGTTCTGCGTTAACATGGTGGAATACCTATCTAGAGCAAGTGGGACAAGATGATGCGTACGCACTACCGTGGTCAGCATTCAAGCACTTGATGAACGAGAAGTACCGTCCCAGAACCGAGGTCAATAAGCTCAAGACAAAACTTAGAGGGTTACGAACCCAAGGATTTGATATTACCACGTACGAAAGACGATTCGCAGAATTGTGCCTATTGTGTCCGGGAGCGTTCGAAGATGAGGAAGAGAAGATCGACGCGTTTGTGAAAGGATTACCGGAAAGAATCCAAGAAGATATAAGTTCACACGAGCCCGCCTCCATACAACAGGCATGTAGAATGGCTCACAAACTAGTGAACTAGATTGAGGAAAGAATTAAAGAACAGACGGCTGAAGAGGCCAATGTGAAGCAAGTCAAAAGAAAGTGGGAGGAAAACGGTGATAAGAATCACCAATACAACAACAACAGCAATTACAATAATAATCGCAACAATTATCCCAACAATCGCAACATCAATCGCAACTACAACAAACGGCCCAACAACAACAACAACAACAACAACAACAACAACAACAACTAGACAATCATCCCAACAACAATAACAACCGCAACAACAACAATCAGAAGCAGCTATGCCAAAGGTGTGAAAAGTATCACTCGGGGTTCTGCACCAAATTTTGCGACAAGTGTAAAAGAAATGGTCATAGCGCGGCGAAGTGTGAGGTCTACGGACCAGGGGTTAAAAGAACGAAAGGCACAAATGGTGTCAGAACGAGTAATGGTGGAGCAAGTAGTGTCGGAGCAAGTTATGCCAATGTAGTTTGTTATAAATGTGGAAAACCGGGCCACATTATTAGAAATTGCCCGAACCAGGAGAACACGAATGGACAAGGCCGCGGAAGAGTTTTCAATATTAATGCGGCAGAGGCACAGGAAGACCCGGAGCTTATTACGGGTACGTTTCTTATTGACAATAAATCTGCTTACGTTTTATTTGATTCGGGTGCGGATAGAAGCTATATGAGTAGAGATTTTTGTGCTAAATTAAGTTTTCCATTGACGCCGTTGGATAGTAAATTTTTACTCGAATTAGCAAACGGTAAATTAATTTTAGCAGATAATATATGCCGGAATCGAGAAATTAAACTAGGTAGCGAAATATTTAAGATTGATTTGATACCAGTAGAGTTAGGGAGTTTTGATGTAATAGTTGGCATAGACTGGCTGAAGAAGGTGAAAGCAGAGATCCTATGTTATAAAAATGCAATTCGCATTGTACGAGAAGAAGGAGAACCCTTAATCGTGTACGGAGAAAAGGGCAACATGAAGCTACATCTTATTAGTAATTTAAAGGCACAAAAACTAATAAGAAAAGGTTGCTATGCTGTTCTAGCACACGTCGAGAAAGTACAAACCGAAGAAAAGAGCATCAATGATGTTCCCTTCGCAAAAGAATTTCCCGATGTATTTCCGAAAGAATTACCGGGACTACCTCCACATCGATCTGTTGAATTTCAAATAGATCTTGTACCAGGAGCGGCACCAATAGCTCGTGCTCCTTATAGACTCGCACACAGCGAGATGAAAGAACTGCAAAGCCAACTACAAGAACTATTAGAACGTGGTTTCATTCGACCAAGCACATCACCATGGGGAGCTCCTGTTTTGTTTGTTAAGAAGAAGGATGGTACATTTAGGTTGTGTATTGACTACAGAGAGTTGAACAAACTTACCATCAAAAACCGTTATCCACTGCCGAGAATTGACGACTTATTTGATCAACTACAAGGCTCGTCGGTTTATTCGAAGATCGATTTACGTTCTGTATATCATCAAATGCGAGTAAATTAGGATGATATTCCAAAAACTGCTTTTAGGACGCGTTATGGTCATTACGAGTTTATGGTTATGCCGTTTGGATTGACTAACGCACCAGCTGTGTTCATGGACCTTATGAACCGAGTGTGTTGGCCATATCTTGACAAGTTTGTCATTGTTTTCATCGATGACATACTTATTTACTCAAAGAATGATCAAGAGCACGAAGAACATTTGAGAAAAGTGCTAGAAGTATTGAGGAAAGAAAAACTGTACGCTAAGTTTTCAAAGTGTGCATTTTGGTTGGAAGAAGTTCAATTCCTCGGTCACATAGTGAACAAAGAAGGTATCCAGGTGGACCCGGCAAAGATCGAAACCGTTGAAAAGTGGGAAACCCCAAAAACTCCTAAGCATATACGTCAATTTTTAGGATTGGCTGGTTACTACAGAAGTTTCATCCAAGATTTCTCCAAAATAGCAAAACCCTTGACTGCATTAACGCATAAAGGGAAGAAATTTGAATGGAAGGATGAACAAGAGAAGGCGTTTCAATTATTGAAGAAAAAGCTAACTACGGCACCTATATTGTCATTGCCTGAAGGAAATGATGATTTTGTGATTTATTGTGACGCATCAAAGCAAGGTCTCGGTTGTGTATTAATGCAACGGACGAAGGTGATTGCTTATACGTCTAGACAATTGAAGATTCACGAGCAAAATTATACGACGCATGATTTGGAATTAGGCGCGGTTGTTTTTGCATTAAAGACTTGGAGGCACTACTTATATGGGGTCAAAAGTATTATATATACCGACCACAAAAGTCTTCAACACATATTTAATCAGAAACAACTGAATATGAGGCAGCGTAGGTGGATTGAATTGTTGAATGATTACGACTTTGAGATTCGTTACCACCCGGGGAAGGCAAATGTGGTAGCCGACGCCTTGAGCAGAAAGGACAGAGAACCCATTCAAGTAAAATCTATGAATATAATGATTCACACTAACCTTACTACTCAAATAAAGGAGGCGCAACAAGGAGTTTTAAAAGAGGGAAATTTAAATGATGAAATACCCAAAGGATCGGATAAGCATCTTAATATTCGGGAAGACGGAACCCGGTATAGGGCTGAAAGAATTTGGGTACCAAAATTTGGAGATATGAGAGAAATGGTACTTAGAGAAGCTCATAAAACCAGATACTCAATACATCCTGGAACGGGGAAGATGTACAAGGATCTTAAGAAACATTTTTGGTGGCCAGGTATGAAAGCCGATATTGCAAAATATGTAGGAGAATGTCTGACATGTTTTAAGGTCAAAGCTGAACATCAGAAACCGTCAGGTCTACTACAACAACCTGAAATCCCGGAATGGAAAAGGGAAAACATTACCATGGATTTCATTACTAAATTGCCAAGGACTGCAAGTGGTTATGATACTATTTGGGTAATAGTTGATCGTCTCACCAAGTCAGCACACTTCCTGCCAATAAGAGAAGATGACAAGATGGAGAAGTTAGCACGACTGTATTTGAAGGAAGTCGTCTCCAGAAATGGAATACCAATCTCTATTATCTCTGATAGGAATGGCAGATTTATTTCAAGATTCTGGCAGACATTACAGCGAGCATTGGGAACTCGTCTAGACATGAGTACTGCCTATCATCCACAAACTGATGGGCAGAGCGAAAGGATGATACAAACGCTTGAAGACATGCTACGAGCTTGTGTTATTGATTTCGGAAACAGTTGGGATCGACATCTACCGTTAGTAGAATTTTCCTACAACAACAGCTACCATTCAAGCATTGAGATGGCACCGTTTGAAGCACTTTATGGTAGAAAGTGCAGGTCTCCGATTTGTTGGAGTGAAGTGGGGGATAGACAGATTACGGGTTCGGAGATAATACAAGAAACTACCGAGAAAATCATCCAAATTCAACAAAGATTGAAAACCGCCCAGAGTCGACAAAAGAGCTACGCGGACAGTAAAAGAAAAGATATAGAGTTTGAAATTGGAGAAATGGTCATGCTTAAGGTTTCACCTTGGAAAGGCGTTGTTCAATTTGGTAAACGGGGGAAACTAAATCCAAGGTACATTGGACCATTCAAGATTATAGATCGTGTCGGACCAGTAGCTTACCAACTGGAGCTACCTCAACAACTCGCGGCTGTACATAACACTTTCCACGTCTCAAATTTGAAGAAATTTTTTGCTAAAGAAGATCTCACTATTCCGTTGGACGAAATCCAAATCAATGAAAAACTTCAATTCATTGAAGAACCCGTCGAAATAATGGATCGTGAGGTTAAGAGACTTAAACAAAACAAGATACCGATTGTTAAGGTTCAATGGAATGCTTGTAGAGGACCCGAGTTCACCTGGGAGCGTGAAGATCAGATAAAGAAGAAATACTCGCATTTATTTCCAGAAGATACGTCAACACCTCCAACTGCTTAAAATTTCGGGACGAAATTTATTTAACGGGTAGGTACTGTAGTGACCCGAACTTTTCCATGTTTATATATATATATATATATTAAATGAAATTTTTATTTACATGATTAAGTGTTTCCAACATGTTAAGCAATCAAACTTGTTAAGACTTGATTAATTGAAATAGGTTTCATATAGACAATTGACCACCCAAGTTGATCGGTGATTCACGAACGTTAAAACTTGTAAAAACTATACGATGACATATATATGGTTATATATATAGTTAACATAATTTTATTATAAGTATATATCTCATTAGGTATTTTAACAATGAGTTATATACATAAAAATGAGACTATTAATTTAAGAAACTCGAAAATGATATATATAACGATTATCGTTATAACAACGCCTTACTAGGTACATATGAATCATATTAAGATATTGATACACTTGGTTAATTATGTTAAATGATAAGTAAATATATTATTAAGTGTATTAACAATGAAATACATATGTAAAAATAAGACTACTAACTTAATGATTTCGAAACGAGACATATAGGTAACGATTATCGTTGTAACGACATTTAACTGTATATATATCATACTAAGATATATTATATATAATAATATCATGATAATATAACAATTTAACATCTCATTTGTTATAATAAATAATGGGTTAACAACATTCAACAAGATCGTTAACCTAAAGGTTTCAAAACAACATTTACATGTAACGACTAACGATGACTTAATGACTCAGTTAAAATGTATATACATGTAGTGTTTTAATATGTATTCATACACTTTTGAAAGACTTAAAGACACTTATCAAAATACTTCTACTTAACAAAAATGCTTACAATTACATCCTCGTTCAGTTTCATCAACAATTCTACTCGTATGCACCCGTATTCGTACTCGTACAATACACAGCTTTTAGATGTATGTACTATTGGTATATAGTAACATCACCATCAGCCCGTAGTATGATATTGTCTGCTTTGGACACAAGCTGATCACCAACGGGCTACCCGCACACGAGTACAACCCCGGATCGCACTTCGACCTCACGGATTTGCTTCTAGGGTAAACACCCTCAAAACGCGTCATACCAGAAGAGGTATCCACACCCTTATAAGGAGTGCTTTGTTTTCCTCTCCCACCGATGTGGGACGAGTCTGTTACAACTCTCCCCCCTTCTGGACACTGAGTCCCCGCAGTGCACATCGATGTGGGCCCCAGCTCTGATACCATAAGTAACATCACCATCAGCCCGTAGTATGATATTGTCCGCTTTGGACACAAGCCGATCACCGACGGGCTACCCACACATGAGTACAACCCTGGATCGCACTTCTACCTCACGGATTTGCTTCTCGGGTAAACACCCTCAAAACGCGTCATACCAGAAGAGGTATCCACACCCTTTTAAGGAGTGCTTTGTTTTCCTCTCCCACCGATGTGGGACGAGTCTGTTACATATATACACTCCAATGAGCAGCTCTTAGTAGCCCATTTGAGTCACCTAACACATGTGGGAGCCATCATTTGGCAACTAGCATGAAATATCTCGTAAAATTACAAAAATATGAGTAATCATTCATGACTTATTAGTAGCACTAATTCGTAGACTGGAGCATTTTTCAGAAACTTCACATTTGAAATATGTAATTCTTGGGGATAGACTTTGTACATATATCCAACTGCCAAAATAGAAATGCTGCGAGATTTCAAAATACCAATTGTTGATTCCGCCAAAGGGGTAACGATTTGCTGGTACATCTGCTGATAATGTTGTAGAATATAAAAGGTTCCCTGGTAACAAAAGTGTAATCGTATGTATTACAGGTTATAATAAGGCTACTTCGAATGGAAAGTCGAGGTTGACTTGCTGAAACTGTGACAAAATTTGCTATTTTGAAAAGGAATCGTAAAGTTATTTTTGCTAATAAATGCTAAAAGATTTAACGCGGATACGTGTTAAATTATGTCCTTGGTTTCGAGAGCTTTTCAGGTGCAAGACTGCGGGTAATGTGTGGTTAGATCATCATCTCGATTGTCCATTATTTGAAGTGTCTTCAGGATTTTCGAAGGGTTTGATCATAGATTGTAATTGTTAATATACATATGATGTTTTAGGACTTTGAATGATACAAATATTTTTCTGGGTTCCAAGAATCGAATGATGTTCTAGCATAGTTTTGAAGTCAAAGTATAGTTTTGAAAGATGTAAGAGTCCTAAGAGTGATGTCTTCTGTTAATTCTTGACTTGGATTTCGTTTTGTCGTAATCAAATTTGGATGAGAATGGTTGTTTTGATTTCTATGAAAGAATGTATATTATTGTGAAGGTAGTGAGTATAGTTGATGATTGTTGAATCAGAGTCGAAGAATATAATCATATTAATTGTGAATTTATATATCTCTCGGGTATTACCTACCCGTTAAAAAAAATTTCACAAGTAATGTTTTGTACCAGAGAATTTTATTACAATCTTTATGAAAATATATGTACATATATATCTTCTTCAGATGTAATCATGAATTTAATAAGTCAATATAATATTAGACTCATTTGATTTTCGGTTTGAGCTAGATTAAGTAATCTCTAAAACGATTAGGAACCACATATTCTTCACAGAATATTAATGAAGTTATGGATCAATACTTCATTATTTATTCTTATATATATTTCCTTAGTGAATCATGCTGATACTCATTGAACTCTTGCTAACTTCGCAAGATATGAATGTTGTTTCCCAGTAAGCTTCGAGTACATTGAAGATGAAAGTGTAAAATCAAACATATTATAAAATAATACACTTGGTTTATTATAAAACGAAATTCATTGAATTGAAACAGGGATTGTAGTTAACGATGATTAAGTTACTGATGAAGGACGTACATCATTGCATATTTGTAGTATTAATTTAAACGAGTAGTATCTACCCTTTTTCAATTCATACTTAATAGCTTAGTACGAAAAGATTTATTTTGGTTTCCGAATTCATATATATAAAATATTTATATAAATTCTTCAGAAGAATGAGTTAATACTTCATAACTCGTTGATGCAATATACGCGTTATTGATGATGTCCACGCTGATTCTTGAACTGGTAGTGCTTGTGATGTTAAAGTTGCTGACGATTCTAACGATGTTGACAGCACTGACTGTGTTGGTGAGGCTAAGGGTACTGCTGATGCTGTTGGTAAAACAAGTCTAGCTTGTACCTTACGCATCATTCTTGTCGGGGTTTCTACTCTTCCTTTTATCGTTTCTGTCCACTCATCTGATTTATGGTTAAGGCAGAAATAGGTAATCTCTATGTCTTTAGAGATTACATAATTACCATAGAATGTTTCTCCGATGAAGTTATGAATCAATACTTCATCGTTTGTTGTTGTTGGTACTTCTTGGTATCTATGGTGTGTGTGACGTTGATATCCGAGGTACGGATGGTGATATTGAGGCGTGTGATGCGGATGTGATTGTTGGTGGTGGTAATGATTCTGTTGATGTTGATGATGGTGATAACGTTGATGCTGGTGATGCTGCTGGTGCTTAGGGTATTGAGGCTTGCGATGTTGATGTTATTGACGGTACTGGTTATGCTACTGATGCTGCTGATGGTGTTTGTAACCTTCGTACCGTATTCTCTAAAGCCACTACCCGAGTGCGAAGCTCGTTGACTTCTTCTATTACACCGAGGTGATTGTCGGTTCGGACGAGCGGATAAATAAAATCTAAAATTTGATGTAGTATATAATCGTGACGAGATACTCTGGAAATGAGAGAGAAAATGGTTTCTCGAACAGGTTCGCCGGTAAGTGCTTCAGGTTCATCGTCAAGAGGGCAATTTGGTGGATGGAAGGGATCACCTTCTTCTTGTCTCCAATGATTGAGGAGGCTACGAACCCATCCCCAATCCATCCAAAATAGATGATGACTGATTGGTTGATCCATTCCGGTCACACTGCTTTCAGAGCTTGAGTGGTATTCCATATCGGAATCCGAGGGACTTCAACTAGTGACGAGTTCCATTTCGTATGATTGAATAAAGGATTTTTCGATATGAAATGATTTTCCAGCTATCGGGTGGTATTCTAATTATATAGAATATCCACATATATAGAACAAAAGATCTCATAGATTACGGAGGGATTTACGGAATATGTCAGACAAAGTTTACAGTAACAGATACGCGTAGATATGAATTAGCTAATACGCTAAGATATGAATTTTTTCTATACACCATTCATGCAATGAATGCAGTAAGACGCGTTTAGACTTAAGATGATAAGCAGGTAATTTCCTACAGATGATAAGTAGATGATTTTCGACACGAAATGATAAGCAAAATTTTGACATGCAAACACGGTCGAAGTCCAGACTCACTAATGCAACCTAACGACTTATCAGTTAGACACACTAATGCAGACCTGGTTCACTAAGACCACCACTTTGATACCACATGAAACGACCCGACCCAATCCATAGGGACGAATACAATAACATATGATTACATCGCGAGGCATTTAACCTCTATATGATACGTTTTATAAACATTGCATTCTTTTGAAAAGATATACCATAAATGAATATTTAAAATTCAATGTTTTTGACATCTGATGATTTCTACATATAGACAATCACCGTAAATAATAGTTTACAAGAATACTTCTGTTGACAATGCAGTCAAAATAAATACACGGTGATGATTTTGTGAATGCAATGCTTCCTCGAATAAAACATGTATGACTCCATGCACATGGTTTCTCTAACATATATTCAAACAGCGGAAGACTTCTAGGAACCTGAGAATAAATATGCTTTAAACGTCAACATAAAGTTGGTGAAATATAGGTTTAATGCTAGCAGCGTTATAAATATAGACCACAAGATTTCATATACATAAACGTTTTAATAAAAATATTCTAAGTGGTTGAGCACTTGATAACCATACTTAACATTTAATCAACGTCGCATATTACCTTTATTATGAAATCTCACTACACTGTACCAAGTGTAGTCACCGAAATGAAGTACTGTGCAACCGTTGAATACTGGTCGTCCAGTCAGGTTGGGGTTGTCAGGCCTGATAGATCTATCAACAGGATTCACGTTTACAATACCACATGTAAATAGTAGTTACCAAGCTACATGGAAGTATGCCAGTGGTACAACTCAACGTAGAATATATTTTTTTATCACTTGTGTCCATAACGTAAATCATAAAATGCATGTATTCTCATCTCGAAATATTTAGAGTTTAAAAGTGGGACTATATACTCACTTTTGCCTTGAAAGTATTTAACTCGACTTGGTCTCCGATAGATATCACGAACCAAACCATATATATATAATATATCAACATATTTTCTTTTCAAGTAATCGTTACATATATATATATATATATATATATATATATATATATATATATATATATATATATATATATATACTTATAATACTTTTAATATTTTCTTAGTCCGTAGTTAGCAGTCCGATGTTAGTGGTCCACAATTAGTTGCTCAATAAAATAAATAAAGACCCCATCGTATTCGTATTGATCAGAATTAATCTCGACCCATGGTACCATGTTGTCAAATGACGTGTTGCGTACATAAAGTACCGTGTTGTCAAATGACGTGTTGCATACAATCATGAGGTCTTATGATTAATCTTCTCGTGTTGTTTACGGGTGGTCCTGAAATATATAAAATCAAATCATAAGTAATTATATATAAAATATCATATTAATTAGAAAATATATGATTAATTTACTTTATCTCCAAATATTTTCGTAGCTAAACTAGCTTCGGATACCCAATCTTGTTTTAGTCGTAGTTTCTTCATTACAACTCCGTTTTTGTTGGTTCAACTTGTCACTTCCTTGGATCGAGTCAAATTTTAAGAATATGAACTGAAAATACCTTAGTTTGTATTAGAAATCACAAGTTATAGGTCAAACTTTGGTAAAACTTATGAAAGTGTTCATTTTCCATAAAAACAACATTTAATGATCATTTTTCTAAAAATACTTACACTTTGAGTTAATGTAGCGACCCCGACAAATCGTCAAGTGACGGCGTCAGCTACGTGGGTCCCATTACCTGATTATAAGTCTTTAAGATAACGTTTGACCAAAATATGTCGCCTTCATTTCAAAATAAAGATTGTTTCAAAGTTTACAAGGATTGTTCAACCAAAAGTTAAGTTACAACGTTATAAGTACGATTGAAATCTAGGCGACACGGTTTAAAGTAAAGTCAAAAGACGCTCCATGAAATGCATGTATACTCGACATCGGATGCAAGTATCAAATAGTGAGCGGAAGCATGTTTCACATATCGTGCATGACCTGAGAAAAACATAGAAATCTGTCAACGAAAACGTTGGTGAAATCATAGGTTTAAGTAAGTAAGTACAAGTGAACCACAAGATTTGCATCAATGAAATAATAGTAATACATTCCAAAAGTTTGTTTCACGAGCACCCAATTATCAAAGCTTAACATTCCTTCCATTGTATACCCCATCACTTAGTGCTAGAACAAACACTGATTCTCGAAAATATATTTCATCCGTAGACGGTAGCGAACCGTCAAGGATGAGGGCTGTCAAACCCATATGGCCATATAACATAAGTTCTCGCTTACACCCGGCAAGTGTAACTAATGATAATCGAATTGAGGATTTTGTTCTAAACTCGTATGTAGAATGTTTGTTTTCCCGTTCTTGTGTTCACTTAGTTCAAAAGAATCGTTTATGTTTTCTCATCCCAATATAAGTTCAAAAAGAGTAAAAGTGGGACTATGATCTCACCTTGAGTGCACGAGTAGTAAAGTACTTCAACAAGTAAACGTGTGCAAAGAACAATGCTAGTCTTGACCTAAACAAATAGGTCGTATCAATAACGGTAAACACGATAGGTCAAAGATGTTCAATTAGTCCTATGGCTCGTTACGACTCAATTACTTAGCATGTGAAATCAAATTGCCAAGTTTCATGCAAGATACAAGTATATAAATAAGTTAGGAAGGTTGCATAATCATTTGGTTAAGTTTGACAAAAAGTCAAACTTTGGTCGGTCAAAGTCAACGAAAGTCAACACGTTCGGGTCGGGTTCCGAACTATTTTTCTAATCTTAGAAATCATATATGAGCATGTTGGCCAAGTTACATGTTAATCGGAGGTGCGTAGCATAGCAAACATTATTCGAAATTTGGCCAAATTGGACAGACCCAATCGGCGCGCCGCGCGGGGGGTATGGCGCGCCGCGCCACCCTGCTGCTTCAGCTATTTTTCTGCTTTTTAAATGTGCACGAACCAAAACCAATTCTAACACAATTCTTGACCCGCAAACGCTTATAACGCCTATCATACATCGTTGGAAAGGTATTTTGACAAGGAATGCAACTAAACACATATCATCAATCAAGCTTGCACTTATGACAAACAAAACCGCATTTAATGTTCCATAATCAATGCATTCAAGTCAATATTGCAATTTAATGATTTGGCAACCAAATTACATGAATGATATGCCGTTTCGAAGGTAATCAAGCATACAATCCAACTAAACACTTACCAATAATAATCCATGGCATTCAATGCATCAAAAGTCCATTTCAAGTTCATCAAACCCTAACCCAAATTCACCAAAATCAATAATCAAGTTCATGAAGTTTTTCTAAGGCAACCTACACATCAAATTGAAGCTAGTGATGCTAGTAACATAATTAAAACATCAACTTTTAACATCTAACAACATATGATCATCCAAAATTCAAGAACAACACACCAAAATTCAAGTTCATGCTAGTTACACTAAAACAACGAGATCGAGCATACAAATTACATACACGACATCACAATGAGCCATAGACACTAACTAACACCATTTCAAGTCAAAAACACGAATTTAGAGAAATCTAGAGTTTTAGAAATGTTACCCAAACGAGATGAAGTTGGTACCAAAATGAAGAGGATGAAGAGAGGATCACGAATATGTAATTGGATTTGTTGTGAGCTTCCAAGATTGAATTTAGATGATGAATGATTGAATTGGGTGTTTGTGTGTGTTCTTGATAGAGAGAAAGAGAGAGAGGTGGAGGTGATTGAATGGAGGAGGGTGAAGGTTGACTAGTTGACCTAGTCATCTCTTTGCCCTCTTGGCAAGTTTAGTCCCTCAAGTTTCAAAGCGGGTGCGGGATTTAACCGATCGAATATTTTTAAAACGCAAGTTAACGAGAGATGTTATAATTAAATAACGAGAATATTATGAACGTTCGTCAACGGAGTCGACGAATTTAAATACGAAAGATATTATTTAAAAAAAAAAGACGGTGTTAAAATAAATTTAACGGAAAAACGCGGGATGTTACATTATCCACACCTCAAAAGAAATTTCGTCCCGAAATTTAGTTGGAAGTAGTAGTCGATATCTCTTACTCGAGACTTTACGTTGTTCATAATATGAATAAGTGTAGGTACGTCCTTGAGTGTTCTCATGAATTTAGATAGTCAGGGTTTTACGTTGTATTAAAGTTTGGTTTTACGATCCCCGATTTCAACTGGTTTTCCTATGAAGAGAAGTTTGTCATCGATAGTTGATGTACCTAGCAGGATTGCACGTTCCTGTTCCACAGGACACGTTTCTAAGTTTGTTACACGAAATGTAGGGTAAACGGAAACTTAATTGAGTCTGAAGTTCCAAACGATAGGAAGCGGTTCCAATACGCCCCTAGGTTTCAAAAGGTTCGATATTGCGGATATAGCCTTTCTCGATTTCCCAAATTGGATTACACCTTTCCAAGGTGCGGTTTCTCAATATTACGCGGTTACACACTGGGATTTGTGAGGTTTTCATCTAAGTTTGGTATGACTCTTTTGGGCGACTACGGGTCGTCTCGAGCCCTTCTCGGACTTGGATTATCTCAATTGTTGTTTCTTGGATGAGTTAAGATTCGGTGTTTTGTTTGCCACATGCTTTGGTCCAACGAATAGGGGTATGACATTAGCGGTCATATAGGGTTTCGGAAAGTGCGTGTGAACACACGAGTGGTAACTACTGTTGTAAGAGGGATCTACTAAAAGCGACCATGCAAGTTTGAAACATGCCTTTTGAAGACGTAAATCGTTCGTTTGTTCGGTTCGTCTGTTTGTGGGTGGTACGCGGTACTCATGTCTAAGCGGATCTTCAAGGTTTCTTGTAAAACTAGAGGCGAAACGAGTAATTCGATACGGGATATTTGACAAAGATACTCCGTGTTGGAATAGAATCTCTTAAGATATGTTTGAACAAGTCAGTTAGGGTTCGAGAATGTTCGTTAGGACTATTCACCCTCGTGGCGAATACTAATATAATATGAGGAATTTCTCTATCCATGGAGAAATGTCACAAGGAGTTTCCTTAAACGGAAATGCGAGCGATAAAGATAGGAGTGAAATGAGGACTGAGAATAGGATGAGCTTACATCTCGAGGTTGCCATATCGTGCCTCTAGTTGTCAAAAGTTGAAGTCTGAAAGAGAAACGAGATCGTACACGTAGTTGTTTAGTTCGGGATTGAATAATAGTTGGCCGATTATTAGAAACACAATGACATTAAGTCAAAGAAGAGTGAAGTATCATTGGATCGTGTGTTATCTTAAGTTCCAGTAATATCAGACGGTAACGGTGAAATAACAGAGATATGTAGCGTGGTATGTGATGACGAGAAAATTGATCGGATCCACAATTTAGTATTAGAATTCTTCGCGCAAAATAACGAATTTCAGTTACACTGATTTTGAGTCGAGAGAGCATGCCTTCCGGCGTTCATGTAGAAATATTTTCATAATTGAGTTCCATCTGGTGCTATACGATTTTAACTAGAAACGTTGGTGTGAAGTATCACGCTCAAGGTTCGGACATGGGGGGGGTTTAAAGTTTTCCCTTAGTGAGTTATCGAGTGTAAAAGTCGGGTAACACGAGAAAAGTCAGAAATAAATCTTCGGTGATAACAGGCGAGATCTAAGATTTTACGAATACAAGTCTGAGTTGGGAGAGTTTCCTGATTACATGTGGCTTGATTTCGAGATTGATTGTAATGCCTTGACCATTAACATCATGGTCTAGAAAATTGGGCTTCGTTCAACAGAAATTCTCACTCGGAGAATTTGGTATAAAGTTGCTCTTTTCTCAAAAGTTCGAGCGTAAGATGGTGATGTTGTTCGTTTTCCTTCTTTACTTAATTAAGTTAAGATGTCATCTATAAATACGATAACAGATTAGTCTATATGAATTTGCATACGCGGTTCAAGAGGTTTATGGATACGGGCGAGCCCTAAATAAATCAAACGGTACTAATAGAGTTTTACAACTAACGTTGCGAGTTCGGAAATGGCTTAGGAGACATCGTCTCACTTAACCCCCAATTGATGATAACCGGAACGGAGGTCGTTTTGGAATACACACGGGATTCATGCAAGAAATCATGAGGTCATGGATGCGAGGGAGAGGGTATCGGTTTCCAACCGAAAATTACTCAGTTCACAATAATCTATACAAGTTGATGGGGAAACTTTTTTTTTTTTTTTTTTTTTTTTTTTTTTTTTTTTTTTAAACGAATAGGTTTCGAGCTCCCTAGTTCTATATGTGTCAAGTCAAAAGTCTTAACGTATTTCCTCCAATAAAATTTATAGGCACACAATATTTTTCCGTCGGTCACTTAAATCGTCTAAGTAGTATCTGGGGGAAAGAGGTGGAATATAAAGAGCATGAGTCAAATCCTTGGTTATAAAACGTCTAGCGGTAATCGAATCGAACAAGTATGAAATATACGGTTTGTCGTGAAGAAACGTACCCGTTACTAGTCCATCGTCGTTCCGGGCATCCTTGGTGTCGATGTCGAAGGTTCAACGGCGTGCGTTGGGGTTGATTTTCTTATTTGGGCACACATTCCTAAAATGACCCAGTTGGCCACATTCGAAGCAAGCACCCGTTCTGTGTGCGTTGGGCATCTTTCGAGCGACGGGTCCTTGGCGCCGGTGGCGAAACCTGCCACATCCTTCAAAGTGATGTTTGTGGCATTCGTCACAAAAAGGCAGTTTTCCGGCATAGCCTTTCTTGTCGTTGGAGGTAAAAGGCTTCTTGGCGGGGTTGTTGTTATTGTTGTGGTTGCTTGATTGAGAGGCTTCCCATGTTCTTTTGTTGTTACTCGGGTGGTTCTCGACCATTGGTGCCGGTGCTTCCATTTCATTCACCGTTTCTAAGGCTTGGCGGGCCATTGTTAAAGCCTCTTGTAGGTTAGTGGGTTGAGATGTCATTACCTTGTGTTGAATGCTCTTAGGGAGGCCATCCATGTAAAGTTCGACTCTTAGGGATTCGGGAGTCATGAGAATTGGACACATCGAGACTAGTTCGGTAAACCGTTGATTATAAGCCTTGAGGTCATTTCCGGCCGTTTTTAAATTCCTTAGACCCTGTTCGAGCCTTCGAGTCTCGTCGCGCGGGAAGTATTCGGTGATCATTCTTTCTCTTAATTCGGTCCAAGAGAGTGTGTGGGCTTCATCGCTTCCCACTAATTGTACATACGTGTTCCACCATGAGAGAGCAATACCGGTGAAAGTGAGGGTGGAAAACTTGACCTTATCTTGGTCTCGACAACCGCTTGTGTTAAAAACGGTCTCCATTTGTTCAAACCATCGGGTGAGAGTAACCGGTCCCCCGGTTCCATCGAAAGTGGGAGGATTGTACGTCATGAAGTTCTTGTAGGAGCAACCTTCGATTGAATTACCGGCTCCATGATTGTTGTTGTTAGAAAAGTGATCGGCCACGGCCGTACCCACGGCGGTGGTTATCATTCGTTGAAGAGCTTGTTCTAGAGTTTCGAGAGGAGTATTGTGTTGACCTTGGTGAGCCATTGTTCCTTCATGAGACAAGAATATCGTTGGTTAGTATTTTCAACAATACTAACCGTGGCATGGAATAAGGATAGAGAGAAAATTTTTCCTTGACTCGCCTTAAATTCTCTATGTCATAAGGTCGGAACGTCCATGTGAATCACCGTAATATAATCCCGGAAATTATATTACCCTGATTCTCATGTGCATTTAACATTACTTCATAAAGTCAAGGTGGCGCACCAACAAAATTTTTCAACGTAAGATCAAGATCGAATACGAGTTAGATATGATAGAAGAGTTCGAGTATAAATGTACAAATAGTCAAGTAATTCCTACTTCAGTCTATATGCCGGTTGTAGTCTAGATTCACCTATGTACCCTATGACTCGGGGTGGACACAAATGAACTCTAAATCCCTACAACCAAGGCTCTGATACCAACTGTAGCGACCCCGACAAATCGTCAAGTGACGGCGTCGGCTACGTGGGTCCCATTACCTGATTATAAGTCTTTAAGATAACGTTTGACCAAAATATGTCGCCTTCATTTCAAAATAAAGATTGTTTCAAAGTTTACAAGGATTGTTCAACCAAAAGTTAAGTTACAACGTTATAAGTACGATTGAAATCTAGGCGACACGGTTTAAAGTAAAGTCAAAAGACGCTCCATGAAATGCATGTATACTCGACATCGGATGCAAGTATCAAATAGTGAGCGGAAGCATGTTTCACATATCGTGCATGACCTGAGAAAAACATAGAAATCTGTCAACGAAAACGTTGGTGAAATCATAGGTTTAAGTAAGTAAGTACAAGTGAACCACAAGATTTGCATCAATGAAATAATAGTAATACATTCCAAAAGTTTGTTTCACGAGCACCCAATTATCAAAGCTTAACATTCCTTCCATTGTATACCCCATCACTTAGTGCTAGAACAAACACTGATTCTCGAAAATATATTTCATCCGTAGACGGTAGCGAACCGTCAAGGATGAGGGCTGTCAAACCCATATGGCCATATAACATAAGTTCTCGCTTACACCCGGCAAGTGTAACTAATGATAATCGAATTGAGGATTTTGTTCTAAACTCGTATGTAGAATGTTTGTTTTCCCGTTCTTGTGTTCACTTAGTTCAAAAGAATCGTTTATGTTTTCTCATCCCAATATAAGTTCAAAAAGAGTAAAAGTGGGACTATGATCTCACCTTGAGTGCACGAGTAGTAAAGTACTTCAACAAGTAAACGTGTGCAAAGAACAATGCTAGTCTTGACCTAAACAAATAGGTCGTATCAATAACGGTAAACACGATAGGTCAAAGATGTTCAATTAGTCCTATGGCTCGTTACGACTCAATTACTTAGCATGTGAAATCAAATTGCCAAGTTTCATGCAAGATACAAGTATATAAATAAGTTAGGAAGGTTGCATAATCATTTGGTTAAGTTTGACAAAAAGTCAAACTTTGGTCGGTCAAAGTCAACGAAAGTCAACACGTTCGGGTCGGGTTCCGAACTATTTTTCTAATCTTAGAAATCATATATGAGCATGTTGGCCAAGTTACATGTTAATCGGAGGTGCGTAGCATAGCAAACATTATTCGAAATTTGGCCAAATTGGACAGACCCAATCGGCGCGCCGCGCGGGGGGTATGGCGCGCCGCGCCACCCTGCTGCTTCAGCTATTTTTCTGCTTTTTAAATGTGCACGAACCAAAACCAATTCTAACACAATTCTTGACCCGCAAACGCTTATAACGCCTATCATACATCGTTGGAAAGGTATTTTGACAAGGAATGCGACTAAACACATATCATCAATCAAGCTTGCACTTATGACAAACAAAACCGCATTTAATGTTCCATAATCAATGCATTCAAGTCAATATTGCAATTTAATGATTTGGCAACCAAATTACATGAATGATATGCCGTTTCGAAGGTAATCAAGCATACAATCCAACTAAACACTTACCAATAATAATCCATGGCATTCAATGCATCAAAAGTCCATTTCAAGTTCATCAAACCCTAACCCAAATTCACCAAAATCAATAATCAAGTTCATGAAGTTTTTCTAAGGCAACCTACACATCAAATTGAAGCTAGTGATGCTAGTAACATAATTAAAACATCAACTTTTAACATCTAACAACATATGATCATCCAAAATTCAAGAACAACACACCAAAATTCAAGTTCATGCTAGTTACACTAAAACAACGAGATCGAGCATACAAATTACATACACGACATCACAATGAGCCATAGACACTAACTAACACCATTTCAAGTCAAAAACACGAATTTAGAGAAATCTAGAGTTTTAGAAATGTTACCCAAACGAGATGAAGTTGGTACCAAAATGAAGAGGATGAAGAGAGGATCACGAATATGTAATTGGATTTGTTGTGAGCTTCCAAGATTGAATTTAGATGATGAATGATTGAATTGGGTGTTTGTGTGTGTTCTTGATAGAGAGAAAGAGAGAGAGGTGGAGGTGATTGAATGGAGGAGGGTGAAGGTTGACTAGTTGACCTAGTCATCTCTTTGCCCTCTTGGCAAGTTTAGTCCCTCAAGTTTCAAAGCGGGTGCGGGATTTAACCGATCGAATATTTTTAAAACGCAAGTTAACGAGAGATGTTATAATTAAATAACGAGAATATTATGAACGTTCGTCAACGGAGTCGACGAATTTAAATACGAAAGATATTATTTAAAAAAAAAAGACGGTGTTAAAATAAATTTAACGGAAAAACGCGGGATGTTACAGTTAAACCATGAAATTTTTATGTGTTAACATATTCATAAGAAATATCATTTTTCCAGAACATGAACTTCCAATTCAAAGTTCAAGATGGTTTTTAATTATCCAACCCAAAACAGCCTCCGGTTGCACTCCGACGACGTAGATTCAGTTTTTAAGGTGTTCTTTGTAAAACCAAGTTATATCTTGTTAAGTTAGCATATCATTATGATATATTAAAGGTCTTGAAGTGTTTTAAAAGTTAAGTTAGAAGGATCTATTTAGTTTGCAAACAAGTTTGAAATCATTCAAACTATGTTCTTGTTGTTAAAATTTTACAACATAAAATAAGATAGCTATATAATTATGAATCGAACAAGATTATGAAAAAGGTTACTACCTCAAGTTACTTGGACAAAGTTACTGTAAGAGATAAGAAAAAATCTTGGAATCAAAGAGTGGTGGAGTTAGATAAAAAGGTTGGAAGTATACTTCTTCAAATGGGTGGTTATTTTGATATATTCTTGAAAGAGTTTTCTTATGGTGTTTAAGGCTTGTAATTGAAGCTAAATGATGGGGAAAATGCTTGGAGATGATCAACTATGAAGTTAGGAGTATTTTGAGAGAGAAATGAGGGTGTAGGTATGAGAAAATGGAGTGAAGAAATGGTGTTCATTCATAAAAACATTTTTAGTTTATAAAGAAAGAAAAGGATTCCTAATTTTGTTTTCTTACTAATAATTCATGCTACTTGACAAATCCTAGTTACCTCATATCTAGGGCAGTAATAATGTTGATTAGGATGTTGATTTGATGTGTATATACCAATAGTAAATACATATAGAAGCTGGGTATGATACGGGTACATATACCCTAGATATACGTATAGAAATCTTGAGGAAATTGAATGAGAATTCAAATATAGCTATCTTTTGTGAACATACTTATATTGTTTTATGTATTTAAGTCCTTAAAAAGTGATTAAATACATTATATATACGATACATGTATAAGCATTATAGGTTATAAGTATATATATCAAAGAATGTTACGTATAGTTATCGTTTTGAAAACTTAAGTTAGTAGTTTCGAAATATACTTATAACTCATTGTCATTAGTACACAATGAGATGTTAAACCATCCTTAGATCATGTTAAATATATATAAATACATATATATACACAAACATATAATTATCGTATGTTATATAGTTCGTGATATCATCGGTCAAATTGGACTGTCAAACGTTGTGTAAACTTATTTTCAAAAACACAAGTATTAACAATTTGGATTGCTTATCATGTTGGTAAGGTTTAATTTATGTAAATATTAATCTCATAAGTATAATACGATTGGAAAAATCCGGGTCGTTACAGTTATGAACATCATTACTACCTCAAGTTTTCTGGATAAAACTACTGGAAATGAGAAAAATGGATCTAGCTTCAAAGGATCCTTGGATGGCTTGAAAGTTCTTGAAGCAGAATCATGACACGAAAACAGTTCAAGTAAGATTTTCACTCGAAATAAGATTGTTATAGTTGTAGAAATTGAATCAAAGTTTGAATATGAATATTACCTTGAATTAGAAAGATAACCTACTGTAAATAACAAAGGTTCCTTGATCTTAGATGATTACTTGGAATGGATTAGAAAGCTTAGAAGTAGACTTGCAAACTTGGAATCATCTTGATTTTTATGAAACTATACTTATGGGATTTATGAAGAACACTTAGAACTTGAAGATGGAACTTGAGAGAGATCAATTAGATGAAGAAAATTGAAGAATGAAAGTATTTGTAGGTGTTTTTGGTCGTTGGTATATGGATTAGATATAAAGGATATGTAATTTTATTTTCATGTAAATAAGTCATGAATGATTACTAATATTTTTGTAATTTTATGAGATATTTCATGCTAGTTGCCAAATGATGGTTCCCACATATGTTAGGTGACTTACATGGGCTGCTAAGAGCTGATAATTGGAGTGTATATACCAATAGTACATACATCTAAAAGCTGTGTATTGTACGAGTACGAATACGGGTGCATACGAGTAGAATTGATGATGAAACTGAACGAGGATGTAATTGTAAGCATTTTTGTTAAGTAGAAGTACTTTGATATGTGTCTTGAAGTCTTTCAAAAGTGTAAGAATACATATCAAAACACAACATGTATATACATTCTAATGGAGTCGTTAAGTCTTCGTTAGTCGTTACATGTAAGTGTTGTTTTGAAACCTTTAAGTTAACGATCTCAATTAATGTTGTTAACCCAATGTTTATTATATCAAATGAGATGTTAAATTATTATGTTATCATGATATTATGATGTATGAATATCTCTTAATATGATATATACATTAAAATATCGTTACAACGATAATCGTTACATATAAGTCTCGTTTCGTAATTCTTGAGTTAGTAGTCTTGTTTTTACATATGTAGTTCATTGTTAACACACTTAATGATATATTTAAATATCATTTTATCATGTTAAATATAGTGTATCAATATCTTAATATGATACGTATGTATTTAGTAGACGTTATCATAACGATAATCGTTATATATATCATTTCGAGTTTCTTAAATTAGTAATCTCATTTCTTATGTATATCACACATTGTTAATATACTTAGTGAGATACTTACTCATCATAATCTCATGTAAACCATATTGTGATGACCCGGAAATTTTCGACCAAATTTAAACTTAATCTTATATGATTTCGATACGATAAGCAAAGTCTGTTAAACTGAATCTCAAAATTCTTGAACTATTCAATTACCTTTCGTTTATTCACGATGATTCACGAATAATTATATGTAAATAGATACATATACTATAACTTGAAAACGTAACTAAGTGTTGGGTATATGATACTGTGCATTAATCTTATTTGATTGATTACCTGATTGATATATTTAACTACGGAGTTAAAAGATTATGCCAAACGATTCAAGTAAAAGACATTTACTGAGTCTCTTAAGGATTATGATATCATTACGGGTCTCTGTTGAGAGGTCCACGTTGATTTGAGAAATCATTCATTTTTAACGGTATTCGGAACAAATGATAAAGTGTTTGTTTAAATAACGTAACTTGAACACATACAATAATAAGGAATATTAACTGTTGGAATTAGATATATGAATAACCAGTGTTATGTATTTTAAAAACGTGTTTATTAAATATTGAATATATATATTTAAATATAATATTAACTTGGTCATAAAACAATCTGTTATTATATATATAATAACAAATAACGAGACGATGATTTATAGAAGTAAATGACCAAAATACTCGAAAGTTTAAGATATACTTTGAGTGGTATAGTTTAGGAATAATTTAAGACCATATTTTGACAAAGGTACGAGTCGCGAAACGTAATGTACAAGTTTTCTCAACGTACGAAGGGACACTCGAAAAACCGGAACCGGGACATAAGTCGAGTGATGACGTACGACTTATCGGAACAAAAATTACAAGTCAACTATGCATGTGAATTTAATATAATATATAATTAATTATTTAAATTAAATATATTATATATATTATATTAAATTATGTCGACAAACAAAATTACAAAAAATATGTGAGCTGGATCTGACGGCCATGCGATCGCATGGCAAATAGGTATAAAACCCATGCGATCGCATGGGCATCAGAATCAGGCCACACCTATAAAAGCTCGAGCATTTTGGTCTCTGTCTTACACACATACATATCATACTCCATATTTATATTATTATTATTATTATTATTATTATTATTATTATTATTATTATTATTATTATTATTAAGATTAATATTATTATTAATCTTATTATTATTAATATTATTAATTAGTATTATACATAAAATACTACGACGATGTTATGAGTGTGTCACTTTCAAAATGGTTTTAAGAGCATGATAGAGCTAAGGAAATTATGGGTTATTACTAAGGAGGTTATGGGTATTGTTCGAGGGTTATGCTCGTAAAGTCAAACCTAGTAATTATCATCTCCGTTACATCTACGTACTGTCCTACAATATTAAGTCTCAATATTGATACGTAAGCACTCATATTTTATCTTTTATATATTAATAGTGTATCCATGTCTAGTGCTCGAATATATATTTATACATGCTTGTATGCTAAATTTTGTCGTTAAACAGTTTATAATGAATCACGAATTAAATACATATATTACTGGTAAAAGGTATATGATATACATGTTTTTGGAAAGCTGGCGAAAAATCAATAAATTTTCATTTAGATATCGAATAGTTTCGATGAACGGATTAAAAGATATGATCAACTGAATTATGATTAACGTTAATTGAAATTGCTTTTGTATTTACAATTAAGATTTAAACAACTTGTTTACGAGATTGATAAATTGGATTTTTAAACATTACCAACCGAGTAAATGAATCCTTATATAAGGTACGTCTCGTTTTGTTAAACAACTGTCAAAATTGACTTTTTGAAATGACTTTGGATAACTTTTGTATGTCGATATCGAGCATTAGGATTGTGATACACTATGACCTGACCTAGCTTGATAGACATTTATTGACCAACATATGTTCTCTAGGTTGAGATCTACGGTTATTTGGTAATCCGAGTTTCGGTCACATTTTGGTGAACGACTTTATATGCTGCTAAGGTGAGTTTCATATGCTCCCTTTTTAATTGCTTTTGCAATCTATATTTTTGGGCTGAGAATACATGCACTTTATTTTAAACGCAATGGACACAAGTACATACTAAATTCTACACCGAGTTTGAACCGAAAATCCCTTAGCTTTGGTAACTAGTAACTGCCGGTTATAAGAACTGGTGGGCGCGAGTAGTTATATATGGATCCATAGGGCTTGACATCCCCGTCTGTTCCAGGTATAGAAAACTCTAACCTGAACTATCAAACAGACGTATGCTATTTGAGGTTAGTACACGTTGGATAAAGTGTATTGTACATGTTGGTTGCATGTTAAACAAGGGTACTTATTAAAACGTTAAAGTTTAGTTACCAGGGTGCTCTGTTATGTAGAATCTATTGATAAATGTTTCTGGATGAAACAACTAAAATCTTGTTATCCACTTTTATATGCAGATTATGCGAAACACTAAAACTATGAACTCACCAACCTTTGTGTTGACACTTGTTAGCATGTTTATTCTCAGGTTCCCTAGGAGTCTTCCGCTGTTTGATTATATGTTAGACAAGCTATGTGCATGAAGTCTTACATGGCATATTGTTCAAGGAAATGTTGCATTCACCAAATCATCACCATGTATCTTATTTTGACTGCATTGTCAACGGAAGTACTATTGTAAACTATTATTTATGGTGATTGTCTATATGTAGAAATCATCAGATGTCGAAAATCTTTGATTTAAATATTCATTTATGGTATGCCTTTTCAAAAGAATGCAATGTTTACAAAACGTATCATATAGAGGTCAAATACCTCGCAATGAAATCGATGAATGACGTGTTCGTCCATATGGATTTGGAGCGATCGTCACAGTTGGTATCAGAGCTTGAGGTCATAGGGAACCAGAATTTGCATTAGTGTGTTTAACTGGTAATTGTTATGATGCATTAGTGAGTCTGGACTATGACTGTATCTGTTTTTACCGAGTTTTACTTACCATTTATCGTCGGAAATTACTTGCTTATCATTCCTAAGTCTAGACACGTCTTAATACATTTACTGCATAGATAGTTTACCGACAAAATTCATATCTTAGCATATCTGTTACTGTAAACTTTTCCTGACATTTTTCGAAAATTTCTCCGTAATTTACGGGATTTTGGTATTATAAATACATATGTAAATTATGTATTGAAGAGTATCAATCTAAATTCTATAATCTATCTTATATCAAAAATCAATTCCCTGATTATACAAGATGGATCACGTATCTAGTTCAAATTCCTTAAATTCCAACAGCTATTTCGATATGGATATTCACCTGAACTCCGAAGACAGTGTAACCGAAATGGATCAACCAATCAGCCATCATCTATTCTGGTTGAATTGGAGATAGGTTCGTAGCCTCCTCAATCATTGGAGACAAGAAGAAGGTGATCCCTTCCATCCACCACATTGCCCTCTTGGCGAAGAACCTGAAGCACTTATCGGCGAACCTGTTCGTAATACCATTTTCTCTCTCATTTCCAGAGTATCTAGTCATGATTATATACTATCTCACAATCTAAATATTATTCGTCTACTCGTCCGAATCGACAATCATCCCGGTGTAGTAGAAGAAGTCAACGAGCTTCATGCTAGTGTGGTGACTTTAGAGAATATGGTACAAAGGTTACAAGCACCAGCAGCATCACCGGCATCAACAGTACCACCGACAACAACACCAACAGTACCATTACCACCACCAACAACATCCGCATTGCAAACCTCAAATTCACAATCTGTCCCATGAGCATCAACGTCATACGCACCGTAGTTACCAAGAAATACCAGCAACAATAACCGATGAAGTATTAACTCATTTCCCCTGAAGAAATTTTATGTATATATAATATATATGAATTTTGAAATCAAAATAAATCTTTTCGTACTAAGCTATTACGTGTGAATCTTAACTGGTAGGTACTACTCGGTTAGTTCATATTACTAATATGCAATGATGTACATCCTTCCTTAACAACTTAACCATTGTTAACTACAATCTCTGTTTCAACTTAATGAATTCCATTTCATAATAAACCAAGTGTATTATTCAATTACATAATTGATTTTACATTTTCATTTTCGATGTACTCAAAACTTTTCAGAAAACATCATTTTTACCTTGCGAAGTTACCAAGAGTTCCATAAGCACCAACATGATTCACTGAGGAAATATCAATAAAACTGAATAACGAAGTATTGATTACATTAGTAAAATACTCCATGAAGATTATGAAATCTTTAATGTTTTAGAGATTATTCATTTCTAATCCAGCCAAAAATTAAATGAGCTTAATATGATATTAACTCATTAAATCTGTGTTACATCTGAAGAAAATATACATACATATATTTTCATAAAGACGGTAATAAAAATTCTTTGACAAAGTATTAATTGTGAAATCTTTAACGGGTAGGTAATACCCGGGAAAAATATAAGTTCGCAATTAATATGTTGCACTGTACATTCTTCAACTTTGATTCAAAAATTATTAACAATGCTCACAACGATATACAATCGTTTTCATACAAATTCAATTACATATTCTGATATTGACGGATCAGAATCCAAGTCATAACTCTGAACCGGTGACATCATTCTTAGATCTCTACATCTTTCAAAGCTATACTTTGACTTCAAAACTATGCAAGATCTTTTAACATTGTTTTTACCGAAAATAATCTTGCAATCCCTTTTCAAAGTATTCAGTTTTACCACACTTCCAACCAGTCAACTTCGACTTTTCAGATTAGCCTTATTGTAATCCGGACATATAAGTTCTTGTTACAGGGGAACCTTTCATGTCCCACCACATTAGCAGTAAATTTACCAACAACTTCATTAATCCTTGACCTTTCGAAAAATCATAGTACTCATTGAAACTCTATCATTTACACATTTGCATCTTGTAACGAGAATTGCCATACAAATTACCGGGAATTAGCAATCAGTATTTTGAAATCTTGCAGGACGTCTACGCCAACAGTTATATGTGTACATATAACGTGTACCTCCTGGACTTACATACTTCGAATGTGAAGTTTCTGAAAAACACCCCAAACTGCGAAACTAGTTCTCTGAATTTTAGAAAAATGATGATGAAGCAGCAAAAACTACAAATTATCTTAACAGTCAAAAGTTTGATGATAAAGAATAGTATGGTGGTAAAGCTGAGAAAAAGAGAAGGTTTGGAACTGGAAAACGGATTGAGCAAAGTATGAAGGAGGCTGTGGACAAATCACAAAGACTAAACCTGCCTTCAAAGAATACAAATGATTCAGTATCTGCTGAAGTCATTAACGAATACCTTGCTCCTGACTCAAAATCTGTTACGAACAAATCTTCTTCATCATCCTTCAATATTAGAAATTCTAAGATATTATCATATCTTTCATTATAAATATCTTCGATATTTCTGAAGATATCTTCATAACTATCATTGTCCGAGATTATTTATCTCTTCACGCTATCTGTGTTATCATAAAAGAAACTGTTTTAGTTTCTAGATTCTGAAAAATTCGAATTTAAAATAAGAATGTTTTTGAAGTAGTGTTGGGAACTGAAGCATGAATTAGTATAATATAATGACACTTGATCAATTTGATTATATTACAGTAAGTCATGCTGAGTTTCTAATGAAACGTGATAAAGGTTCACAGATTCCACCCTCATCATGTGCCATGTTACACGACTCTTACATTCTAATCTCTAAATATATCAAGAAAATATATTTCTTGATGATTCGGTCTTTTCCAGATATTCTGGTAATTTGACAAATCAAAATCGTGCCATTACAATCTCTTTCTTAGAACATTAGTTATGTTTATCCAAAACTTCATACCTACGAATTCTGGACCATTATTCGCTTGACTTAAAGTCGGGAAGAGAGAACGGAAGCATGAAGCTCCGAAATATAACGGAGAATATAAAGCCCTATAACAACCCCGAAATTACAAACCGTGTATATCAATGCGTATAGCAATATAAAGACACGGGAGAATGAAAAACACTATAACCCCAAGGTAATGGTAGAAGAAAATAACTTCCTTTGGTTGTAGATGAAAAAGAAGAATGACAGATATGAAAGTTAAAAGTATATCAAGAATCAGAACTGGATGAAGCATTTCACAATCTTTTGAAGTATGAAATGAGGAAGAAGATGTAGGAGTGGTGAAAATAATGAAACGGAAGTAGTTAATTTATAGCGAAATATCAGACATAACAATCGAGGCAGATTACGCATTTAATCAAAGGAAATCATAATTTCCTTAAATTTCGAAGAATCAAATCTTATTATGAAGATTTTCTATTCCTTAAATTTCGAAAACCAATCGTTACTACGTCAAAAGATAAGACGAATCTCTATTTCACTCTATTATGATAACTTCTCTCATACGCTCCGAGTAATTGGATTGTTTTATCCATATTATTCAACGGTGATAAAACTCTAATTATCAACTCATATACGTCATGAAAACATTTTTATTGTTAGCCATGACGACCTCACTCAAATTTCGGGACGAAATTTCTTTAACGGGTAGGTACTGTGATGACCCGGAAATTTTTGACCAAATTTAAACTTAATCTTATATGATTTCGATACGATAAGCAAAGTCTGTTAAACTGAATCTCAAAATTCTTGAACTATTCAATTACCTTTCGTTTATTCACGATGATTCACGAATAATTATATGTAAATAGATACATATACTATAACTTGAAAACGTAACTAAGTGTTGGGTATATGATACTGTGCATTAATCTTATTTGATTGATTACCTGATTGATATATTTAACTACGGAGTTAAAAGATTATGCCAAACGATTCAAGTAAAAGACATTTACTGAGTCTCTTAAGGATTATGATATCATTACGGGTCTCTGTTGAGAGGTCCACGTTGATTTGAGAAATCATTCATTTTTAACGGTATTCGGAACAAATGATAAAGTGTTTGTTTAAATAACGTAACTTGAACACATACAATAATAAGGAATATTAACTGTTGGAATTAGATATATGAATAACCTGTGTTATGTATTTTAAAAACGTGTTTATTAAATATTGAATATATATATTTAAATATAATATTAACTTGGTCATAAAACAATCTGTTATTATATATATAATAACAAATAACGAGACGATGATTTATAGAAGTAAATGACCAAAATACTCGAAAGTTTAAGATATACTTTGAGTGGTATAGTTTAGGAATAATTTAAGACTATATTTTGACAAAGGTACGAGTCACGAAACGTAATGTACAAGTTTTCTCAACGTACGAAGGGACACTCGAAACACCGGAACCGGGACATAAGTCGAGTGATGACGTACGACTTATCGGAATAAAAATTACAAGTCAACTATGCATGTGAATTTAATATAATATATAATTAATTATTTAAATTAAATATATTATATATATTATATTAAATTATGTCGACAAACAAAATTACAAAAAATATGTGAGCTGGATCTGACGGCCATGCGATCGCATGGCAAATAGGTATAAAACCCATGCGATCGCATGGGCATCAGAATCAGGCCACACCTATAAAAGCTCGAGCATTTTGGTCTCTGTCTTACACACATACATATCATACTCCATATTTATATTATTATTATTATTATTATTATTATTATTATTATTATTATTATTATTATTATTATTATTATTATTATTAAGATTAATATTATTATTAATCTTATTATTATTAATATTATTAATTAGTATTATACATAAAATACTACGACGAGGTTATGAGTGTGTCACTTTCAAAATGGTTTTAAGAGCATGATAGAGCTAAGGAAATTATGGGTTATTACTAAGGAGGTTATGGGTATTGTTCTAGGGTTATGCTCGTAAAGTCAAACCTAGTAATTATCATCTCCGTTACATCTACGTACTGTCCTACAATATTAAGTCTCAATATTGATACGTAAGCACTCATATTTTATCTTTTATATATTAATAGTGTATCCATGTCTAGTGCTCGAATATATATTTATACATGCTTGTATGCTAAATTTTGTCGTTAAACAGTTTATAATGAATCACGAATTAAATACATATATTACTGGTAAAAGGTATATGATATACATGTTTTTGGAAAGCTGGCGAAAAATCAATAAATTTTCATTTAGATATCGAATAGTTTCGATGAACGGATTAAAAGATATGATCAACTGAATTATGATTAACGTTAATTGAAATTGCTTTTGTATTTACAATTAAGATTTAAACAACTTGTTTACGAGATTGATAAATTGGATTTTTAAACATTACCAACCGAGTAAATGAATCCTTATATAAGGTACGTCTCGTTTTGTTAAACAACTGTCAAAATTGACCTTTTGAAATGACTTTGGATAACTTTTGTATGTCGATATCGAGCATTAGGATTGTGATACACTATGACCTGACCTAGCTTGATAGACATTTATTGACCAACATATGTTCTCTAGGTTGAGATCTACGGTTATTTGGTAATCCGAGTTTCGGTCACATTTTGGTGAACGACTTTATATGCTGCTAAGGTGAGTTTCATATGCTCCCTTTTTAATTGCTTTTGCAATCTATATTTTTCGGCTGAGAATACATGCACTTTATTTTAAACGCAATGGACACAAGTACATACTAAATTCTACACCGAGTTTGAACCGAAAATCCCTTAGCTTTGGTAACTAGTAATTGCCGGTTATAAGAACTGGTGGGCGCGAGTAGTTATATATGGATCCATAGGGCTTGACATCCCCGTCTGTTCCAGGTATAGAAAACTCTAACCTGAACTATAAAACAGACGTATGCTATTTGAGGTTAGTACACGTTGGATAAAGTGTATTGTACATGTTGGTTGCATGTTAAACAAGGGTACTTATTAAAACGTTAAAGTTTAGTTACCAGGGTGCTCTGTTATGTAGAATCTATTGATAAATGTTTCTGGATGAAACAACTAAAATCTTGTTATCCACTTTTATATGCAGATTATGCGAAACACTAAAACTATGAACTCACCAACCTTTGTGTTGACACTTGTTAGCATGTTTATTCTCAGGTTCCCTAGGAGTCTTCCGCTGTTTGATTATATGTTAGACAAGCTATGTGCATGAAGTCTTACATGGCATATTGTTCAAGGAAATGTTGCATTCACCAAATCATCACCATGTATCTTATTTTGACTTCATTGTCAACGGAAGTACTATTGTAAACTATTATTTATGGTGATTGTCTATATGTAGAAATCATCAGATGTCGAAAATCTTTGATTTAAATATTCATTTATGGTATGCCTTTTCAAAAGAATGCAATGTTTACAAAACGTATCATATAGAGGTCAAATACCTCGCAATGAAATCGATGAATGACGTGTTCATCCATATGGATTTGGAGCGATCGTCACACATATATATGTCTATATATACCACAACATGTAGTTTTTACAAATTTGTATCGTTCGTGAATCACCGGTCAACTTGGGTGATCAATTGTCTATATGAAACTTATTTCATTTAATCAAGTCTTAAAAAGTTTGATTGCTTAACACGTTGGAAACATTTAGTCATGTAAATATCAATCTCAATTAATATATATAAACATGGAAAAGTTCGGGTCACTACAAAAAGAGCGTTCCAATACATATTAAAGAAGAAATTGTGTTAGCAGGGGAATCTCAACTCCCGGTAAACCCAGAGGAGGTTCCAGCTCCACCCAGCTTTAGTTTTCCGGAGCCACAGTATCGTTGGCATGGACCGATGATCCCTGGAGTAAACGAAGATCGTCCATTTCTAAACGAACATGGACATTGGGACAGATACACCGCCGACGAGCGGGTTGTGTAGATTACGCCTGGCAGATTTCAGTTCATGACCACTGGTACATATTCTCGTACACATGATTCAGACAGTTCGTCATCATATTCTCCTACACATGACTCAGACAGTTCGTCATCAGACAACGCCTTTCCAAGGTGAAACCTTAAGCATGACCATTTCTCCAATTTCAAACTCTATATCTTTTCTTTTACTGTCCACGTAGCTCTTTTGTCGACTCTGGGCGGTTTTCAATCGTTGTTGAATTTGGATGATTTTCTCGGTAGTTTCTTGTATTATCTTCAGACCCATAATCTATCTATCCCCCACTTCATTCTAACAAATCGAAGACCTGCATTTTCAACCATAAAGTGCCTCAAACGGCGCCATCTCAATACTAGAATGATAACTGTTGTTGTAGGAAAATTCTGCTAACGGTAGGTGTCGATCCCAATTGTTTTCAAAATCAATAACACATGCTCGTAGCATGTCTTCAAGCGTTTGTATCATCCTTTCGCTCTGCCCATCAGTTTGTGGATGATAGGCAGTCCTCATGTCTAGACGAGTCCCCAATGATTGTTGCAACATCTGCCAGAACCTTGAAATAAATTTACCATCCCTATCAGAGATAATAGAGACGGGTATTCCATGTCTGGAGACAACCTCCTTCAAATACAATCGCGCCAATTTCTCCATTTTGTCATCTTCTCTCATTGGCAGGAAGTGTGCTGACTTGGTGAGACGATCAACTATTACCCAAATAGTATCATAACCACTTGTAGTCCTTGGCAATTTAGTAATGAAATCCATGGTAATGTTTTCCCATTTCCATTCCGGGATTTTAGGTTGTTGTAGTAGACCTGATGGTTTCTGATGTTCAGCTTTGACCTTAGAACACGTCAAACATTCTCCTACATATTTAGCAATATCGGCTTTCATACCCAGCCACCAAAAGTGTTTCTTGAGATCTTTATACATCTTCCCCGCTCCGGAATGTATTGAATATCTGATTTTATGTGCTTCCTTAAGTACCATTTCTCTCACATCTCCAAAACTTGGTACCCAAATTCTATCAGCCCTATATCGGGTTCCGTCTTCTCGAATATTAAGATGTTTCTCTGATCCTTTGGGTATCTCATTCTTCAACTTTCCTTCTTTTACAACCCCCTGTTGCGTCTCCTTTATTTGAGTAGTAAGGTTAGTACGAATAATTATATTCATAGCTTTTACCTGTATAGGTTCTCTGTCCTTTCTACTTAAAGCGTCGGCTACCACATTCGCCTTCCCCGGGTGGTATCGAATCTCAAAATCATAATCATTCAACAGTTCAATCCACCTGCGTTGTCTCATATTCAGTTGCTTCTGATTAAATATATGTTGGAGACTTTTGTGGTCGGTATATATAATACTTTTGACCCCATATAAATAATGCCTCCAAGTCTTTAATGCAAAAACTACATCACCCAATTCCAAATCATGAGTTGTATAATTTTGCTCGTGAATCTTCAATTGTCTAGACGCATAAGCAATCACCTTCGTTCGTTGCATTAATACACAACCGAGACCCTGCTTTGATGCGTCACAATAAATCACAAAATCATCATTCCCTTCAGGCAATGACAATATAGGTGCCGTAGTTAGCTTTTTCTTCAATAACTGAAACGCCTTCTCTTGTTAATCCTTCCATTCAAATTTCTTCCCTTTATGCGTTAACGCAGTCAAGGGTTTTGCTATTTTGGAGAAATCTTCTGTAGTAACCAGCCAATCTTAAAAATTGACGTATATGCTTCGGAGTTTTTGGGGTTTCCCACTTTTCAACGGTTTCGATCTTTGCCGGGTCCACCTGGATACCTTCTTTGTTCACTATGTGACCGAGGAATTGAACTTCTTGTAACGACCCGGGAATTTCCGACCAAACTTAAACTTAATCTTTATATGATTTCGATACGATAAGTAAAGTATGTAATATTGAGTCTAGAAAATTTTGAAACGATGTTCATATATTCAATTGACTTTCGACTTCTCTCGACGATTCACGAACAATTAATTGTAATTAGATATGTGTGTATGTATATATAAATAATAATTCGATATATAATTTGAAGTATTATATGTTGTTGTTACTAAAGTTTATTTATGAAAAGTAAAATAAAAATAGGATATTATAATTATTATTTAAAATATATCTTTATATATAAATAAATTATATTAAAAATAAATATTAATTGATTGTAATACTCATTTGATGTTTTATTGATATTAAGCAAGTTAAATTCAAACTTATATAATTTTAAAATAAACGGTGATACGAAAATGAGTTCTAAAAATTTTAGACTTATTAAAAATGTATTTAGGAACTATTTGTTAAGTTTTAACACTTTTTATATTTTACCCAGAATTGAGGGGGCAACTGATGTAATTTTTATTTATTAAGTTAATGAACGAATTTTATACCATAATGACAAAAATAAATAAATATAGTTAATTTAAATATATGGGATTTTTTTTGAACACTTTTATCTGCCACTGATTAACAACGGAGTGCAAAATAATAGTGCATTAAAACTGTCGGTAGATACATCTAAATATCAGACGGCTAAACTATTTAATTGTTGAAATGATGAAAAATCACTGTGGCTAATTGATTAAGATTACTGTAATTGGATTTATATATTTGTAAGATGCTTATATATTTGTCGTATCATCACTTCTACTACACACTTCAACACTTACCTCCATTGTCTTTCTCTATGACTTTTCTTCACTTTTGCTTGTAAAATCTTATATCTACTTGAGTATTAGTTTTATATTTTTTTTCTTTCATTATTAATTATTTGGTGATATCATACAAGTGTGTATTACTTTTTGAAGGGAGTGTGGTGTAATGCATTTTTAGGCTAGAAGACGAAGTTAACCACTTGTAAATTCTTGGTTTCCTGTGTTCTTCTACAACGCACCAAAACCACCTTCATCCTTGTATGATCACCACAAGCCATCTCTACCACCATACACGACCACCACCATGAAAACCTCAACCATCGAACCACTCTTTTGGAACCATCGAACACCTTCAAATATCACCATGTATGATCACCTATATTCGTTTGACAACTAACCGAATCCTCCTATACAACCGTTTCATGTTCGTGAATCACAAAAACCCTCATCACCATTCTATATTACCAACACCTTAAAATCACTTCTCTCTATAAAAATAAATACAAACACATAACATAATAGATAGATACATATATGTATATACCAACGTGTTTTCTTCTTGATGAACCATACACTACCCACGGTACCACCATTACCCTTGAGACCACCATCTTTGGTCACCCATCGAACCCCTTACAAACATATTCACAACCATAAACCCGCCACCCTCAACCATCATACAACCACCATCAACACCACGTAAAAAAAAAAAAAAAAAAGATGTGGAACAACAGCTTCTGCTGCTCCTTTATGTTTCTGTTCAGCGACACAAACACCACCACAACCAAGGTACTGTTGCTCGCTTTCTTTTCTACTTCGAATGATAACCACCACCCCTTACATCCGCCATCTGTTTTAGTCATGCCCAAACCACAACCATCGAAACCCATTGTGGATGACGGTGAACAGTAAAGAAGACTGTCTGCTGCTGATATATGTATCTGTCGACTGCTACTGCTACTGTTCTGACCAAAAACCGAACACCAACTTATTTATTTATTTATTTTTTTTCTATCATAAAACCGCAACCTTAAACCACTACCTTCACTTCACCATCACCATCACCAAACACTTCTGCTGCCACACCTATTTTTTCTGTTTTCGTGTTCCAGCTTTAGATCATCACAAACCACCTGCTTCAATCTATTTCTATCCGGTTTTCCTTTTACTATTGTACGGAGAGAGAGGAGAAAGTCGATATCTAATGGCGGCTGTTATATAAATTTAATTATTGATTGAGTCAGACAAAACCATACGCACTCACCTTATTTTATTTCTGGATCGATTATTTTTTTTTTTACCGTTCGAAAATTCTTTTGCCAAACCAACATCCCATAAATTTTCCCTTTTTTTTGTTGGGCTGTAGTTTCCTTTGTCATTGGGTCGATATATACCATTTTGGGTTTGGGGCATGTAATTATATCATGGGCCGATTGAATTTGAAAAGGGAAGGAGAAAACGAAACAGTAATGGAAACGAGTTCATAGTTTTGGGATGATACTAAATACAGAAAAACAGAAGTGGTTGGGAGGTTAAGGGGGTTGGTGGGTTAACAAGATGTCGGGGGTTCGAGCCTGGCCGCACGCAATTTCATTATTTATTTTAGCTCTTCCTATTAAGGTAGTCATTATTAATATTACTATTATGTTTATTTTTATCATTATTATTATTATTACAAAAATTATTATTAGTATTTATTTATTATCAAAGGTATCATTTTTATAAAAATTATCATTTTTATAACTATTATTGTTATTATTATAGGATGAAACAACTTTTTATTTATTATTATCAATATTATTTTAGCAAATACCCATTAAGTTATATAAAACCATATTTACTACATATAACATAACTATATTAATATTTTTATTATAAATATTAATAAATATTATTAAATGTAATTAATTAGGTTATTAATGAAACACATATTTAAAATAACAATTAATTCACTAATATACATAAATTTGTACGATTACAATTATGTGTGTTAATATATATATGAATGATATAGGTTCGTGAATCCGAGGCCAACCCTGCATTGCTCAGTTTCGTCGTATGAATATTTTTACTACAAAATATTGGATTGTGAGTTCAGTTGATTCTCTTTTACTCATTACATTTTTGGGCTGAGAATACATGCAAATGTTTTATTAACTGTTTTACAATATTTATATGCGTGAGTTTCATTTGCCCTTTTTACTCTTTACGTTTTTGGGCTGAGAATACATGCAAATGTTTTATTAACTGTTTTACAATATATATATATATGCGTGAGTTTCATTTGTTCCCTTTTACTCATTACATTTTTGGGCTGAGAATACATGCACTGTTTTAATAACTGTTTTACAATATTTATATGCGTGAGTTTCATTACTCCCTTTTTTTAAATGCTTTTGCAATATATATTTTTGGGACTGAGAATACATGCGCTGTTTTTATAACTGTTTTACGAAATAGACACAAGTAACTGAAACTACATTATATGATTGAATGATCGAAATCGAATATGCCCCTTTTTATTAAGTCTGGTAATCTAAGAATTAGGGAACAGACACCCTAATTGACGCGAACTCTAAAGATAGATCTATCGGGCCCAACAAGCCCCATCCAAAGTACCGGATGCTTTAGTACTTCGAAATTTATATCATGTCCGAAGGAGGATCCCGGAATGATGGGGATATTCTTATATGCATATTGTGAATGTCGGTTACCAGGTTTTCAATCCATATGAATGATATTTTGTCTCTATGCATGGGACGTATGTTTATGAGAAATGAAAATATGAAATCTTGTGGTCTATTAAAAATTATGAAATGATTATTTATGTTAAACTAATGAACTCACCAACCTTTTGGTTGACACTTGAAAGCTTGTTTATTCTCAGGTATAAAAGAAACATTCCGCTGTGCATTTGCTCATTTTAAAGACAGTACTTGGAGTCGATCATCGCAATGGAACCAGTTGTTGGTGACTTCGTCCAGATGGATTAGGACGGGTCCTTTCAGTTGGTATCAGAGCGGTGGTCTTAGTGAACCAGGTCTTGCATTAGAATGTCTAACTGATAGTTGTTAGGATGCATTAGTAAGTCTGGACTTCGACCGTGTCTGCATGTCAAAAGTTTTGCTTATCATTTTCTAGTCGGAAATCATCTGCTTATCATCCTTAGGAAATTACCTGCTTATCATTCTTAGTCTAGACACGTTTTACTGCATTGACTGCATGAATAGTGTAAAGACCAAAAATTCATATCTTAGCGTATCTGCTACTTTATATCTTAGCGTATCTGTTACTGTAACTTTGCCTGACAACTTTCGTAGATTCCTCCGTAACTTATGGGATTTTAGTATTATATATGCATATGTAAATTATGTATTGCAGGGTACTAATCTACATCCTATAACCTATTTCTTATCGAAAATCCTTCATCTGATCGTACGAGATGAATCCTGCAACCAGTTCGAGTCCCTCAGATTTCGATAGCTATTCCGATAGTTATTCCGACCTAGATGTTCACCTAAGCTCCGAAAACAGCGTCATCGGCATGAATCAACCAATCAGCCATTATCAATTCATCTGATGGGTTCGTAGTTGACTTAATTAATGGAAACGCGCAGAAGGCAATCTGTCACGACCCTACTTTTTCCGTTATCTTTTTCCGTTAATTAGTTAACGACCGTTAACTGTTAGTGTGCCACGTCATTTCTATGACCTATATTATTATTTGTAATAATATATATATATATATATATTAATTATTATGTGTTATGTGAATATATGTATTCATATTTTAATTTATACGTTTCTACGTCTCGCGGATTTCCATCCGGCGAATCTTTTCGGTTTTTAAACCAACGGTCGAGCTTTCGGGATTTTTAAATCCTAGATATTTTAAATATGATATTTTATGATCATATTATTAATAGGTGTATTTATATTTATTTTTCGTCGCGCGTTTGTTATCTTTCCGGATTTTTAATCGCGTAAGCGTGTTTTCGCGTTTCGGGATTCGTTCGGGCTTTCGGGCCATAAGGAATTCTTCATTTAACAAACTTGGGCTAGTGGGGCCCACCCCACACACCCCATTCGGCCGAAGTCCACCAAGGGAGAGAGTATACTCCCTTGATTTTTCTTTTTCCACTTCATTTTACAAAATCATTAAACCTAATTCTATTTTGAGCTCTCCTCCTCCCTTCTCCCTTTTAGGCCGTCGCCACCATCACCATTCATCATCATCTTCACCACTTTTTATTGCTTGGATCAAGAAACATTTAACACCAACGCGTTCTACACAATCTCCTTTACACATCTATATTCTTTGATTCTCGATTAGGGTATAAACCCTAACCCTAGAACTTTTCATTTTTATTTATATTTCTGTATTTTGAGCTTATATTATTAGTATGATGTATATTAGTTGTTGTAATGTTGTTTGGATGCGTAGAATTACTCGTTTGCATATGTTTTCGGTTTGTAAAATTTGGACAGCAGTTTGATTCGTGTTTTCTGACTTTTTAACTGATATAAATTTTAAAATAAAGTACATAAATGAGTTCCTCTCATCAAGACATTAATTTTAGACTCCGGATTCATGTCGTTTCGATTCCCGGAGCCCTAGATATGCTTAATTTGATTTTTGTTAAAGATTGAAAGGTGTTCTTGGCATGAACAAGGTTGGGTCCGACTTTGTGACCATCCTTGGTGTCTTTAGGGTGTTTCATTTGGTTAGGACTGATGGTGAGACGAATTTTCATGTTCGGGTCACCTAAATCCGAGCCACGGTTCACCCGTTGTGCCCGAATTACTGTTTTGAGTAAATTGATTTCCCAAATGTTGTCATGGCTGATATCCACGACCTAGGGACTGTTCTTGAGTTCATAATTGTGTCGGGTGGTTTGAGTAGGTGAAGTTGCATATGTGGCTTGCCCGAAACCGACATCCGGGGCTCAAGATACGACCCGATGAACTTTTAAACTTAAAACTTATGGTTAATGATTAAACTTATGTTAAAATTAATGGATTTCATTATTAATTAATTACTTATGATAAAAGAAGTAATTATTATTATTTAAAACTTATGATATAAATATTTATTATATCATTTAATTATTAATTATGATTTAATTAACCTTTTAATTAAACTTATGATTAATAATACTTTTATTATTAAAGGAAAATACTTATGATAAGTATTAAATTTGTTTTTGAGAAATTATTAAAAGACTTATAATAAATATTAAATAATTATTTAATTATTATAAGACTTAATTATTATTTAATTATGATTTTATTATTAAATACTTATGATTTAATAATTTTAATTAGAAACTTATGATATGATTAATAATTCATTATTAATTAATAATACTTATGATATGATTTAAAATTTATTATAAATTAATAATATTTATATTATGATTAATATTTAATTAATTAATTAAATACTTATGTTATACTAATTATAACATTTCAACTTATATTAACTTTAATAATTCATTTTATTTAATTAAACTTATGTTAAGACATTATTATACACTTTTGACTTTAAATAACATTATAACCTATGTTATTATTATAACTTACACTTTTAAAATTAATGTTGACTATGTTTGACCAAGGTTGACTTTTGAGTTGACTTTCGGTTGACTTTGACTTTCAGTTGACTTCTGTTGACTTTCTAAATAAGGAAACTTTCCTAACTTCAAAACTTTCCAAAAATAGAAACTTTCCAAAAATAGAAACTTTCCAAAAATAGAAACTTTCCAAAAATAGAAACTTTCCAAAAATGGAAACCTGCTAAAAATAGAAACTTTCTAAAAATAGTAAGTGTGTGTCCTTATGCTGTTCCAATCAAACCGATGCTTGCTGAGTAATGTTCTATGCCTACTTGCAACATGTACAATAGCTATCATACTAAGACTTGGCCTAAGTTAGTTATTTATTTCGACCTGCTTTATTTATAGGTCGGCGTTGTGATCTTTCTTGATCACTTTACTTTACTTGATGTTCGCTTGTTTGTGAGATTTCTTCAGTTGCTATTTAAGGTGAGTTATAGTCCCGTTTTTATATACTTTTCAAAGTATACTTTTTGGGATGTGATTACATGCATATTTTTATTTACGGTTAGACACAAGTAACAGTTAAATTTAATTATTCATTGTGAGTTGGACAAAAATATTCCCTAGTCTGGTAACTGTAATCATTGGTTTCTACCGGTGAACGCGAATCCTACGGATAGATCTATCGGGTTTGACAACACCATTTCGAGCTAGTCGCGCTAGCAATTTATAATCGGAATGTTTAGTACTTCGTAATTTGTTGTAGATACACTGTCCAAGTGTATATTTTTATTGTGTTTGGCAAGGGTAAATAAAGGGTTAAGTGGTTACCAGGTGGCTCATTGATAATGGAATAATGTTTAATGTTTTCTAACATTTTTAAATCTTGTGGTCTAAAGTTTACATATTTATTTAAACCTATAATTCACTCAACCTTTGTGTTGACAGTTTACTTGCATGTTTTCACAGGTACTTGAGTTATTTGATGCTTCCGCTGTCGTTAGAAGAGTCTGCATGCATTTGGGCAGATTTTATGAAACTATTTATGAAACTTAAGTTCGCATTCTATTTTGGATAATTTAAATTGTGGGTTTGTTGGCAATGTTTTGTGTCAACTTTTGGTTCATTACTATGGTTGGTTGATTTAAACTACTTAATTGGGTTTGTTTCCTTTTTGGGCAACATTTTGAAATAAAAGAATGCAACTTTGTTTATTTAATTCATTTAAGTCCGATCAAGCTATGGGACCAACTGACGGATCCGTTAAGTGTTTTGGCGGGGTCGTCACATGTGGTATCAGAGCTCTGGTTGTAGGGAACTAGGCGGTCTTAATGTGGTCAACCCGTGGTTATTAGGGTGCATTAGAGTCTAGTCTACAGCCCGACCTTTTTGCTATAGCATTAATATGCATTTCATTTCGTATAAGTTATATTATTAGCTTTTATATCTTTTTGGTATGTGGTTTGCGGTTTTGCTGTTTGCAGATGTCGACTTCGAGCGATAACTCTGTTGCTGCTCCTGCTCCACCGTCTCCTGCTAGACGTCGTGCTAATCAACCGGAGATCGATGATCCTGTTCATTACTAATTTTCTACCATTACTCATATGAACCGGGCCTATAATGAGGTGACACGTATTAACGCCCTTAGTGATTGTTTGCGCACCTTGCCACATAATGAAGTTATGGACGAGATCCGTGCCGACATGGGTAACTTTATCACTTTCAAGCATAGGGTTGAGGATGCGAACCGTAAGCGTGATCGAGAAGTTAATGCTAAGTTCGAGGCTCTCGAGAGCACTGTTCGTGTGTTGAAGGAAGAGTTGGATGTTGTGAAAGGGAAGTTGCGTAAGTATGAGGATCCTGCTGAGACTCATGCTGGACCAGCTTATCACACCCGCTCTAAGCGAATGTGATGTGATTATTCATATTGATTATCTATTTCATCAGACTTAATGTCCTTTTATACATACATTTTGGGTTATGTACGGCGTTTTGCCGAGGATTTTATTAAGATTTTGTTATGGGATATTTTTTCATTATGTATGGATGGTTATTTTTATGACATCTATTATCATTATCATGTTTTATTTCTGATGTTGTGGCTCTTGGCGTGTTATATTATGCGTAATATATGTTCATGTATGTTAGGTGCTATGTATGTTGTATGATGTTATCATAAAATATGTATGCATGTGATGGTTATTTCTATAACAATCATAACTGTCATGTTATTACTCATATTGTTAGTTGACTAATATCTTAATGGTTAGTCTTTTCGTGTTTTGATCTATTCCTTTATGACACTAGTATTATTCATGGTACTAACGGATGTGTTATTCTATTTTGAAGATCATGCCTCCAAGGGAGTCCACTGAAGCGCGTATGCAACGCCTGATCAATGAAGGAATTGCTGCTGCTATGGCAGCAAATGCTAATGTTAACGCCAATGTGAACAACAACGTGGGATGCTCCCACAAAACTTTTATGGCTGGTCGACCCCAAGAATTCAGTGGTACGGAAGGACCAATAGGGCTTACTCGTTGGTTCGAGAAAATCGAATCTATTTTCAGGGTCAGTCGGGTCCGTGAAGAGGACAAAGTTAGTTTCGCTAGTTGCACTCTCAAGGATAGTGCCTTGACATGGTGGAACAATCTAGTTAGTAGTTTGGGAAGCGATGTAGCTTATGGTTTGCCCTGGAATGATTTTAAGGAAAGATTGATCACCCGCTATAGACCTCGGGGTGAGCTTAAGAAGCTAGAGGTTGAGCTCAAGAATTTGAAAATGCATGGCACCGAGTTAGATGCCTATGAACGAAGGTTTTTCGAGTTAACTTTGCTGTGTCCTAGGGTTTATGCGGATGAGGACCGCAAAATTGAGGCTTACATTGATGGTTTGTCCGAGAAGATTGAACACGGGGTTGAGTCCAGTGAACCCCAGACTATTGAGGCAGCTATGTCTATGGCCCACAAACTTAATGACAAGGTGTTGAGAAGAAGCAAGACTACAGTTATTGAAAGTAGTGAGGAGGTTGTCAAGAAGGCTGACAATGGGAAACGAAAGTGGGATAACAACCGCAATCAAAACCAGGGTCAGCAGAAGAAACATGATACCTCAGGTGCTAATAACAGAAATCAGCGGGTGTGCCCTCGTTGCTATAAAGCTCATGATGGTTACTGCACAGTTACTTGTAAGAGGTGCTCTAAGCAAGGGCACATTGCTAAAGATTGTACAGTGCTTTTGCCGGGGTCTGCTACTCCCGCGACTGGTGGTAATAATAATAATGTTGGTAATAGAGGTGGTAACGGTAACGGTAATGGGAAATCGAATAATGGAGGTAATCCAAGGGTTTGTTATGAGTGTGGGAAGCCGGGGCATTTCCGAGATGCTTGTCCCAACAAGAAGACTGCAGAGACTGCACGCGGCCGAGCGTTCAACATTAATGCTAAGGATGCGGAGGAAGATCCTAAGCTTGTTACTGGTATGTTCTCAGTCAATGATTTATCAGTTTATGTGTTATTTGATTCAGGGGCTGATTTAAGTTTCGTGTCGAGTAAATTAAGTCCGAGAATCAAAACGCCGTTAACTCTCTTAGACAATACTTATGTTGTTGAAGTAGCTAATGGTAAGGAACTTACTGCTAAGACTGTACATCGTAAGTGTAACATTAATCTGGGTGGTAGGGATTTCGAGATAGATTTGATACCGATTGAACTTGGTAGTTTTGATATTGTTATTGGTATGGATTGGTTGTCCGCTAACCGTGCCGAGATCATCTGTTATGATAAGGCTATTCGTGTTACTGATGTTATTGGAGAGCCACTGATGGTCTATGGAGATAAGAAATGCGCACAGTTAAACCTTATTAGCTGTATGAAAGTTCGTAAACATCTCCGTAAGGGCTGTCATGCTATCCTTGCTCATGTTGTTGATCCTAGTAAAGAAGTAAAGAACGTTGATGACGTTCATATTGTTAGGGATTTTCCCGAGGTGTTTCCCGATGACTTACCTGGCCTTCCGCCGCAACGCGCGGTAGAATTTCAGATTGATCTTGTTCCCGGCGCTGCTCCTGTAGCACGTGCTCCTTATCGTCTTGCGCCTTCTGAACTTCAAGAATTGTCAAGTCAACTCCGTGAGTTGTTAGACAAAGGTTTTATTCGTCCTAGTTCGTCCCCTTAGGGAGCTCCTGTTCTGTTTGTTAAGAAGAAGGATGGTTCTTTTCGTTTATGCATTGATTATCGTGAACTGAATAAGCTCACTGTTAAAAATCGTTATCCTCTTCCGAGAATTGATGATCTGTTCGATCAGCTTCAGGGTTCTTCTGTTTATTCAAAAATTGATCTTCGTTCTGGCTATCATCAGTTGCGTGTTAAGGAATCTGATGTTTCAAAAACTGCTTTTCGCACCCGTTACGGTCACTTTGAATTTCTTGTTATGCCGTTCGGATTGACAAATGCACCTGCTGTGTTCATGGACCTCATGAACCGTGTGTGTAGACCCTATCTGGACAAGTTCGTTATAGTTTTCATCGATGACATTCTTATCTATTCTAAGAGTGATGAAGAGCACGAAGAACATTTGAGGTTAGTGCTTGATTTGTTAAAGAAAGAAGAGTTGTACGCTAAGTTTTCTAAGTGTGCATTTTGGTTAAAAGAAGTTCAGTTCCTTGGTCACATTGTTAGCAAACAAGGAATACAAGTTGATCCTACTAAAATTGAGGCGATTGAAAAGTGGGAAACTCCAAAAACTCCTACTCAAATTCGTCAGTTCTTAGGATTGGCAGGTTACTATCGAAGGTTCATCCAGGATTTCTCTCGTATAGCGAAACCTCTGACTGCTTTAACGCATAAGGGGAAAAAGTATGAGTGGAAGGATGAACAGGAGAATGCTTTTCAGATTTTGAAGAAGAAACTGACTACCGCTCCGATATTGTCTCTACCGGAGGGTAATGATGATTTTGTTTTTTATTGCGATGCATCACGACAAGGCTATGGTTGCGTTTTGATGCAACGAAAGAAGGTTATTGCGTATGCGTCACGTCAGTTGAAGGTTCACGAACAGAACTATACAACTCATGATCTAGAGTTGGGAGCTGTTATTTTTGCACTGAAGATTTGGAGACACTATCTTTTAGGTGTTAAGTGTACTGTGTACACCGATCATAAGAGTCTTCAACATATTCTCGATCAAAAACATTTGAACATGAGACAACGAAGATGGATTGAGACGTTGAATGATTATGATTGTGACCTTTTGTATCATCCGGGTAAAGCCAATGTTGTGGCTGATGCTTTGAGTCGTAAAGAAAGGGCTGAACCACGAAGGGTTAGAGCTTTGAATATGACAGTTAGATCAAACCTTGTTAGGCAGATTCTTGAGGCACAACAAGAAGCCTTAAAGGAGGAGAATTTCGTGAAAGAGAATGTAGCCAAAGTAGCTAAGAAGTTTGAAGTTCGAGCTGATGGAACTAGATACTTTGCGGGACGTCTTTGGGTTCCGAAGTTTGGAGGTCTTCGATAGTGGATTTTAGATGAGGCTCATAAGTCTAGATACTCTATTCATCCTGGTTCAGGGAAGATGTATCAGGATCTTAAGGAGCTGTATTGTTGGCATAATTTGAAGGGTGACATAGCTAAGTATGTGTCTAAGTGTTTGACCTGTTCTAAGGTCAAAGCTGAACATCAAAAACCGTCCGGATTGTTGGTACAACCAGAGATTCCCGAGTGGAAGTGGGAAGGAATCACTATGGATTTTATCACTAAGTTACCAAGAGTTTCGGGTGGCTACGATGCGATTTGGGTGATTGTAGATCGACTCACTAAGTCGGCTCACTTTTTGCCGATTAGGGAAACAGATTCAATGGAGAAGCTCACTCGTTTGTACTTGAAAGAGATTGTTTCTAGGCATGGTGTTCCTGTATCCATTATTTCAGACCGAGACAGTCGTTTTGTATCGAGGTTTTGGCGATCTTTACAGGAAGCCTTGGGAACTAGATTAGATATGAGCACCGCTTATCATCCTCAAACGGATGGTCAAAGTGAGAGGACCATTCAGACGTTGGAAGATATGTTGCGAGCTTGTGTGATTGATTTTGGGAATGGGTGGGATAAGTATTTGCCGTTAGCTGAGTTTTCTTATAACAACAGTTATCACGCAAGTATTAAAGCCGCACCGTTTGAAGCTTTGTACGGTAGGAAGTGTAGGTCTCCTGTCTGTTGGAATGAGGTTAGGGATGCTCAACTCACGGGTCCAGAAATTATTCATGAGACTACCGAGAAGATTGTACGAATTAAGGAAAGATTGAAAACTGCTAGAAGTCGGCAAAAGAGTTATGCCGACAAAGGAAGGAAAGATGTTGAATTTCAAGTTGGTGATCGTGTTATGTTAAAAGTTTCGCCTTGGAAGGGTGTTATTCGTTTTGGTAAAAGAGGGAAGTTAAGTCCTCGTTTCGTGGGACCGTTTGAGATCATTGAAAGAGTTGGACCGGTGGCTTATCGTTTGAAGTTGCCACGAGAACTCAGTGCCGTTCACGATGTTTTCCATATTTCGAACTTAAAGAAGTGTTTGGCTGAATTTGATCAGACTATTCCTTTGGAGGAACTTCAAGTTGACAAGCAATTGCATTTTATTGAGGAGCCAGTTGAGATCATGGACCGAGAGGTTAAGACTCTTAAACAGAGCAGAATTCCTATTGTTCGGGTCCGATGGAACGCTAGACGCGGTCGCGAGTTCACTTGGGAGCGTGAAGACCAAATGAAGCAGAAGTACCCGCATTTGTTCTCAGATGCCGAGTCAACCCCTGCGCCTGCTTAAATTTCGGGACGAAATTTCCGTAACGGGAAGGTACTGTCACGACCCTACTTTTTCCGTTAATTAGTTAACGACCGTTAACTGTTAGTGTGCCACGTCATTTCTATGACCTATATTATTATTTGTAATAATATATATATATATATATATATATATATATATATATATATATATATATATATATATATATATATATATATATATATATATATATATTAATTATTATGTGTTATGTGAATATATGTATTCATATTTTAATTTATACGTTTCTACGTCTCGCGGATTTCCATCCGGCGAATCTTTTCGGTTTTTAAACCAACGGTCGAGCTTTCGGGATTTTTAAATCCTAAATATTTTAAATATGATATTTTATGATCATATTATTAATAGGTGTATTTATATTTATTTTTCGTCGCGCGTTTGTTATCTTTCCGGATTTTTAATCGCGTAAGCGTGTTTTCGCGTTTCGGGATTCGTTCGAGCTTTCGGGCCATAAGGAATTCTTCATTTAACAAACTTGGGCTAGTGGGGCCCACCCCACACACCCCATTCGGCCGAAGTCCACCAAGGGAGAGAGTATACTCCCTTGATTTTTCTTTTTCCACTTCATTTTACAAAATCATTAAACCTAATTCTATTTTGAGCTCTCCTCCTCCCTTCTCCCTTTTAGGCCGTCGCCACCATCACCATTCATCATCATCTTCACCACTTTTTATTGCTTGGATCAAGAAACATTTAACACCAACGCGTTCTACACAATCTCCTCTACACATCTATATTCTTTGATTCTCGATTAGGGTATAAACCCTAACCCTAGAACTTTTCATTTTTATTTATATTTCTGTATTTTGAGCTTATATTATTAGTATGATGTATATTAGTTGTTGTAATGTTGTTTGGATGCGTAGAATTACTCGTTTGCATATGTTTTCGGTTTGTAAAATTTGGACAGCAGTTTGATTCGTGTTTTCTGACTTTGTAACTGATATAAATTTTAAAATAAAGTACATAAATGAGTTCCTCTCATCAAGACATTAATTTTAGACTCCGGATTCATGTCGTTTCGATTCCCGGAGCCCTAGATATGCTTAATTTGATTTTTGTTAAAGATTGAAAGGTGTTCTTGGCATGAACAAGGTTGGGTCCGACTTTGTGACCATCCTTGGTGTCTTTAGGGTGTTTCATTTGGTTAGGACTGATGGTGAGACGAATTTTCATGTTCGGGTCACCTAAATCCGAGCCACGGTTCACCCGTTGTGCCCGAATTACTGTTTTGAGTAAATTGATTTCCCAAATGTTGTCATGGCTGATATCCACGACCTAGGGACTGTTCTTGGAGTGTTCTTGAGTTCATAATTGTGTCGGGTGGTTTGAGTAGGTGAAGTTGCATATGTGGCTTGCCCGAAACCGACATCCGGGGCTCAAGATACGACCCGATGAACTTTTAAACTTAAAACTTATGGTTAATGATTAAACTTATGTTAAAATTAATGGATTTCATTATTAATTAATTACTTATGATAAAAGAAGTAATTATTATTATTTAAAACTTATGATATAAATATTTATTATATCATTTAATTATTAATTATGATTTAATTAACCTTTTAATTAAACTTATGATTAATAGTACTTTTATTATTAAAGGAAAATACTTATGATAAGTATTAAATTTGTTTTTGAGAAATTATTAAAAGACTTATAATAAATATTAAATAATTATTTAATTATTATAAGACTTAATTATTATTTAATTATGATTTAATTATTAAATACTTATGATTTAATAATTTTAATTAGAAACTTATGATATGATTAATAATTCATTATTAATTAATAATACTTATGATATGATTTAAAATTTATTATAAATTAATAATATTTATATTATGATTAATATTTAATTAATTAATTAAATACTTATGTTATACTAATTATAACATTTCAACTTATATTAACTTTAATAATTCATTTTATTTAATTAAACTTATGTTAAGACATTATTATACACTTTTGACTTTAAATAACATTATAACCTATGTTATTATTATAACTTACACTTTTAAAATTAATGTTGACTATGTTTGACCAAGGTTGACTTTTGAGTTGACTTTCGGTTGACTTTGACTTTCAGTTGACTTCTGTTGACTTTCTAAATAAGGAAACTTTCCTAACTTCAAAACTTTCCAAAAATAGAAACTTTCCAAAAATAGAAACTTTCCAAAAATAGAAACTTTCCAAAAATAGAAACTTTCCAAAAATGGAAACCTGCTAAAAATAGAAACTTTCTAAAAATAGTAAGTGTGTGTCCTTATGCTGTTCCAATCAAACCGATGCTTGCTGAGTAATGTTCTATGCCTACTTGCAACATGTACAATAGCTATCATACTAAGACTTGGCCTAAGTTAGTTATTTATTTCGACCTGCTTTATTTATAGGTCGGCGTTGTGATCTTTCTTGATCACTTTACTTTACTTGCTGTTCGCTTGTTTGTGAGATTTCTTCAGTTGCTATTTAAGGTGAGTTATAGTCCCGTTTTTATATACTTTTCAAAGTATACTTTTTGGGATGTGATTACATGCATATTTTTATTTACGGTTAGACACAAGTAACAGTTAAATTTAATTATTCATTGTGAGTTGGACAAAAATATTCCCTAGTCTGGTAACTGTAATCATTGGTTTCTACCGGTGAACGCGAATCCTACGGATAGATCTATCGGGTTTGACAACCCCATTTCGAGCTAGTCGCGCTAGCAATTTATAATCGGAATGTTTAGTACTTCGTAATTTGTTGTAGATACACTGTCCAAGTGTATATTTTTATTGTGTTTGGCAAGGGTAAATAAAGGGTTAAGTGGTTACCAGGTGGCTCATTGATAATGGAATAATGTTTAATGTTTTCTAACATTTTTAAATCTTGTGGTCTAAAGTTTACATATTTATTTAAACCTATAATTCACTCAACCTTTGTGTTGACAGTTTACTTGCATGTTTTCACAGGTACTTGAGTTATTTGATGCTTCCGCTGTCGTTAGAAGAGTCTGCATGCATTTGGGCAGATTTTATGAAACTATTTATGAAACTTAAGTTCGCATTCTATTTTGGATAATTTAAATTGTGGGTTTGTTGGCAATGTTTTGTGTCAACTTTTGGTTCATTACTATGGTTGGTTGATTTAAACTACTTAATTGGGTTTGTTTCCTTTTTGGGCAACATTTTGAAATAAAAGAATGCAACTTTGTTTATTTAATTCATTTAAGTCCGATCAAACTATGGGACCAACTGACGGATCCGTTAAGTGTTTTGGCGGGGTCGTCACACAATCCCTTCCATCAACTGAATTCACCTCTTGATAATGAACCTGAAGCGTATACCGGCGAACCTGTTCGAGACACCATTTTTTAGTCTCATTCCCAGGGTAACTCGACAAGATCATATTCTATCCACAATTCTAAACCTTATTCATCCACTCGTTCTGACAGACAATCATCCTGGAGTAATAAGTCAACGAACTTCGCGCTCGAATAATCAATTCGGAGAATATGGTGCAAAATGTACCAGCTTCAGCAACATCACCGGCACCAACAGAACCATCAATAACAGTACCAGTACCATCAACAATCCATGCTTCAATATCATCGTCTGTACTTTGAGTATGATCTTCGTTCTACGTATCATTCTACCTCATTTATCTTCATTCGACATGACAAATATGTAATCTCTAATGTTTTAGAGATTATTTATTCTAGTTCCAACCGAAAAGCAAATGAGTTTAATATCATGTTAACTTATTAAATCCATGAGTACATCTGAAGAAAATATATATGTATATATGTTTTCATAAAGATTGTAATTAAAAATTCTCTTGTACAAATTGTTAATGGTGAAAATATTTTAACGGGTAGGTAATACCCGAGGAATATTTAAAATTTCACATTAATAAGTTACATTGTACGTTCTTCGAATTTGATTCAACAGTCATTTACTATCATATTTACATCCACCGATATACAAATTCGTTCACCACAGAATAACCATATTCATCCAATTTCAAATTTGGATTTTGATTTATCAGAATCCAACAAGTGGCATAATGAAGAAATAATGGACACAATAAAAATTGATTAGAAACAGACTAATTAACAATATGAAATTTTGTTAAGAAATCACGCTAACAAGATCCTAGCTAACTGTTCCTAGCTAACTGGTTACATTTTATTTATCGCAATTTAATTATCTCAATTTACATTCTCGCAATTTTATTTATCTTCATTTAATTTCTGTTATTTATTTTACGCACTTTATTTATCGTCATTCTATTATTTACGCATTTTAAATATCGGGACACGTATACAATGTTTTAACATATCATATCGACCCATATATATATATATATATATATATATATATATATATATATATATATATATATATATATATATATATATATATATATATATACTTTGAGTTGTGATCGAGTCTGAGACGAATACGGGTCACGATACGTATTGATTAATTCGAATATTATATACTAAATTATATATAAATTTTTGAATTGCTAACCGCGGACTATCAATCGAGGACTACCAACATTGGACAATTAAAATGAATTAAAATATTAATTATAACATATGAAACTAAACAAATCTTCAAGTTTGCCACTTGATTTCACCCTAAAACCTCATTTGTATCTTGACGATTACAATCTGCGTCCAAACCTTTCGTAATTCTTGAAAACACCTCAATCGAGAGGATAAACCAGCCGCATTTCATCTACGGAGGGAAAGATTTATACATATAACTTTTCACCTGAGAAACTCTCGGCAACTGAGTAAACGTTTAAAACATAGCTATGCTAATTTTTTTTTTGTGTGTGTTATTATTACCCAAAATAACTTTGCAATCCCTTTCTGAATTAGCAAATTTTGTCACAGCTCCAACAAGTCAACTTCGACTTTTCGTTCAAAACAACTTTATTATAACCTTGATTTATATGTGTACTCTTTTATTATTATCGAAGAACCTGTTATATTCCACCATATTACCGTCAGCGTTTAATCATCTAAAAACACAATTATCTTGAAATCATCTCAGAACGATAACCAATGATTCAGATATGGTAGCAGTAAATGTAGAGGAATCGGCAATCAGTACTTTGAAAAATCACAGCATATCTACATCAACAGTTATATGTATAACATTTATCTCTTAGAATAATGACCTTCCATTATGAAATTTTGAAAAGCAACCAGCCTACGAATTAATATATTGAACTTTGAAAAAGCTGAATGAAGCAGCAGAAACTGTAGATAACCATAAACAACTATAATCATCGAAAGTTTGATGATAAAGAATAGTATGTTGGAAAAGCTCAGAAACGTTGGAACTGGAAAACGGATTGAACTAACCATAAAGGAAACCAAGGAGAAATACAAGTAACATACCCTAAATTCATAGAACCCAGATAAATCTAGATCCGTTGAAATCTTTAGAGAATATCTTGCTCCGAAGTCATGTTAAAATCTTGCGGAAAATCTTTCTCCATCAACCATCGAACTTAGATATTCCAAAATATCATCATCAATATCTTCGATATTTCTGAGGATATTTTCATAAATATTCTCGTCCGAAATTATATACCTCTTCGTGCTTCCTGTGTAACATTATATTGGAAACATTCAATAGAAAATTTAGTACCGAAAAGCGGATCATGCGAAACTATGAAGGAAGCCGTGGACAAATCACAAGGAATAAGTTTGACTTCAAAGAATCCAAATGATTCTGTTTCTGATGAAATCTTTAGCGAATACCTTGCTTCCGAATCTAAACCCTTACGGATAAATCTCCTTCATCATCCATCGATATTAGAAATTACAAGATATCATCGTATATCCATTTATAAATATCCTCCATATTTCTGAAGATATCTTCATAACTATTCTTATCTGAAATCATTTATCTTTTTGTGCTATCAGTGTTACATCATATAGAAACTATTAGTTTCTATATTCTGTAAACTTTCGAACTTAAAATATGAATGTTTTTGAAGTAATGTTGGTAACTGATGCATGAGTTAGTATAATATAATAACACTTGATCAATGTGATTATATTATAGTAAGTCATGCTGAGTTTCTAATGGAACGTGATGATTCACAGACTATAAAATCATCAGGTGTCATGTTACATAACTCTTTCATTCTGCTTAATTTCTGAACATATCAAGAAAATATATTCTTGATAGTTCTATTCTCAGTAATTCTGGTAATTTGACAAATCAAATCGTGCTATTACGTTCTTTATTATTTAGAACATTAAATTCATTCGAAATTCTATACCTACGAATTCTGGACCGTTATTCGCTTGATTTAAAGTCGGGAATGTAGTGACCCGAACTTTTCCATGTTTATATATATTAATTGAGATTGATATTTACATGATTAAATGTTTCCAACATGTTAATCAATCAAACTTGTTAAGACTTGATTAATTGAAATATGTTTCATATAGACAATTGACCACCCAAGTTGACCGGTGATTCACGAACGTTAAAACTTGTAAAAACTATATGATGACATATATATGGATATATATATAGTTAACATGATACTATGATAAGTAAACATATCATTAAGTATATTAACAATGAACTACATATGTAAAAACAAGACTACTAACTTAATGATTTTTAAACGAGACATATATGTAACGATTATCGTTGTAAAGACATTTAATGTATATATATCATATTAAGAGATATTCATACATGATAATATCATGATAATATAATAATTTAAAATCTCATTTGATATTATAAACATTGGGTTAACAACATTTAACAAGATCGTTAACCTAAAGGTTTCAAAACAACACTTACATGTAACGACTAACGATGACTTAACGACTCAGTTAAAATGTATATACATGTAGTGTTTTAATATGTATTTATACACTTTTTAAAGACTTCAATACACTTATCAAAATACTTCTACTTAACAAAAATGCTTACAATTACATCCTCGTTCAGTTTCATCAACAATTCTACTCGTATGCACCCGTATTCGTACTCGTACAATACACAGCTTTTAGATGTATGTACTATTGGTATATACACTCCAATGATCAGCTCTTAGCAGCCCATGTGAGTCACCTAACACATGTGGGAACCATCATTTGGCAACTAGCATGAAATATCTCATAAAATTACAAAAATATGAGTAATCATTCATGACTTATTTACATGAAAACAAAATTACATATCCTTTAGATCTAATCCATACACCAACGACCAAAAACACCTACAAACACTTTCATTCTTCAATTTTCTTCATCTAATTGATCTCTCTCAAGTTCTATCTTCAAGTTCTAAGTGTTCTTCATATATTCTACAAGTTCTAGTTAGATAAAATCAAGAATACTTTCAAGTTTGCTAGCTCACTTCCAATCTTGTAAGGTGATCATCCAACCTCAAGAAATCTTTGTTTCTTACAGTAGGTTATCATCCTAATACAAGGTAATAATCATATTCAAACTTTGGTTCAATTTCTATAACTATAACAATCTTATTTCAAGTGATGATCTTACTTGAACTTGTTTTCGTGTCATGATTCTGCTTCAAGAACTTCGAGCCATCCAAGGATCCGTTGAAGCTAGATCCATTTTTCTCTTTTCCAGTAGGTTTATCCAAGGAACTTAAGGTAGTAATGATGTTCATAAAATCATTCGATTCATACATATAAAGCTATCTTATTCGAAGGTTTAAACTTGTAATCACTAGAACATAGTTTAGTTAATTCTAAACTTGTTCGCAAACAAAAGTTAATCCTTCTAACTTGACTTTTAAAATCAACTAAACACATTTTATATATCTATATGATATGCTAACTTAATGATTTAAAACCTGGAAACACGAAAAACACCGTAAAACCGGATTTACGCCGTCGTAGTAACACCGCGGGCTGTTTTGGGTTAGTTAATTAAAAACTATGATAAACTTTGATTTAAAAGTTGTTATTCTGAGAAAATGATTTTTATTATGAACTTGAAACTATATCCAAAAAATATGGTTAAACTCAAAGTGGAAGTATGTTTTCTAAAATGGTCATCTAGACGTCGTTCTTTCGACTGAAATGACTACCTTTACAAAAAAGACTTGTAACTTATTTTTCCAACTATAAACCTATACTTTTTCTGTTTAGATTCATAAAATAGAGTTCAATATGAAACCATAGCAATTTGATTCACTCAAAATGGATTTAAAATGAAGAAGTTATGGGTAAAACAAGATTGGATAATTTTTCTCATTTTAGCTACGTGAAAATTGGTAACAAATCTATTCCAACCATAACTTAATCAACTTGTATTGTATATTATGTAATCTTGAGATACCATAGACACGTATACAATGTTTCGACCTATCATGTCGACACATCTATATATATTTCTGAACAACCATAGACACTCTATATGTGAATGTTGGAGTTAGCTATACAGGGTTGAGGTTGATTCCAAAATATATATAGTTTGAGTTGTGATCAATACTAAGATACGTATACACTGGGTCATGGATTGATTCAAGATAATATTTATCGATTTATTTCTGTACATCTAACTGTGGACAACTAGTTGTAGGTTACTAATGAGGACAGCTGACTTAATAAACTTAAAACATCAAAATATATTAAAAGTGTTGTAAATATATTTTGAACATACTTTGATATATATGTATATATTGTTATAGGTTCGTGAATCAACCAGTGGCCAAGTCTTACTTCCCGACGAAGTAAAAATCTGTGAAAGTGAGTTATTGTCCCACTTTTAAAATCTAATATTTTTGGGATGAGAATACATGCAGGTTTTATAAATGATTTACAAAATAGACACAAGTACGTGAAACTACATTCTATGGTTGAATTATCGAAATCGAATATGCCCCTTTTTATTAAGTCTGGTAATCTTAGAATTAGGGAACAGACACCCTAATTAACGCGAATCCTAAAGATAGATCTATTGGGCCTAACAAACCCCATCCAAAGTACCGGATGCTTTAGTACTTCGAAATTTATATCATATCCGAAGGGTGTCCCGGAATGATGGGGATATTCTTATATATGCATCTTGTTAATGTCGGTTACCAGGTGTTCACCATATGAATGATTTTTATCTCTATGTATGGGATGTGTATTGAAATATGAAATCTTGTGGTCTATTATTATGATTTGATAATATATAGGTTAAACCTATAACTCACCAACATTTTTTTGTTGACATTTTAAGCATGTTTATTCTCAGGTGATTATTAAGAGCTTCCGCTGTCGCATACTTAAATAAGAATGAGATTTGGAGTCCATGCTTGTATGATATTGTGTAAAAACTGCATTCAAGAAACTTTTTTCGTTGTAACATATTTGTATTGTAAACCATTATGTAATGGTCGTGTGTAAACAGGATATTATAGATTATCATTATTTGATAATCTACGTAAAGCTTTTTAAACCTTTATTGATGAAATAAAGGTTATGGTTTATTTTAAAATGAATGCAGTCTTTGAAAAACGTCTCATATAGAGGTCAAAACCTCGCAACGAAATCAATTAATATGGAACGTTTTTAATCAATAAGAACGGGACATTTCAGTTGGTATCCGAGCGTTGGTCTTAGAGAACCAGAATTTTGCATTAGTGTGTCTTATCGAGTTTCTTAGGATGCATTAGTGAGTCTGGACTTCGACCGTGTTTACTTGAAAAATGATTGCTTAACAAATTTTGTTGGAAACTATATATTTTTAACATGTGAATATTATGTGATATATTAATCTCTTAACGCGTTTGATATTATGTGATAGATGTCTACCTCTAGAACAAGTCCCATTGACTCACCTAATAATAATGAAGAGTCAAATGTAAATTGGAATGATTCGTGGACTGATTCACAAGTTCCCGAAGAGGAATCGGAAGAAGAGTCGTAACCGGAAGAAGAATCGGAACCGGAAGAAGAATCGGAACCGGATGAAGAAATAGAACCGGTGGGGGAAATAATAAAACGGTTAAGTAAAAGAAAATCCTCAACCAACCGACCAAGGTTAATTATGGTCAATGGTGTTTCCGCCAAGGAAGCAAAATATTGGGAGGATTACCAATTCTCCGATGAATCGAATTCCGACGAGAATTCCGATGATGTTATAGAAATTACCCCAACTGAATTTAAAAAGGCGAAAGAAAATAATAAGGGAAAGGGCATAAAAATAGAGAAATCTAATTCCAACCCCGATGAACTTTATATGTATCGTCAACCCCCGAAGTCCTTAAGTTGTAACAATGACCCGGGAACCTCTAAACCACCAGGTTTTTCTAAACCGTTGTGGAAAACGACAGCTAGTATTAGGGGAACATCATATATCCCTAGAAACTTGGCAAAACGAACCAAAACCGAAGAAGAAGAAACGAGCGAGTCGGAATAAGATAGTTGTATTCGTGTGGTGTAATATATGTAATATAGTGTGCTTATGCTTTATGATATATGTAAAAATTGCTTGTATTAATAAGTATTTTTTTATGAATCTAACTCTTGTCTATTTTACAGTTTAAAAACACAAAATGGATAGACAACCCAATATTTTAAGAGACCTACCCGGAGACATGATTGATGAAATCCTGTCTAGAGTCGGTCAGAATTCCTCGGCACAACTATTTAAGGCGAGATCAGTTTGTAAGACATTCGAAGAACGTTCCAAGAATGTCTTGGTTTATAAGAGACTTTCGTTTGAAAGATGGGGGATATCACATTGGGAAACCCATAAGTTACGATGTGTTTACTTTGACGCATATATTGCGGGGAACCCAAATGCTATTTTACGCAACGGGTTAAGAAATTATTTTGACTCAATGTATCCGAATATTGGACTTCGTGATTTAGAAAAAGCGGCTAACATGCAACATAAAGAAGCATGTTATGCTTACGGATTAGTAATGTTCGCTTCTCACCAAAGTGAGAACAAGAACATCGGGCTACAACTATTAAACCAAACGTTCCCACAAGTGACGGAGTCGGTAATTGGGGTAAGAAATGAGGTTTTTAGATTGTTACGGGACTGTTGGACATTACGTAACCCTCGTCCCTTTGACGACGTTACAACACGTTGTCTTATCAACGGCCATAACGGTTATGTTCCACAAGACCAAGGATGGGAAGTAATCCTAGTAAAACCAGAATGCATGACTTGTTTCTGGACGTATGAATTACGTGTCTTTATTGCCTTTGCTGAACGACTTGTGTACTAGCTAGAATTATCTTCACAACCATCTTGTATCAAATTTATTGTGTGCTATATTTCATGCTATATGTAAAATAAGCGGTATTGTAAGTTTGTAAAATATTGTGTAAAAGTTTGAACGCGAAATATTATTATAATCAGTTTTTCATATAGAATTGTAGTAGTTGAATTGTATATTAGCTACTAAGTATGAACTTAACGGGTAGGTACTACCCGAATTTAAACTTATAAAACGCTAATATGAAGAAAAAGCTTTTATAAATGAGTTCATATTATGCTACGAAATACTATTAACTACTCTTAATATTCTGTATGATTAACTTGTTACGATTTGACTATTTTGAAGGAAATGGCACCGACTACTCGACACACCGTGAATATGAATGAAGAGGAATTCCGTACTTTTCTAGCTTCAAACATAGCCGCAGTACAGGCTGCGCTACATACCGACAATAACCTTGGATCTAGCAGTACTGGAAATCGTGTAGGATGCACCTACAAAGAATTCACTGCCTGCAAACCTTTGGAATTTGATGGAACCGAAGGACCGATCGGATTGAAACGGTGGACCGAGAAGGTCGAATCGGTGTTTGCCATAAGTAAGTGTACTGAAGAGGACAAAGTGAAGTACGCTACGCATACCTTCACAGGTTCTGCGTTAACATGGTGGAATACCTATCTAGAGCAAGTGGGACAAGACGATGCGTACGCACTACCGTGGTCAACATTCAAGCACTTGATGAACGAGAAGTACCGTCCCAGAACCGAGGTCAATAAGCTCAAGACAGAACTTAGAGGGTTACGAACCCAAGGATTTGATATTACCACGTACGAAAGACGATTCACAGAATTGTGCCTATTGTGTCCGGGAGCATTCGAAGATGAGGAAGAGAAGATCGACGCGTTTGTAAGAGGATTACCAGAAAGAATCCAAGAAGATATAAGTTCACACGAGCCCGCCTCCATACAACAGGCATGTAGAATGGCTCACAAACTAGTGAACCAGATTGAAGAAAGAATTAAAGAACAGACTGCTGAAGAGGCCAATGTGAAGCAAGTCAAAAGAAAGTGGGAGGAAAACGGTGATAAGAATCACCAATACAACAACAACAGCAATTACAACAATAATCGCAACAATTATCCCAACAATCGCAACATCAATCGCAACTACAACAAACGGCCCAACAATAACAACAACAACAACAACAGCAACTATAACAATCATCCCAACAACAATAATAACCGCAACAACAACAACAATCAGAAGCAGCTATGCCAAAGGTGTGAAAAGTATCACTCGGGGTTCTGCACCAAATTTTGCAAAAAGTGTAAAAGAAATGGTCATAGCGCGGCGAAGTGTGAGGTCTACGGACCAGGGGTTAATAGAATGAAAGGAACAAATGGTGTTGGAATGAGTAATGGCGGTGCAAGTAGTGTCGGAGCAAGTTATGCCAATGTAGTTTGTTATAAATGTGGAAAACCGGGCCACATTATTAGAAATTGCCCGAACCAGGAGAACACGAATGGACAAGGCCGCGGAAGAGTTTTCAATATTAATGCGGCAGAGGCACAGAAAGACCCGAAGCTTGTTACGGGTACGTTTCTTATTGACAATAAATCTGCTTACGTTTTATTTGATTCGGGTGCGGATAGAAGCTATATGAGTAGAGATTTTTGTGCTAAATTAAGTTGTCCATTGATGCCTTTGGATAGTAAATTTTTACTCGAATTAGCAAACGGTAAATTAATTTCAGCAGATAATATATGCCGGAATCGAGAAATTAAACTGGGTAGCGAAATATTTAAGATTGATTTGATACCAGTAGAGTTAGGGAGTTTTGATGTAATAGTTGGCATGGACTGGCTGAAGAAGGTGAAAGCAGAGATCGTATGTTATAAAAATGCAATTCGCATTGTACGAGAAGAAGGAGAACCCTTAATGGTGTACGGAGAAAAGGGCAACACGAAGCTACATCTTATTAGTAATTTGAAGGCACAAAAACTAATAAGAAAAGGTTACTATGCTGTTCTAGCACACGTCGAGAAAGTACAAACTGAAGAAAAGAGCATCAATGATGTTCCCATTGCAAAAGAATTTCCCGATGTATTTTCGAAAGAATTACCGGGATTACCCCCACATCGATCCGTTGAATTTCAAATAGATCTTGTACCAGGAGCTGCACCAATAGCTCGTGCTCCTTACAGACTCGCACCCAGCGAGATGAAAGAACTGCAAAGCCAATTACAAGAACTTTTAGAGCGTGGTTTCATTCGACCAAGCACATCACCGTGGGGAGCTCCTGTTTTGTTTGTCAAGAAGAAAGATGGTACATTCAGGTTGTGTATCGACTACCGAGAGTTGAACAAACTTACCATCAAGAACCGCTACCCACTACTGAGAATCGACGACTTATTTGATCAACTACAAGGCTCGTCTGTTTATTCAAAGATTGACTTACGCTCCGGGTATCATCAAATGCGGGTGAAAGAAGATGATATTCCAAAGACTGCTTTCAGAACACCTTACGGTCATTACGAGTTTATGGTCATGCCATTTGGTTTAACTAATGCACCAGCTGTGTTCATGGACCTTATGAACCGAGTGTGTGGACCATACCTTGACAAGTTTGTCATTGTTTTCATTGATGACATACTTATTTACTCAAAGAATGACCAAGAACACAGTGAACATTTGAGAAAGGTGTTAGAAGTATTGAGGAAGGAAGAATTGTACGCTAAGTTTTCAAAGTGTGCATTTTGGTTGGAAGAAGTTCAATTCCTCGGTCACATAGTGAACAAAGAAGGTATTAAGGTGGATCCGGCAAAGATAGAAACTGTTGAAAAGTGGGAAACCCCGAAAACTCCGAAACACATACGCTAGTTTTTAGGACTAGCTGGTTACTACAGAAGGTTCATCCAAGACTTTTCCAGAATAGCAAAACCCTTGACTGCATTAACGCATAAAGGGAAGAAATTTGAATGGAATGATGAACAAGAGAAAGCGTTTCAGTTATTGAAGAAAAAGCTAACTACGGCACCTATATTGTCATTGCCTGAAGGGAATGATGATTTTGTGATTTATTGTGACGCATCAAAGCAAGGTCTCGGTTGTGTATTAATGCAACGAACGAAGGTGATTGCTTATACGTCTAGACAATTGAAGATTCATGAACAAAATTATACGACACATGATTTGGAATTAGGCGCGGTTGTTTTTGCATTAAAGACTTGGAGGCACTACTTATATGGGGTCAAAAGTATTATATATACCGACCACAAAAGTCTTCAACACATATTTAATCAGAAACAACTGAATATGAGGCAGCGTAGGTGGATTGAATTGTTGAATGATTACGACTTTGAGATTCGTTACCACCCGGGAAAGGCAAATGTGGTAGCCGATGCCTTGAGCAGGAAGGACAGAAAACCCATTCGAGTAAAATCTATTAATATAATGATTCATAATAACCTTACTACTCAAATAAAGGAGGCGCAACAAGGAGTTTTAAAAGAGGGAAATTTAAAGGATGAAATACCCAAAGGATCAGAGAAGCATCTTAATATTCGGGAAGACGGAACCCGGTATAGGGCTGAAAGGATTTGGGTACCAAAATCTGGAGATATGAGAGAAATGGTACTTAGAGAAGCTCATAAAACTAGATACTCAATACATCCTGGAACGGGGAAGATGTACAAGGATCTCAAGAAACATTTTTAGTGGCCGGGTATGAAAGCCGATGTTGCTAAATACGTAGGAGAATGTTTGACGTGTTCTAAGGTCAAAGCTGAGCATCAGAAACCATCAGGTCTACTTCAACAACCCGAAATCCCGGAATGGAAATGGGAAAACATTACCATGGATTTCATCACTAAATTGCCAAGGACTGCAAGTGGTTTTGATACTATTTGGGTAATAGTTGATCGTCTCACCCAATCAGCACACTTCCTGCCAATAAGAGAAGATGACAAGATGGAGAAGTTAGCACGACTGTATTTGAAGGAAGTCGTCTCCAGACATGGAATACCAATCTCTATTATCTCTGATAGGGATGGCAGATTTATTTCAAGATTTTGGCAGACATTACAGCAAGCATTAGGAACTCGTCTAGACATGAGTACTGCCTATCATCCACAAACTGATGGGCAGAGCGAAAGGACGATACAAACGCTTGTAGACATGCTACGAGCATGTGTTATTGATTTTGGAAACAGTTGAGATCGACATCTACCGTTAGCAGAATTTTTCTACAACAACAGCTACCATTCAAGCATTGAGATGGCACCGTTTGAAGCACTTTATGGTAGAAAGTGTAGGTCTCCAATTTGTTGGAGTGAAGTGGGGGATAGACAAATTACAGGTTCGGATATTATACAAGAAACTACCAAGAAGATCATCCAAATTCAACAACGGTTGAAAACCGCCCAAAGTTGACAAAAGAGCTACGCTGACATTAAAAGAAAAGATATAGAATTTGAAATTGGAGAGATGGTCATGCTTAAAGTTGCACCTTGGAAAGGCGTTGTTCGATTTGGTAAACGAGGGAAATTAAATCCAAGGTATATTGGACCATTCAAGATTATTGATCGTGTCGGACCAGTAGCTTACCGACTTGAGTTACCTCAACAACTCGCGGCTGTACATAACACTTTCCACGTCTCGAATTTAAAGAAATGTTTTGCTAAAGAAGATCTCACTATTCCGTTAGATGAAATCCAAATCAACGAAAAACTTCAATTCATCGAAGAACCCGTCAAAATAATGGATCGTGAGGTTAAAAGACTTAAGCAAAACAAGATACCAATTGTTAAGGTTCGATGGAACGCTCGTAGAGGACCCGAGTTCACCTGGGAGTGTGAAGATCAGATGAAGAAGAAATACCCGCATCTATTTCCAGAAGATTCGTCAACACCTTCAACAGCTTAAAATTTCGGGACGAAATTTATTTAACGGGTAGGTACTGTAGTGACCCGAACTTTTCCATGTTTATATATATTAATTGAGATTGATATTTACATGATTAAATGTTTCCAACATGTTAATCAATCAAACTTGTTAAGACTTGATTAATTGAAATATGTTTCATATAGACAATTGACCACCCAAGTTGACCGGTGATTCACGAACGTTAAAACTTGTAAAAACTATATGATGACATATATATGGATATATATATAGTTAACATGATACTATGATAAGTAAACATATCATTAAGTATATTAACAATGAACTACATATGTAAAAACAAGACTACTAACTTAATGATTTTTAAACGAGACATATATGTAACGATTATCGTTGTAAAAACATTTAATGTATATATATCATATTAAGAGATATTCATACATGATAATATCACGATAATATAATAATTTAAAATCTCATTTGATATTATAAACATTGGGTTAACAACATTTAACAAGATCGTTAACCTAAAGGTTTCAAAACAACACTTACATGTAACGACTAACGATGACTTAACGACTCAGTTAAAATGTATATACATGTAGTGTTTTAATATGTATTTATACACTTTTTAAAGACTTCAATACACTTATCAAAATACTTCTACTTAACAAAAATGCTTACAATTACATCCTCGTTCAGTTTCATCAACAATTCTACTCGTATGCACCCGTATTCGTACTCGTACAATACACAGCTTTTAGATGTATGTACTATTGGTATATACACTCCAATGATCAGCTCTTAGCAGCCCATGTGAGTCACCTAACACATGTGGGAACCATCATTTGGCAACTAGCATGAAATATCTCATAAAATTACAAAAATATGAGTAATCATTCATGACTTATTTACATGAAAACAAAATTACATATCCTTTATATCTAATCCATACACCAACGACCAAAAACACCTACAAATACTTTCATTCTTCAATTTTCTTCATCTAATTGATCTCTCTCAAGTTCCATCTTCAAGTTCTAAGTGTTCTTCATATATTCTACAAGTTCTAGTTAGATAAAATCAAGAATACTTTCAAGTTTGCTAGCTCACTTCCAATCTTGTAAGGTGATCATCCAACCTCAAGAAATCTTTGTTTCTTACAGTAGGTTATCATCCTAATACAAGGTAATAATCATATTCAAACTTTGGTTCAATTTCTATAACTATAACAATCTTATTTCAAGTGATGATCTTACTTGAACTTGTTTTCGTGTCATGATTCTGCTTCAAGAACTTCGAGCCATCCAAGGATCCGTTGAAGCTAGATCCATTTTTCTCTTTTCCAGTAGGTTTATCCAAGGAACTTAAGGTAGTAATGATGTTCATAAAATCATTCGATTCATACATATAAAGCTATCTTATTCGAAGGTTTAAACTTGTAATCACTAGAACATAGTTTAGTTAATTCTAAACTTGTTCGCAAACAAAAGTTAATCCTTCTAACTTGACTTTTAAAATCAACTAAACACATTTTATATATCTATATGATATGCTAACTTAATGATTTAAAACCTGGAAACACGAAAAACACCGTAAAACCGGATTTACGCCGTCGTAGTAACACCGCGGGCTGTTTTGGGTTAGTTAATTAAAAACTATGATAAACTTTGATTTAAAAGTTGTTATTCTGAGAAAATGATTTTTATTATGAACATGAAACTATATCCAAAAAATATGGTTAAACTCAAAGTGGAAGTATGTTTTCTAAAATGGTCATCTAGACGTCGTTCTTTCGACTGAAATGACTACCTTTACAAAAAAGACTTGTAACTTATTTTTCCAACTATAAACCTATACTTTTTCTGTTTAGATTCATAAAATAGAGTTCAATATGAAACCATAGCAATTTGATTCACTCAAAATGGATTTAAAATGAAGAAGTTATGGGTAAAACAAGATTGGATAATTTTTCTCATTTTAGCTACGTGAAAATTGGTAACAAATCTATTCCAACCATAACTTAATCAACTTGTATTGTATATTATGTAATCTTGAGATACCATAGACACGTATACAATGTTTCGACCTATCATGTCGACACATCTATATATATTTCTGAACAACCATAGACACTCTATATGTGAATGTTGGAGTTAGCTATACAGGGTTGAGGTTGATTCCAAAATATATATAGTTTGAGTTGTGATCAATACTGAGATACGTATACACTGGGTCATGGATTGATTCAAGATAATATTTATCGATTTATTTCTGTACATCTAACTGTGGACAACTAGTTGTAGGTTACTAATGAGGACAGCTGACTTAATAAACTTAAAACATCAAAATATATTAAAAGTGTTGTAAATATATTTTGAACATACTTTGATATATATGTATATATTGTTATAGGTTCGTGAATCAACCAGTGGCCAAGTCTTACTTCCCGACGAAGTAAAAATCTGTGAAAGTGAGTTATTGTCCCACTTTTAAAATCTAATATTTTTGGGATGAGAATACATGCAGGTTTTATAAATGATTTACAAAATAGACACAAGTACGTGAAACTACATTCTATGGTTGAATTATCGAAATCGAATATGCCCCTTTTTATTAAGTCTGGTAATCTTAGAATTAGGGAACAGACACCCTAATTAACGCGAATCCTAAAGATAGATCTATTGGGCCTAACAAACCCCATCCAAAGTACCGGATGCTTTAGTACTTCGAAATTTATATCATATCCGAAGGGTGTCCCGGAATGATGGGGATATTCTTATATATGCATCTTGTTAATGTCGGTTACCAGGTGTTCACCATATGAATGATTTTTATCTCTATGTATGGGATGTGTATTGAAATATGAAATCTTGTGGTCTATTATTATGATTTGATAATATATAGGTTAAACCTATAACTCACCAACATTTTTTTGTTGACATTTTAAGCATGTTTATTCTCAGGTGATTATTAAGAGCTTCCGCTGTCGCATACTTAAATAAGAATGAGATTTGGAGTCCATGCTTGTATGATATTGTGTAAAAACTGCATTCAAGAAACTTTTTTCGTTGTAACATATTTGTATTGTAAACCATTATGTAATGGTCGTGTGTAAACAGGATATTATAGATTATCATTATTTGATAATCTACGTAAAGCTTTTTAAACCTTTATTGATGAAATAAAGGTTATGGTTTATTTTAAAATGAATGCAGTCTTTGAAAAACGTCTCATATAGAGGTCAAAACCTCGCAACGAAATCAATTAATATGGAACGTTTTTAATCAATAAGAACGGAACATTTCAGGGAAGAGAAAACAAGAACAAGAAGCTCCGATATATAAGGGAAAATATAAAGCCCAACAACAACACCGAAATTACAAACTGTGGATATCAGTGCGTATAGCAATATAAAGACACGGGAGGATTATGAATACAATAATCCCTAGAGCATAATAGAAATAAACAGATTCTTCAGGTGGGAGTTGGAAAAGAAGAACGATCATTGCGATAGTTAGAATAAGAACAAGGATCAAAACAGGGTTAATCATTTTCATAAATCTTTTGAATTTGGGAATTGAGTATAGAAGTGGTGAAAACAAATGGAACGGAAAAGGTAAATTTATAATGGAAATATCAGACAGAGTAATCAAAGTAGATCACCGTATTTAATTATAGAGATCTTAATTTCCATAAATCCCGAAGAATCAAATCTTTTAGATTTAGAAGATTTTCTTTAAATCCCTTGAATTCCGGAATTCAACCCTGACTCTGTCAAAAGTTAAGAAGAATCTTTACTTTCCTATTTCACTCTTTGGTGATAGCTTCACTCATACGCTTCGAATAATGGAATAGTTTTATCTGTATTATCCGATGACGATAAAACTCTAGTCATCAACTCAAATTTGTCATGAAAACATTTCTATTATTAGCCATGACCACCTCACTCAAATTTCGGGACGAAATTTCTTTAACGGGTAGGTACTGTAACGACCCGGGAATTTCCGACCAAACTTAAACTTAATCTTTATATGATTTCGATACGATAAGCAAAGTATGTAATATTGAGTCTAGAAAATTTTGAAACGATGTTCATATATTCAATTGACTTTCGACTGCTCTCGACGATTCACGAACAATTAATTGTAATTAGATATGTGTGTATGTATATATAAATAATAATTCGATATATAATTTGAAGTATTATATGTTGTTGTTACTAAAGTTTATTTATGAAAAGTAAAATAAAAATAGGATATTATAATTATTATTTAAAATATATCTTTATATATAAATAAAGTATATTAAAAATAAATATTAATTGATTGTAATACTCATTTGATGTTTTATTGATATTAAGCAAGTTAAATTCAAACTTATATAATTTTAAAATAAACGGTGATACGAAAATGAGTTCTAAAAATTTTAGACTTATTAAAAATGTATTTAGGAACTATTTGTTAAGTTTTAACACTTTTTATATTTTACCCAGAATTGAGGGGGGCAACTGATGCAATTTTTATTTATTAAGTTAATGAATGAATTTTATACCATAATGACAAAAATAAATAAATATAGTTAATTTAAAAATATGAGATTTTTTTGAACACTTTTATCTGCCACTGATTATCAACGGAGTGCAAAATAATAGTGCATTAAAACTGTCGGTAGATACATCTAAATATCAGACGGCTAAACTATTTAATTGTTGAAATGATGAAAAATCACTGTGGCTAATTGATTAAGATTACTGTAATTGGATTTATATATTTGTAAGATGCTTATATATTTGTCGTATCATCACTTCTACTACACACTTCAACACTTACCTCCATTGTCTTTCTCTATGACTTTTCTTCACTTTTGCTTGTAAAATCTTATATCTACTGGAGTATTAGTTTTATATTTTTTTCTTTCATTATTAATTATTTGGTGATATCATACAAGTGTGTATTACTTTTTGAAGGGAGTGTGGTGTAATGCATTTTTAGGCTAGAAGACGAAGTTAACCACTTGTAAATTCTTGGTTTCCTGTGTTCTTCTACAACGCACCAAAACCACCTTCATCCTTGTATGATCACCACAAGCCATCTCTACCACCATACACGACCACCACCATGAAAACCTCAACCATCGAACCACTCTTTTTTTTTTTGAAAAGCATCGAACCACTCTTTTGGAACCATCGAACACCTTCAAATATCACCATGTATGATCACCTATATTCGTGTGACAACTAACCGAATCCTCCTATATAACCGTTTCATGTTCGTGAATCACAAAAACCCTCATCACCATTCTATATTACCAACACCTTAAAATCACTTCTCTCTATAAAAATAAATACAAACACATAACATAATAGATAGATACATATATGTATATACCAACGTGTTTTCTTCTTGATGAACCATACACTAACCACGGTACCACCATTACCCTTGAGACCACCATCTTTGGTCACCCATCGAACCCCTTACAAACATATTCACAACCATAAACCCGCCACCCTCAACCATCATACAACCACCATCAATACCACGTAAAAAAAAAAAAAGATGTGGAACAACAGCTTCTGCTGCTCCTTTATGTTTCTGTTCAGCGACACAAACACCACCACAACCAAGGTACTGTTGCTCGCTTTCTTTTCTACTTCGAATGATAACCACAACCCCTTTCATCCGCCATCTGTTTTAGTCATGCCCAAACCACAACCATCGAAACCCATTGTGGATGACGGTGAACAGTAAAGAAGACTGTCTGCTGCTGATATATGTTTCTGTCGACTGCTACTGCTACTGTTCTGACCAAAAACCGAACACCAACTTATTTATTTATTTATTTTTTTTTCTATCATAAAACCGCAACCTTAAACCACTACCTTCACTTCACCATCACCATCACCAAACACTTCTGCTGCCACACCTATTTTTCTGTTTTCGTGTTCCAGTTTTAGATCATCACAAACCACCTGCTTCAATCTATTTCTATCCGGTTTTCCTTTTACTGTTGTACGGAGAGAGAGGAGAAAGTCGATATCTAATGGCGGCTGTTATATAAATTTAATTATTGATTGAGTCAGACAAAACCATACGCACTCACCTTATTTTATTTCTGGATCGATTATTTTTTTTTTACCGTTCGAAAATTCTTTTGCCAAACCAACAGCCCATAAATTTTCCCTTTTTTTGTTGGGCTGTAGTTTCCTTTGTGATTGGGTCGATATATACCTTTTTGGGTTTGGGGCATGTAATTATATCATGGGCCGGTTGAATTTGAAAAGGGAAGGAGAAAACGAAACAGTAATGGAAACGAGTTCATAGTTTTGGGATGATACTAAATACAGAAAAACAGAAGTGGTTGGGAGGTTAAGGGCGTTGGTGGGTTAACAAGAGGTCGGGGGTTCGAGCCTGGCCGCACGCAATTTCATTATTTATTTTAGCTCTTCCTATTAAGGTAGTCATTATTAATATTACTATTATGTTTATTTTTATCATTATTATTATTATTACAAAAATTATTATTAGTATTTATTTATTATCAAAGGTATCATTTTTATAAAAATTATCATTTTTATAACTATTATTGTTATTATTATAGGATGAAACAACTTTTTATTTATTATTATCAATATTATTTTAGCAAATACCTATTAAGTTATATAAAACCATATTTACTACATATAACATAAATATATTAATATTTTTATTATAAATATTAATAAATATTATTAAATGTAATTAATTAGGTTATTAATGAAACACATATTTAAAATAACAATTAATTCACTAATATACATAAATTTGTACGATTACAATTATGTGTGTTAATATATATATGAATGATATAGGTTCGTGAATCCGAGGCCAACCCTGCATTTCTCAGTTTCGTCGTATGAATATTTTTACTACAAAATATTGGATTGTGAGTTCAGTTGATTCTCTTTTACTCATTACATTTTTGGGCTGAGAATACATGCAAATGTTTTATTAACTGTTTTACAATATTTATATGCGTGAGTTTCATTTGCCCTTTTTACTCTTTACGTTTTTGGACTGAGAATACATGCAAATGCTTTATTAACTGTTTTACAATATATATATATATGCGTGAGTTTCATTTGCTCCCTTTTACTCATTACATTTTTGGGCTGAGAATACATGCACTGTTTTAATAACTGTTTTACAATATTTATATGCGTAAGTTTCATTACTCCCTTTTTTTTAAATGCTTTTGCAATATATATTTTTGGGACTGAGAATACATGCGCTGTTTTTATAACTGTTTTACGAAATAGACACAAGTAACTGAAACTACATTATATGATTGAATGATCGAAATCGAATATGCCCCTTTTTATTAAGTCTGGTAATCTAAGAATTAGGGAACAGACACCCTAATTGACGCGAACTCTAAAGATAGATCTATCGGGCCCAACAAGCCCCATCCAAAGTACCGGATGCTTTAGTACTTCGAAATTTATATCATGTCCGAAGGAGGATCCCGGAATGATGGGGATATTCTTATATGCATATTGTGAATGTCGGTTACCAGGTGTTCAATCCATATGAATGATATTTTGTCTCTATGCATGGGACGTATGTTTATGAGAAATGAAAATATGAAATCTTGTGGTCTATTAAAAATTATGAAATGATTATTTATGTTAAACTAATGAACTCACCAACCTTTTGGTTGACACTTGAAAGCATGTTTATTCTCAGGTATAAAAGAAACATTCCGCTGTGCATTTGCTCATTTTAAAGACAGTACTTGGAGTCGATCATCGCAATGGAACCAGTTGTTGGTGACTTCGTCCAGATGGATTAGGACGAGTCCTTTCACTTCTTCCAACCAAAATGCACACATTGAAAACTTAGCGTACAGTTCTTCTTTCCTCAATACTTCTAACACTTTTCTCAAATGTTCTTCGTGCTCTTGATCATTCTTTGAGTAAATAAGTATGTCATCGATGAAAACAATGACAAACTTGTCAAGATATGGCCCACACACTCAGTTCATAAGGTCCATGAACACAGCTGGTGCGTTAGTCAATCCAAACGGCATAACCATAAATTCATAATGACCATAACGCGTCCTAAAAGCTGTTTTTGGAATATCATCCTCCTTTACTCGCATTTGATGATATCCAGAATGTAAATCAATTTTCGAATAAATAGATGAGCCTTGTAGTTGATCAACTAAGTCGTCAATTATCGGTAGTGGGTGGCGGTTCTTGATGGTAAGTTTGTTCAACTCTCGGTAGTCGATACACAACCTGAATGTACCATCTTTCTTCTTGACAAACAAAACAGGAGCTCCCCATGGTGATGTGCTTGGTCGAATGAAACCATGTTCTAATAGTTCTTGCAGTTCGCTTTGCAGTTCTTTCATCTCGCTGGGTGCGAGTCTGTAAGGAGCATGAGCTATTGGTTCAGCTCCTGGTACAAGATCTATTTGAAATTCAATAGATCGATGTGGAGGTAGTCCCGATAATTCTTTCGGAAATACATCGGGAAATTCTTTTGCGATGGGAACATCATTGATGCTCTTTTCTTCAGTTTGTACTTTCTCGATGTGTGCTAGAACATCATAGCAACCTTTTCTTATTAGTTTTTGTGCCTTCAAATTACTAATAAGATGTAGCTTCGTGTTGCCCTTTTCTCCGTACACCATTAAGGGTTCTCCTTCTTCTCGTACAATGCGAATTGCATTTTTGTAACATACGATCTCTGCTTTCATCTCCTTCAGCCAGTCCATGCCAACTATTACATCAAAACTCCCTAACTCTACTGGTATCAAATCAATCTTAAATATTTCGCTACCCAGTTTAATTTCTCGATTTCGGCATATATAATCTGCTGAAATTAATTTACCGTTTGCTAATTCGAGTAAAAATTTACTATCCAACGGCGTCAATGGACAACTTAATTTAGCACAAAAATCTCTACTCATATAGCTTCTATCCTCACCCGAATCAAATAAAACGTAAGCAGATTTATTGTCAATAAAAAACGTACCCGTAACAAGTTCCGGGTCTTCCTGTGCCTCTGCCGCATTAATATTGAAAACTCTTCTGCGGCCTTGTCTATTCGTGTTCTCCTGGTTCGGGCAATTTCTAATAATGTGGCCTGGTTTTCCACATTTATAACAAACTACATTGGCATAACTTGCTCCGACACTACTTGCTCCGCCATTACTCGTTCCGACACCATTTGTTCCTTTCGTTCTGTTAACCCCTGGTCCGTAGACCTCACACTTCGCCGCGCTATGACCATTTCTTTTACACTTGTTGCAAAATTTGGTGCAGAACCCCGAGTGATACTTTTCACACCTTTGGCATAGCTGCTTCTGATTGTTGTTGTTGTTGAGGTTGTTATTGTTGTTGGGATGATTGTTGTAGTTGTTGTTATTGTGCCCTTTGTTGTAGTTGCGATTGATGTTGCGATTGTTGGGATAGCTGTTGTTGTATTGGTGAATCTTATCACCGTTTTCCTCCCACTTTCTTTTGACTAGCTTCACGTTGGCCTCTTCGGCTGCCTGTTCTTTAATTCTTCCCTCAATCTGGTTCACTAGTTTGTGAGCCATTCTACATGCCTTTTGTATGGAGGCAGGCTCGTGTGAACTTATATCTTCTTGGATTCTCTCCGGTAACCCTTTCATAAACGCGTCGATCTTCTCTTCCTCATCTTCGAACGCTCTCGGACACAATAGGCACAATTCTGTGAATCGTCTTTCGTACGAAGTAATATCGAATCCCTTTGTTCGTAACCCTCTATGTTCTGACTTGAGCTTATTGACCTCAGTTCTGGGACGGTACTTCTCGTTCATCAAGTGCTTGAATGCTGACCACGGTAGCGCGTAAGCAACATCTTGTCCCACTTGCTCTAGATAGGTATTCCACCATGTTAACGCAATACCTGTGAAGGTATGCGTAGCGTACTTCACTTTATCTCCTTCAGCACACTTACTTATGGCAAACACCGAATCAACTTTCTCGGTCCACCGTTTCAATCCGATTGGTCCTTCGGCCCCATCAAATTCTGAAGGTTTGCAGGTAGTGAATTCCTTGTAGGAGCATCCTACAAAATTTCTTGTGCCATTAGCTGTATTGCTAGATTCAGAGTTATTGTTGGTATGTAGTGCGGCCTGTACTGCGGCTATGTTTGAAGAAAGAAAGGCACGAAATTCCTCTTCGCTCATATTCAAGGTGTGTCGAGTAGTCGGTACCATTTCCTTCAAAATAGTCAAATGAAACAAGTTAATCATACAGATTATTAAGAGTAGTCAATAGTATCTCGTAGCATAATATGAACTCATTTATAAAAGCTTTTTCTTCTTATTAGCGTTTTATAAGTTTAAATTCGGGTACTACCTACCCGTTAAGTTCATACTTAGTAGCTAATATACAATTCAACTACTACAATTCCATATGAAAAACTGATTATAATAATATATCACATACAAATATTCTTCAAACTTACAACTTCGCTATATTACATATAACATGAAATATAGTACACTATGATACAGGACAGTTTTGAAGATAAATCTAGTTAATACGCAAGTTGTTCAGCAAAGGAAATAAAGACACGTAATTCATAAGTCCAGAAACAAGTCATGCATTCTGGTTTTACTAAGACGACTTCCCATCCTTGGTCTTATGGAAAATAACCGTTATTGGCTAGGCAGCATGTTGTAATGTCGTCAAACGGACGAGGGTTTTGTAATGTCCAACAGCCCCGTAATAATCTAAAAACCTTGTTTCTCACCCCAACTACTGAATCCGTCACTTGTGGGAAAGTTTTATTTAAAAGATGCAATCCGATGTTCTTTTTCTCACTTTGGTAAGAAGCGAACATCACTAACCCGTAATCATAACATGCTTCTTTATGTTGCATGTTAGAAGCTCTTTCTAATTCACGAAATCCTATTTTGGGATATGTTGAGTCAAAATAGGTTCTTAACTCGTAGCGTAAAATTGCATTTGGGTTCCCCGCATTTAATGCTTTAAAGAAAACATGGCGTAACTTAAAGTCTCCCCAATGTGATATACCCCACCTATCAAAGGAAAGCCTTTTATAAATTAAGGCATTTCTGGAAAGTCTTTCAAATGTTTGACAAGTTAATTTCGCCATAACTAAATGTGATGATGAATTCTGACCGACTCTAGACAAGATTTCCTCAATCATATCCTCTGGTAGGTCTTCTAAAATATTCGGTTGTCTACCCTTAACGTCCATTTTGTTTTTATACTGTAAAATAGACAAGGATTAGATTCGTAATAACAAATAATACAAGCAATTTTTACATAGAACATAAAAGTACAAGCACACTACAATACATTTATTACACAACATGCTCACACCCCTCTAATCTGAATCACTGGTTTCTTCTTCTTCGAACTTGGTTCTTTTTCCTAATTTTCTAGGGATATATGATGTTCCTCTAATACGAGCCATCGTTTTCCACATTGGTTTTGAAAAACCTGGTGGTTTAGAGGTTCCCGGGTTATTGTCACGATATTGAAAATACGGGTGTTGACGGTACATATAAAGTTCATCGGGGTCGGAATCAGATTTCTCTATTTTGATGCCTTTTCCCTTATTATTTTCTTTTGCCTCATTAAATTGGGTCGGGGTAATTTCTATAACATCATCGGAATCCTCATTAGGATCTGATTCATCGAAAAATTGGTAATTTTCCCTATATGTTGCTTCCTTAGCGGAAACACCATTGACCATTATTAACTTTGGTCCATTGGTTGAGGATTTTCTTTTATTTGACCGGTTTTCTGTGGTTCCTACTATCCCCCCCTCTGGAACCTCTTCTTCTTCCGGTTCCTCTTCTTCTGGTTCCGCTTCTTCCGGTTCCTCTTCTTTCGGTTCCGTTTCCTCTTCTTCCGGTTCTTCGGGAACTTGTGAATCTTGCCAATATATATTCGACTCTTCGTTATTATTAGGTGAGTCAATGGAATTTGTGCTAGAGGTAGACATCTATCACACAATATCAAACATGTTAAGAGATTAATATATCACATAATATTTACATTTTAATAATATATAGTTTCCAACAAAAATGTTAAGCAATCATTTTTAAAGAAAACACGGTCGAAGTCCAGACTCACTAATGCATTCTAACAAACTCGATAAGAGACACTAATGCAAATTTTCTGGTTCTCTAAGACCAATGCTCGGATACCAACTGAAATGTACCGTTCATATTGATTATAAACGTTCCATATTAATTGATTTCGTTGCGAGGTTTTGACCTCTATATGAGACGTTTTTCAAAGACTGCATTCATTTTTAAAACAACCACAATCTTTATTTTATCAATAAAGGTTTTAAAAGTATTACGTAGATTATCAAATAATGATAATCTAAAATATACTGTTTACACATGACCATTACATAATGGTTTACAATAGAAATATATTACATCGACATATGTTTCTTGAATACAATTTTTACACAATATCATACAAACATGGACTCCAAATCTTGTCCTTATTTTAGTATGCAACAGCGGAAGCTCTTAGTATTCACCTGAGAATAAACATGCTTTAAACGTCAACAAAAATATTGGTGAGTTATAGGTTTAACCTATATATATCAAATCGTAACAATAGACCACAAGATTTCATATTTCAATACACATCCCATACATAGAGATAAAAATCATTCATATGGTGAACACCTGGTAACCGACATTAACAAGATGCATATATAAGAATATCCCCATCATTCCGGGACACCCTTCGGATATGATATAAATTTCGAAGTACTAAAGCATCTGGTACTTTGGATGGGGTTTGTTAGGCCCAATAGATCTATCTTTAGGATTCGCGTCAATTAGGGTGTCTGTTCCCTAATTCTTAGATTACCAGACTTAATAAAAAGGGGCATATTCGATTTCGATAATTCAACCATAGAATGTAGTTTCACGTACTTGTGTCTATTTTGTAAATCATTTATAAAACCTGCATGTATTCTCATCCCAAAAATATTAGATTTTAAAAGTGGGACTATAACTCACTTTCACAGATATTTCCTTCCTCGAAAATAAGACTTGGCCACGGATCGATTCACGAACCTATACAAATATGTACATATATATATATATATATAAAAGTATGATCAAAATATAATTACAACCATTTTTATTATGTTTTAAAGATTTGAGTGTATTAAGTCAGATGTCCTCGTTAATAACCTACAACTAGTTGTCCACAGTTAGATGTACAGAAATAAATCGATATATATATTATCTTGAATCAATCCACGACCTAGTGTATACATGTCTTAGGCTAGATCACAACTAAAAGTATATATATTTTTGGAATCAACCTCAACCCTGTATAGCTAACTCCAACATTACTGCATATAGAGTGTCTATGGTTGTTCCAAATAATATATATACATGGGTCGATATGATATGTCAAAACATTTACATACGTGTCTATGGTATCCCAAGATTACATAATATATTAGAATACATGTATAATACAATATAAGTTAGCTAGGATATGATTTGTATAGATTTGTTAAACATTTCCCGTAGCTAAAAAGATCAAAAATATCCAATCTTGTTTTGCCCATAACTTCTTCATTTTAAATCCGTTTTGAGTGAATCAAATTGCTATGGTTTCATATTGAACTCTAATTTAAGAATCCAAACATAAAAAGTATAGGTTTATAGTCGGAAATTTAAGTTACATGTCATTTACTAAAGAGGTAGTCATTTCCGTCGTAAGAACGACATCTTGATGACCATTTTGAAAAACATACTTTCACTTTGAGTTTAACCAAGATTTTTGGATATAGTTTCATGTTCATATGAAAAATCATTTTCCCAGAAGAATAACTTTTAAATCAAAGTTTATCATAGTTTTTAATTATCCAAACCAAAACAGCCCCCGGTTTCACTACGACGGCGTATATCCGATTTTATGGTGTTCATCGTGTTTCCAGGTTTTAAATCATTAAGTTAGCATAGCATATATGTAACATCCCGCATTTTTCCGTTAAATTTTGTAACAACCCAAACCAACCCTCGACCAAACCCCGTGAAAATAAAAACAAAAAAAAAAAAATTGCTGTACAGTGACCCCGCGCGCCGCGCCCCCTATCTGGCGCGCCGCGCCAAAACGGCCTGTCCCCGGGCTTTTTAAATGCGAAAAAGATAGACTCGTTCCCGACACTTTCAGACGAAACGCTTTTTACAACACATTAATATAAGTAAAACTAACATGATTAATTAATTAAAACGAGTTTTACATCGCGGGGCCCACATATGCCCAAAATACCCCTTTTAATACAAAATACAACTTCGACCCAATGAGTTTAAGTTCCAACAAACTACGAGCATGATGTTGGGAATAAACTACCCAATCCTAGGTCGAATCCAAGCAAGCATCAAAATGGGAAAATCATCTAATCCCGAGCATACCCTTGCCACGTCCGCCTTCGAACCTAAAAATGTAAACAACGAGAGGGTAAGCTAATGCTTAGTGAATGCAATACTTATACGCATACATACATAATCCAATTACTTGCATACACCTACACAACAACACAATAACATTAGCAAACCGCAATAACAAATAAACGATTAATCGTACGTACAACAAGTCAACATCATTAGCATAGAGATCTCAACAATAATACATGCCAAAAACGAATACGTACAATGCTAATAAAATTACACATCCCAATATACCCAATGTCGACATTCGACTCGATGGTGGCCGACGAAGAGTAGTAGGTCAAAATCGTTAACTACTCACCACCCATCGCACGCGTAAGTGGCCGACGAAGAGTAGTAGGTCAAAATCGTTAACTACTCACCACTACGCACCATGAGGCCGACGAAAAGTGCAACCGAAACGTTAACACTTACCTCAATCACAAGGATGGCCGACGAAAAGCGGAACCGCTTACCATCCCACGATAAGTGGCCAACGAAGAGCGGATCCCGAAACGGATAACACTCACCACTTACCCCAACACACATATGTGGCCGACGAAGAGCGATAGGTCAAACATTAATCACTCACCACATATCTAAACATACACATGTAGCCGACGAAGAGTGATAGGTCAAACGTTAATCACTCGCTACATGCCCGAACACACACATGTGACCGACGAAGAGCGATAGGTCAAGCATTAATCACTCGTCACATAACCAAACACACACATGCACACGTGGCCGACAAAGAGCGATAGGTCAAACGTTTATCACTCGCCACATACGCCAAACAAATATAGTCAACGAAGAGCTATCCACGCGGATATCACTCACTATATTTTCCAGCCCAATTGTGGTCCCCGAAAAGTGAGTCCTAACGGATGTCACTTACCACACCGCACGCAAGCAACCAAATTATATACATAAGCGTATAAATATTCCACTCACCTCGATTACTTGAAAAGCAATCCCGCTTGAGCTCCTAATTGTCCAAATGCAATTACCTAAGTAATTCACAAATAAATAAGCTAAACACTCTAGCTTATGCCCAAAACACCAATAAGTGCAATTTCGACCCATTAGCACTTACTTCCACTTTGACTAAGTCAAATCTCGCCCAAAACACCCATAATCACCATTAACTAGTGATTATGTTCCAACAACCTATTTTACTCAAAGTTTCATCATCAAAACATCCTACTTGCATCAATTTATACAAAAACCCATTTTGACCAAATTTCAAGTCAAACACCCATTTGCAAGTTTTCACTAATAATCACTTTTCATTAAGTTAACTAGTGATATTAACACCCGAAAATGATTATTAACTAACCAATTTCATCATCCACCCAAAACCCACCAACAATGGTCTTCAACACCATTTGCTAGCTTAAACATCCATTCACCAACTAGTGGGTCTTATTCAAGAACACATAATCAAAACCCTAACTTTGAATATCAAATCCAATCAATGAAAATCGGAGTTAGAGTTTACCACAACAACCACGACGTAGCCGTGAACGAGAGGAACAACTTTAACACTCGGGCCTTTGATCGATTCAAGCTCCTTCTTCCCTTTCCCAAGCTTTCTCACTCTTCTCTCTCTCTAGAACTTGAGGTTGAAGATGAGAGTGTTTGTGGACTTGAAAATGATCCAAAAGTGGATCTAAAACTGATCTAAATGCCACAAATCCGTCCACAAGTGAATGGACCATAATACCCTTCATTTAGACACTTAAAATGCTGAAAAAAACGCATCAGACCCATTCGGCGCGCCACTCCAAAAGGTCGCGCGCCGCTCCACGCTGCAGGTCAGATTTCAGAAACTTGTTTTGGCCATAACTTTTTGACCGTAGCTCCGTTTTCGATGAACCAAATATCGTTGGAAACGTAATAAGATATTATTTCCAATGGTAAGGCTTTGAAACATCAACTCAAACTTTATTTGGGGTTGAAAAGATACGTACACACTTTGTACCTCAAACAACGTCCAGTTTTCTTCGACGTTCGAGCAAGCAACACGTACCTGCTTCGTACACTTCGTATACGCATCGTACACCATAAATACATTATGTACAATAAATATTTGGGTCTTACAACTCTCCCCCACTTAGAATCGATCACGTCCTCGTGATCCTTGTCACTTAAATTAGCAAGTACCAAAATCCATGGTCCTTCGACATACGTCCAAACTCGATGTCCACAACATTTCCCCCAAATTCGAAGATTTCATACAAATCCTTTAGGCGACCTTACACAAAGTTACCTTTATGTTTTTAATCATCCTCCGTGATTCACCAATTCTACCAAACCGAGTACTAAGTCTCGCTTCGTCCCCAAACCGGGACAAACTCATGCCTCGACCGCATGACATAAGTAAGCTAACGTTCCATACCTCGTATCAAGTTAGTAACCCCTTTAGCGTACCCTTATCATGTCCATCGCTAAAGTAACAACACACCAATAACATGGCCAATAAACAACACAATGGAGCCGACGAAAAGTGAACCCTCACGATTGGATACCACTTGCCCCACATCCTTACGCGTACGTGGCCAACGAAAAGCGGTAGATCAAACGTTAACCACTTACCACTACCCACACATGGCCAAACAAAAGCGATCCCTAACGGAAAACGCATTCCACACACCAATAAGTAGCCGACGAAAAGTGAATCTTAACGGATAACACTTACTACTTATCACACTTCAACCGTAGCCAACGAAAAGTGAACCCTCACAATTGGATGACACTTGCCACAATACATATAAACAAATTAAGTATATGTGCATACTTGGAATCATTCCACACATCTAGGAATTTTCGCACACGAAATATCCGCACGCGCGAATATCGCCATCACAACCGAGCAAGAACCACCTATATCGCACATAGGCACAAAACAATAATTCTCTAGAAGAGAATCCGACACACACATCCCTTAACCGAGGGATTTCACCTTGCTCGTCAAACACGTCCATTACCTCTCAACGAGATTTACCACATTATCACCTCGGTGATAATTTAAGTCCAAAATCATAAGTACAATTTTAACCGAAATTGTACTCTACCGCAAACCGACCAAATCTAGGTCCCTACACAAATTTCAGATCCACTATGAGCATCATCCGAAATCTCACACTAAAAACCTCCTCGTGTGGGAGTGTAACTCCCCCACTTGGAACTACGTTCCATAACCGCATTTTGCACAACCGTACAATGCTACCAAAGGTAGACTTTACTAACAATTGGGTTCACACGACCCATCACCCCATCTTGCTCCAACCGTGAGCACACGAAGGATTTCAATCAATCCTTAAACACTTCGAACAAGGAGTTTACCACAAGTTACACAACTTTACTCTCGCAATCATCCAAATTGCTATGGCTTGTCAAATTCCACTTGGTCACTCATGTACCTAAGGGTTTCTCCGGTACCCTAAGTACATTGTAACCGCATCACCTTCGGAGTTGAACACTACACTTGTAGGTATGAAAGAGGCACCTAACATCGCGTCGTGTAGACTCCTTCACAAATCATACATCGAGACTCAAAACACTTGATCTCAAGGGTTTCACCCATATGGCTTGTTATAAACATTTCCCAAATATCAAGGAATGCTTGGTTGCACCAAGTCTTACGCCCTTCGCCCGACAACCGGACCATCAACATAGGGTAATTCCATAAGGAACGCTACCCCTCATTACACTACGCACTAACACAAAATGCATTAAACAACATCATAAGTACGTTTCAATAAGATAGTCGAAAAGTACCTGAACACCGTCGTCAGGTTCTCATGCATCACCAACTAGATCCGGGCACGCCGACTTTCGGTGTCCCTCTTTTCGACAATTAAAACAAGTAACCTTGTTAGTCTTCGCATTCGTACATTCACGCGACAAATGACCCCGTTCCCCGCAATTATAACACGTGGGCACAAAACCACCGATGCCACTCTTCTTCACACTTCCACCACCCTCGGAAGTGCTCTTACTTTTCTTGTTCGAATGCATCGTAGTCTCGGACTTCCGCTTACTAACATCGGAAACACTTTTCCTAAGGACAAGCGCCTCAAAACCCTCCGCCATGTCAAACAACTCGTCAAAAGTTTTCACCACGTTTACGCTAATCTTTTCTTGATAACCATCGTTCAAGATTCGATAGAAGTCTTCCTTCAACATTTTATCATTACCGACATACTCCGGGCAAAATTGGGTCTTTGATAAGAAAACGGATTTGAGAGTGTTTAAATCCATTGACCCTTGCCTCAAAGCACGCAACTCGTCCTTAAGCCTAGAAAGATCGGCCGAAGTTCGATACTCATTGAAAAATTCCGTCTTAAACTCGTCCCATGTGAAGTCCATACATTGTTCCTCACCATATAGTTGGATTTTCGCATCCCACCACAACTTGGCGTCACCCTTAGCATACTACTACCATACCTCGTCTTCTTGTCGAGAGGGCACTCACTAGTACGAAAAGCCCCCTCCATATCGGAGATTCAACGAGCACTCTTAAGTGGGTCTCGTTCACCATCAAAAGTGGGAGGTTGAGAATCCTTGAAATTTTTGTAGTAGAAGTCTCGCCGCCTCACCTTATCCTCGTGAAGGACATTCTTAACTTGTTCCTTGACTAGATCGACTAATTCCTCGTTAATAGAGTCTTGGAACATCTTCCTAACGTCCTCTAGAAGTTCCACACGATAACCTTGTATAATGGCCTCAACCTTGGCCGTGAACTCGGAGTCATCGCCTTGATCACCATTATCATGTCCGTTCCTCGTCTTCATTCTAAGAAATGAACTTGGTTAGGAACGCAACACGAATAAAGTACATACACCGCCGCGAACAAAATTCACAATCATATAAGTATGCCAACATTCGTGCATCCTATCTAGTCCAATACTTGTTGTACATCACTTGCATGACTTGGCTTGCAACCGTAATAATGGTCGCGAAGCATTATTACGCTCACACGCCATGCCGAGCTCATGAATACAACAACTATCTCGCTAAACGTTCAACACAAAGTAACATGATTAGTAACACATAATCAATACATAGCTAGTTTACCTACAATCTAAGGCACTAGCTAAAACCCGAACTGACCCGTAATCCTGCAAGTCCCGCAACAAATAAGCACGCACAAAAAGTGTAAGTCTAGGCACCTATCTCAAGTCACCTAAATCCGTTAGACCATGCTCTGATACCATTTGTAACAACCCAAACCAACCCTCGACCAAACCCCGTGAAAATACAAACAAAAAAAAAAAATTGCTGTACAGTGACCCCGCGCGCCGCGCCCCCTATCTGGCGCGCCGCGCCAAAACGGCCTGTCCCCGGGCTTTTTAAATGCGAAAAAGATAGACTCGTTCCCGACACTTTCAGACGAAACGCTTTTTACAACACATTAATATAAGTAAAACTAACATGATTAATTAATTAAAACGAGTTTTACATCGCGGGGCCCACATATGCCCAAAATACCCCTTTTAATACAAAATACAACTTCGACCCAATGAGTTTAAGTTCCAACAAACTACGAGCATGATGTTGGGAATAAACTACCCAATCCTAGGTCGAATCCAAGCAAGCATCAAAATGGGAAAATCATCTAATCCCGAGTATACCCTTGCCACGTCCGCCTTCGAACCTAAAAATGTAAACAACGAGAGGGTAAGCTAATGCTTAGTGAATGCAATACTTATACGCATACATACATAATCCAATTACTTGCATACACCTACACAACAACACAATAACATTAGCAAACCGCAATAACAAATAAACGATTAATCGTACGTACAACAAGTCAACATCATTAGCATAGAGATCTCAACAATAATACATGCCAAAAACGAATACGTACAATGCTAATAAAATTACACATCCCAATATACCCAATGTCGACATTCAACTCGATGGTGGCCGACGAAGAGTAGTAGGTCAAAATCGTTAACTACTCACCACCCATCGCACGCGTAAGTGGCCGACGAAGAGTAGTAGGTCAAAATCGTTAACTACTCACCACTACGCACCATGAGGCCGACGAAAAGTGCAACCGAAACGTTAACACTTACCTCAATCACAAGGATGGCCGACGAAAAGCGGAACCGCTTACCATCCCACGATAAGTGGCCAACAAAGAGCGGATCCCGAAACGGATAACACTCACCACTTACCCCAACACACATATGTGGCCGACGAAGAGCGATAGGTCAAACATTAATCACTCACCACATATCTAAACATACACATGTAGCCGACGAAGAGTGATAGGTCAAACGTTAATCATTCGCTACATGCCCGAACACACACATGTGACCGACGAAGAGCGATAGGTCAAGCATTAATCACTCGTCACATAACCAAACACACACATGCACACGTGGCCGACAAAGAGCGATAGGTCAAACGTTTATCACTCGCCACATACGCCAAACAAATATAGTCAACGAAGAGCTATCCACGCGGATATCACTCACTATATTTTCCAGCCCAATTGTGGTCCCCGAAAAGTGAGTCCTAACGGATGTCACTTACCACACCGCACGCAAGCAACCAAATTATATACATAAGCGTATAAATATTCCACTCACCTCGATTACTTGAAAAGCAATCCCGCTTGAGCTCCTAATTGTCCAAATGCAATTACCTAAGTAATTCACAAATAAATAAGCTAAACACTCTAGCTTATGCCCAAAACACCAATAAGTGCAATTTCGACCCATTAGCACTTACTTCCACTTTGACTAAGTCAAATCTCGCCCAAAACACCCATAATCACCATTAACTAGTGATTATGTTCCAACAACCTATTTTACTCAAAGTTTCATCATCAAAACATCCTACTTGCATCAATTTATACAAAAACCCATTTTGACCAAATTTCAAGTCAAACACCCATTTGCAAGTTCACTAATAATCACTTTTCATTAAGTTAACTAGTGATATTAACACCCGAAAATGATTATTAACTAACCAATTTCATCATCCACCCAAAACCCACCAACAATGGTCTTCAACACCATTTGCTAGCTTAAACATCCATTCACCAACTAGTGGGTCTTATTCAAGAACACATAATCAAAACCCTAACTTTGAATATCAAATCTAATCAATGAAAATCGGAGTTAGAGCTTACCACAACAACCACGACGTAGCCGTGAACGAGAGGAACAACTTTAACACTCGGGCCTTTGATCGATTCAAGCTCCTTCTTCCCTTTCCCAAGCTTTCTCACTCTTCTCTCTCTCTAGAACTTGAGGTTGAAGATGAGAGTGTTTGTGGACTTGAAAATGATCCAAAAGTGGATCTAAAACTGATCTAAAAGCCACAAATCCGTCCACAAGTGAATGGACCATAATACCCTTCATTTAGACACTTAAAATGCTGAAAAAAACGCATCAGACCCATTCGGCGCGCCGCGCCAAAAGGTCGCGCGCCGCTCCAAACTGCAGGTCAGATTTCAGAAACTTGTTTTGGCCATAACTTTTTGACCGTAGCTCCGTTTTCGATGAACCAAATATCGTTGAAAACGTAATAAGATATTCTTTCCAATGGTAAGGCTTTGAAACATCAACTCAAACTTTATTTATGGTTGAAAAGATACGTACACACTTTGTACCTCAAACAACGTCCAGTTTTCTTCGACGTTCGAGCAAGCAACACGTACCTGCTTCGTACACTTCGTATACGCATCGTACACCATAAATACATTATGTACAATAAATATTTGGGTCTTACAAATTTATTTTTAACACTATCTTTTTTTTTAATAATACCTTTCGTTATTTAAATTCGTAGTTTCCGTTGACCAACGTTCTTAATTTTCCCGTTATTTAATTATAACATCACTCATTTACTCGAGCGTTTTTAAAATATTCGTTTGGTTAATTCTCGCACCCGCTTTGAAACTTGAGGGCCCGAGGTTGCCAAGTGGGCAAACTAGTTGACTAGGTCAACTAGTCAACCCACCTTATCCATCCATTCATTTCACCTCCCACCTTCTTCCTCTTTTCTCTCTACTTCCCTTTCATGAACTCAAACACCCATCTTCATAAAATCATCATCTAAATCCGGATCGAGAAGCAAACTTCAAAACAAATTACATTTTCGTGATCCTCTCTTCATCCTCTACATTTTGGTACCAATTTCTTCACATTTGGGTAACGTTTCTAAAAACTCTAGATTTCTATAAATTCGTGTTTTGACTTGAAATTGTGTTAGTTAGTGTCTATGGCTCGTGTATAACATGAATATATATTTTGTTTGCTCGATTCGTTGTTTTGAGTAACTAGTTTGAACATTTGAAATGGGTGTGCTTAATCCTTAATTTTGGATGAGTTAATGTTGTTAAATTGTTAGAGTTTATGTTTTAAAAGTGTTACTAGCATCTTTAGCATCAATTTGATGTGTAGGTTGATTTGGAAAACATCATTAACATGATTATTGGTTTTGTGATTCTTGATTAGGGTTTGATGAACTCTAAAAGGAAATTTTGATGCTTTGAATGCCATGAAATGTTATTAGTTAGTGATTAGTTGTATTGTATGTTTCATTACCTTCAAAACGGCATATCATATGTGTGAATTGCATTCCCGAATCTTAAAATGCGTTTTGTAAACTTGAAACGATGGTTTTGAACATTTAATGACCACTTGACGAGATTTCGGCTATTGTAAATGATGATTTTGCTTGATGAAAAGTGGTTAGTTGTATTCCTTGTCAAAATACCTTTCCAACGATATAAGATACTTGTTTTGGATGTTTACGGTTTAGGATTTATGGGTATTTGAAGTTGGATTCGTGCTTGAGTGTGAAAACTGCCAGAATTCTCTGCACAGATAATGGCGCGGCGCGCCATATACCCGCGCGGCGCGCCAAAGTGGTCTGTCCAACTTTGTCAATTTTTAAATAATGTTTGCTATGCTACGCACCTCCGATTCACATGTAACTTGTTTTAACATGCTCATATATGATTAAAAACCTCAGAAAAATAGTTCGGGACCCGACCCGAACGTGTTGACTGAAATGTCCCGTTCTTATTGATTAAAAACTTTCCATATTAATTGATTTCGTTGCGAGGTTTTGACCTCTATATGAGACGTTTTTCAAAGACTGCATTCATTTTAAAACAAACCATAACCTTTATTTCATCAATAAAGGTTTAAAAAGCTTTACGTAGATTATCAAATAATGATAATCTAAAATATCCTGTTTACACACGACCATTACATAATGGTTTACAATACAAATATGTTACAACAAAATAAGTTTCTTGAATGCAGTTTTTACACAATATCATACAAGCATGGACTCCAATTCTCATCCTTATTTAAGTATGCGACAGCGGAAGCTCTTAATAATCACCTGAGAATAAACATGCTTAAAACGTCAACAAAAATGTTGGTGAGTTATAGGTTTAACCTATATAAATCAAATCATAATAATAGACCACAAGATTTCATATTTCAATACACATCCCATACATAGAGATAAAAATCATTCATATGGTGAACACCTGGTAACCGACAATGACAAGATGCATATATAAGAATATCCCCATCATTCCGGGACACCCTTCGGATATGATATAAATTTCGAAGTACTAAAGCATCCGGTACTTTGGATGGGGTTTTTAGGCCCAATAGATCTATCTTTAGGATTCGCGTCAATTAGGGTGTCTGTTCCCTAATTCTTAGATTACCAGACTTAATAAAAAGGGGCATATTCGATTTCGATAATGCAACCATAAAATGTAGTTTTACGTACTTGTGTCTATTTTGTAAATCATTTATAAAACCTGCATGTATTCTCATCCCAAAAATATTAGATTTTAAAAGTGGGACTATAACTCACTTTCACAGATTTTTTTACTTCGTCGGGAAGTAAGACTTGGCCACTGGTTGATTCACGAACCTATAATAATATATACATATATATCAAAGTATGTTCAAAATATATTTACAACACTTTTAATATATTTTGATGTTTTACGTTTATTAAGTCAGCTGTCCTCGTTAGTAACCTACAACTAGTTGTCCACAGTTAGATGTACAGAAATAAATCGATAAATATTATCTTGAATCAATCCACGACCCAGTGTATACGTATCTCAGTATTGATCACAACTCAAACTATATATATTTTGGAATCAACCTCAACCCTGTATAGCTAACTCCAACATTCACATATAGAGTGTCTATGGTTGTTCCGAAATATATATAGATGTGTCGACATGATAGGTCGAAACATTGTATACGTGTCTATGGTATCTCAAGATTACATAATATATAATACAAGTTGATTAAGTTATGGTTGGAATAGATTTGTTACCAATTTTCACGTAGCTAAAATGAGAAAAATTATCCAATCTTGTTTTACCCATAACTTCTTCATTTTAAATCCGTTTTGAGTGAATCAAATTGCTATGGTTTCATATTGAACTCTATTTTATGAATCTAAACAAAAAAAGTATAGGTTTCTAGTCGGAAAAATAAGTTACAAGTCGTTTTTGTAAAGGTAGTCATTTCAGTCGAAAGAACGACGTCTAGATGACCATTTTAGAAAACATACTTCCACTTTGAGTTTAACCATAATTTTTGGATATAGTTTCATGTTCATAATAAAAATCATTTTCTCAGAATAACAACTTTTAAATCAAAGTTTATCATAGTTTTTAATTAACTAACCCAAAACAGCCCGCGGTGTTACTACGACGGCGTAAATCCGGTTTTACGGTGTTTTTCGTGTTTCCAGGTTTTAAATCATTAAGTTAGCATATCATATAGATATAGAACATGTGTTTAGTTGATTTTAAAAGTCAAGTTAGAAGGATTAACTTTTGTTTGCGAACAAGTTTAGAATTAACTAAACTATGTTCTAGTGATTACAAGTTTAAACCTTCGAATAAGATAGCTTTATATGTATGAATCGAATGATGTTATGAACATCATTACTACCTTAAGTTCCTTGGATAAACCTACTGGAAAAGAGAAAAATGGATCTAGCTTCAATGGATCCTTGGATGGCTCGAAGTTCTTGAAGCAGAATCATGACACGAAAACAAGTTCAAGTAAGATCATCACTTGAAATAAGATTGTTATAGTTATAGAAATTGAACCAAAGTTTGAATATGATTATTACCTTGTATTAGAATGATAACCTACTGTAAGAAACAAAGATTTCTTGAGGTTGGATGATCACCTTACAAGATTGGAAGTGAGCTAGCAAACTTGAAAGTATTCTTGATTTTATAAAACTAGAACTTTTGGAATTTATGAAGAACACTTAGAACTTGAAGATAGAACTTGAGAGAGATCAATTAGATGAAGAAAATTGAAGAATGAAAGTGTTTGTAGGTGTTTTTGGTTGTTGGTGTATGGATTAGATATAAAGGATATGTTATTTTGTTTTCATGTAAATAAGTCATGAATGATTACTCATATTTTTGTAATTTTATGAGATATTTCATGCTAGTTGCCAAATGATGGTTCCCACATGTGTTAGGTGACTCACATGGGCTGCTAAGAGCTGATCATTGGAGTGTATATACCAATAGTACATACATCTAAAAGCTGTGTATTGTACGAGTACGAATACGGGTGCATACGAGTAGAATTGTTGATGAAACTGAACGAGGATGTAATTGTAAGCATTTTTGTTAAGTAGAAGTATTTTGATAAGTGTCTTGAAGTCTTTCAAAAGTGTATGAATACATATTAAAACACTACATGTATATACATTTTAACTGAGTCGTTAAGTCATCGTTAGTCGTTACATGTAAATGTTGTTTTGAAACCTTTAGGTTAACGATCTTGTTAAATGTTGTTAACCCAATGTTTATAATATCAAAAGAGATTTTAAATTATTATATTATCATAATATTATGATGTACGAATATCTCTTAATATGATATATATACATTAAATGTCGTTACAACGATAAACGTTACATATATGTCTCGTTTCAAAATCATTAAGTTAGTAGTCTTGTTTTTACATATGTAGTTCATTGTTAATATAATTAATGATATGTTTACTTATCATAATATCATGTTAACTATATATATAACCATATATATGTCATCATATAGTTTTTTACAAGTTTTAACGTTCGTGAATCACCGGTCAACTTGGGTGGTCAATTGTCTATATGAAACCTATTTCAATTAATCAAGTCTTAACAAGTTTGATTGCTTAACATGTTGGAAACATTTAATCATGTAAATATCAATCTCAATTAATATATATAAACATGGAAAAGTTCAGGTCACTACAGTGACTTTTCGTTGACTTTGACCGACCGAAGTTCGACTTTTTTGTCAAACTTAACCAAATGATTGTGCAATCTTCCTAACTTGTTTCTATACTTGTATCTTGCATGAAACTTGACAAATTGATTCACATGCTATATTTAATCGAGTCGTAACGAGCCATATGACTAATTGAACACATTTCGCCCGACCTTGTGACGTAACCGGTTAATTAATACAACTTACTTGTTTAGGTCAAGGCTAAGCAACTATCATGCACACGTTTACTTTGTGAAGTACTTTTATACTCGTGCACTCGAGGTGAGATCATAGTCCCATCTTTCAAACAACTTTTATGCTTTAAACTATGGGATGAGAAACATATACGTATCATACTTTTATACATTGAACACAAGTACGAAAACGAACATTCCACGTACGGGTTTGAACAAAAAGCCTCAATTCAATTATCATTAGTTACACTTGCAGGGTGTAAACGTGAACTTATATTATGTGATCACATGGGCTTGACGAGCCTCATTCGGACGGTTCGCTACCGTTAGCGGATGAAATATATTTTCGGGTCTAGTGTATGTTCTAACACTACGCAAAAGGTGCAAAACAGTTAAGTTTGATAATTGGGTGCCCGGGATACAAACAAAAACTTTGGAATGCAAATTGTGAAGACCCGTCCTAATCCATCCGGACGAAGTCCATATCGATTATAAACGATTCACAACAGTTGATTACATCGCGAGGTACTTGACCTCTATATGATACATTTTACAAACATTGCATTCGTTTTTGAAAAGACAAACTTTCATTACATCGAAAGTTGACAGGCATGCATACCATTTCATAATATATCCAACTATAATTGACTTGATAATAATCTTGATGAACTCGACGACTCGAATGCAACGTCTTTTGAAATATGCCATGAATGACTCCAAGTAATATCTATAAAATGAGCAAATACACAGCAGAAGATTTCTTTCGTACCTGAGAATAAACATGCTTTAAAGTGTCAACCAAAAGGTTGGTGAGTTCATTAGTTTAACTTAAACAATCGTTTCCATCATTTTAATAGACCACAAGATTTCAGATTTCCATTTCTCATAAACATACGTCCCATGTATAGAGACAAAAATATCATTCATATGGATTGAACACCTGGTAACCGACATTAACAATATGCATATATAAGAATATCTCCATCATTCCGGGATCCTCCTTCGGACATGATATAAATTTCGAAGTACTAAAACATCCGGTACTTTGGATGGGGCTTGTTGGGCCCGATAGATCTATCTTTAGGATTCGCGTCAATTAGGGTGTCTGTTCCCTAATTCTTAGATTACCAGACTTAATAAAAAGGGGCATATTCGACTTCGATAATCCAACCATAGAATGTAGTTTCACATACTTGTGTCAATTTCGTAAAACAGTTATAAAAGTTGCGCATGTATTCTCAGCCCAAAAATATAAAGGGTAAAAAGGCAAATGAAACTCACGATACTGTATTTTGTAGTAAAAATACATATGACGTCATTGAACAATGCAGGGTTAGCCTCGGATTTACGAACCTATATCAATTGTGTATATATTAATACGTATAATGTAAGTTACAAAATTTCATTTATTAATATGTATTATTTATATATTATAGTTTTGTAGAATTTATTCTAACCTTTATTTTAAAACGTATACTTATATTATATTTTATATATATATCGATTTTATGTATATATATCTATAATGATTTACGTTTATATAAATAGTGACATTAATATATTTATATACATATATTTGTGGTTAGTATTGTATTTATGAAATTTTATTAGTTTGTTATGTGAATTATTAATACAATCCTAGTATATACCATAAGTATATATATAGTGTACAAAAGATTTATTTGTTAAAATAATAATTTAGATAATAATGATTTACTAATAATAATAATAATTTTATTAATAATGATAATACTAATAGCAAAAAAAATGAAAATGATAACTGTTAATGATACTAATAATAATAACTCTAAAATAATATTAATACTAATACCATACTTATGTTAATAATAAGGGTTCTAATATTTATAAAATGATAAATGATAATCATAATAATACTAGTAAATATTAATGATGATACTGATAAATATGATATTATTAATTGTAAATGTACTGATGATACAATTATTTATAAACCGGTACAAATTCTAATATTGATGATAATAATATATTTTTATTTCCTTCATAATAATAATAATGATAATCATAATCATAATCCTAATGATGATAAAATACTAAAATGATAAGTTTATTACTAATAATAATATTATTAATACCTATCATAATAATAATAGTAATGTCTATAATACTTTCAAATATGATAACAAGTATGATACTAATAATAACAATAACAATAACAATCAAAACAATCACAATAATAATAATAATACTAATAATAATTAATATATAATAACAATAATAAAATTAGAAAAGAAAACTACCTCACATGAAAAGAGTTTCAAAAAAAAAAAAAAAACTACCGTCCTCTGGAATCGATCTCGTGACCACATGCTCACACGCAAACACTCTCGACCATCCCACCAATTATGATTCTCTGTACTAATATCGAATTTAAATTTTATATATAAACTGTTTTTCTTCTATTCCTCTTCTTCTCCACAAGTCTCATGGATTCAACAAAACATCAATAACCAAAAAAAAAAACAAAATCGGGGTTCCCTTTAAAGCTTCAAAACATTACAGAAAAAAAATAATTTGGGTTCTAAAATAAAAAAAAATACTAAAGGACTACTGCAGCGTCGGTTCTTGGAACAAAAAAAAAATTGATTTCGTAATAGATAACATTATAGATAATGTTTATAACACGAAATAGTTTTCTAAACATGTATAAAAACTACTGGAATCGTCAATTTGATCAGAAACATATACACGAACGCGAATTTGTCTCAAGAACAATTGTTGACTTTTTTTAAACTAAACTTTGACTTCAAAATTCAAGATCGATATAAAGATTTGAGAGTTGAGATTTTGCAGATAGATTCAAAGAAAGATTTCTAACCTTTCTGCATTTTTAGATTTTGAAACTTTATTCGAAATTGAATTAAGAGAAAAAAAAATTGGAGCGTGCAGAGAAGAAGAAAAAAAAATATCGCTGTGCTCTTTAATCCCATTGGATTTCCTTTTTATTTGATTTGCAATTATACATAATCATTTTGTAATAATAGAGATCGGTTGATAAAAAATGGAGAAAATGTCAACACAGGTTCACGAGTTTGGAGCAGGAAAGAAACAAAAAAAATAATAATAATAGAGATAAAGGATACAGAGGTCAAGCGTATAATATAGATCCCTACTGTTTTTTTTTAATTAATAATAATAATATATAATAACAATACTATTAATATCTAATAATATTAATAAAATTAATAATAATGATAAATATAATATTAATGATAATAATAATTGTAAAAATGATAATAATAATAATAATAATAATAATAATAATAATAATAATACCATACTAATTATGATAATATTAATATTTTATCGATAATAATAATATTAGTAATAATAATCTAATTTATACATCCAATTTCATCTTTATATGATATAAAGTGATATTATGAATACAAATATTGATATTTGACGATACAAATAACATTACTACAACAACTATATTTGTATTTAAATTTAATTTATTAATATCATCTATTATTATGTAATATTTAATAATTATGTAATATGTATTGTAACATATACTGAATATTATATATTTATGCATTTTAATATAAATATATTATAATATTTATTTACATACTAATTATATTATACTTATGTATGTAATTATGAAAAATATAAATGTTTTATATATGTAAGTATTATATATATTTATTAAAATAGTACATTATTTCATCATAGATATATTATAAATTTCTACATATACATAATATAATAATTATGTATAAAATCATATATATATAGTTATATTTATGTATATATGTATACTACCATATATATAAAATCATGTTTTAAATGTTGAGTAGATGATTAATTATGTATATTAAACAATTAACTACAAAGTATAACATTGTACATTTAATATTTTGATAACGTTGGTAAAATATGTTTGAATCATTTATATACAATATACTATATATATTCAAAATGAAAATCTTTAGTTATTAAATGTTATCTTTTATAATAACAAAATTACTTAATAGTTCATTAATACTAATATAATTAGTTTTATATATAATTATTTATATTTACATTCTTAGTTACAATTAAAGGTTCGTGAATCGTCGGAAATAGTTAAAGGTCAAATGTTATCATGAAATAGTTCAAACATAATGAGACTCGGTTTAATAGACTTTGCTTATCGAGTCGAATCATATAAGATTATGTTTAAATTGGGTCGGAAATTCCCGGGTCATCACAGTACCTACCCGTTAAAGAAATTTCGTCCCGAAATTTGAGTGAGGTCGTCATAGCTAACAATAAATATGTTTTCCTGACGAATATGAGTTGATAACTTGAGTTTTATCATCATTGAGTAATATGGATAAAAATAATTCGATTATTCGAAGAGTGCGAATGAAGCTATTCACAAAAGGATGAAATGAGAAACAAAGATTTGTTTTTAACTTTTGACGTAGTCAGGTTTGAATTTAGAAAATAAGGCGCGTCTTAACTTTTGACATTGCCTTGGTTGAATTCCGGAATTTAAGGGATTTAAAGAAAATCTTGAAGATCTATAAAATCTGATTCTTCGGGATTTATGGAAATTAAGATCTCTTTAATTAAATACGGTGATCTGCCCCGATTACTACGTCTGATATTTCCAGTATAAATTAAGCTCTTCCTTTCCATTATTCTCACCATTCTTATAATTTCTTTCTTAGTTCATACATCCAAAAGATTCTGAAAATGATTAATCCAGTTCTGATCCTTGTCCTCATCCTTACTATCGCAACAATCATTCTCCTTTTCCAACTTCCACCAGAGGAATCTGCTTTCTTCTACTTCGCCCTCGGGATTATAATGTTTTTAATTCTCCCGTGTCTTTATGTTGCGATAATCATTGATATACACGGTTTGTAATTTATGTGTTGTTATCGGACTTTATATTCTCCCTTATATTTCAAAGCTCTATGCTTTTGTTTTCTCTTCCCGACTTCAAGTCAAGCGAATAATGGTCCAGAATTTATAGATATAGAGTTTCGAATGATTATAATGTTCTAAGCATGAAGGAACGTGATAGCACGATTTGATTTTCAAATTTATCAACATCACGGAAGATAGAACCATCAAGAATACATTTTCTTGATTTGTTACGGAGTTAAGTAGGATGAAAGAGTTATGTAACATGGCACACGATGACGTTATGATCTGTGAATCATCACGTTTCATTTAGAAACTCAGCATGACTTACTGTAATATAATCACGTTGATCAAGTGTCATTATATTATACTAACTCATGCATCAGTTCCCATCATTACTACAATAACATTCATATTTTAAGCTTGAAAATTTACAGAATATAGAAACTAACAGTTTCTATATGATGTAATACTGATAGCACGAAAAGATTAATGATTTCAGATAAGAATAGTTATAAAAATATGTCCAGAAATATGGAGGATATTTATAATGAAAGGTACGATAATATCTCAGAATATCTAAGATCAGAGGATGATAGAAACTATTGTCTGCAAGGGTTTAGAGTAAGGAGCAAGTTATTCACTATAGACTTTAGCAGACATTGAATTATTTGGATTCTTTGAAGTCAAACTTATTCTTTATGATTTATCCACGGCTTTCTTCATAGTTTCGCATAATCTGCTTTTCGGTACTATATTTTCTATTGAATGTTTCCAATATATTGATACACAGGAAGCACGAAGAGGTATATAATTTCGGACGAGAATATTTATGAAAATATCCTCAGAAATATCAAAGATATTGATGATGATATTTTGGAATTTCTAAGTTCGACGGTTGATGGAGAAAGATTTTCCGCAAGATTTTAACATGACTTCGGAGCAAGATATTCTCTAAAGATTTCAACGGATCCAGAATTACCTGAATCCTTTGAATATAGGATTTGGTCCTTGTATTTGTCCTTGGTCTCCTTCATGGGTAACTCAATCTGTTTTTCAATACCCAATTTTCTATCGAGCGTTCCTAACACTCCTTTCTTTATCATCAAACTTTTGTCCGTTTAGACCATCTACCATTTTTCTGTTTCCTCTGCATTTAATGCTATGATATCTGAATCATCGGTTATTAATCCGAGGTGGTTTCAGGAGAATTGTGTTTTTAGATGATTAAACGCTGATGGTAATATGATGGAATATGAAAGGTTACCTGGTAACAATAAAAGAGCACGCGTATATATAAACGTTATAATAAGGTTGTTTCGTACGAAAAGTCGAAGTTGACTTGTTGGAGCTGTGACAAAATTGGCTAATTTTGAAAAGGGATCGCAAAGTTGTTTTTGTTAATAAATGCCAAAGGATCTGACGCGGCTACGTGTTGAACTTTTACTCAATTGCCGAGAGTTTCTCAGGTGCATAACTATATGCATAAATCTTTCCTTCCGTAGATGAAGTGCGGTTGATTCATCCTATCGATTGAGGTGTTTTCAAGAATCATGAAAGGTTTGAACGCAGAATGTAATCGTGAAGATACAAATGAGGTTTAAGACGAAATCAAGTGGCAAACTTGAAGAATTGTTTAGTTTCATATGTTATATTCAATATTTTAATTCATTTTAATTGTCCAATGTTATTAGTCCACAGTCGATAGTCCACAGTTGACAGTACAATCATTCATATATAGTTTAATATATAATATTTGAATTAATTAATACGTATCGTGACCCGTGTACATGTCTCAGACTCGATCACAACTCAAAGTATATATATTATTATAGAATCAACCTCAACCCTGTATAGAGAACTTGATCATTACTGCATATAGAGTGTCTATGGTGATTCCAAATAATATATATAGATGTGTCGATATGATATGTCAAAACCTTGTATACGTGTCCCGATATTTAAAGTGCGTAAAATAAATAACAGAAATTAAATGACGATAAATAAAGTGCGTAAAGTAAATAACAGAAATTAAATGACAATAAATAAAATTGCGAGAATATAAATTGCGATAAAATAAATTGCGATAAATAAATTGCGATAAATAAAATGTAATACGGAATTAACAGTTAGCTAGGAACAGTTAGCTAGGATTTTGTTAGCGTGGTTTCTTAATAAAATTTAATATTGTTAATTAGTCTGTTTCTAATCAATTTTTATTGTGTCCATTATTTCTTCATTATGCCACTTGTTGGATTCTGATAGGTCAAAATTCAAATATGAAATTGAATTTGAATGAAAATAGTTATTCTTTGGTGAACGGATAAGTATCCCGGTGGTTGTAAATAGGATAGTGAATAACTGTTGAATCAGATTCGAAGAATATACAGTGTAACTTATTAATGTGAAATTTAAATATTCCTCGGGTATTACCTACCCGTTAAAATATTTTTATTATTAACAGTTTTTACAAAAGAATTTTTAATTACAATCTTTATGAAAACATATATACATATATATTTTCTTCAGATGTAATCATGAATTTAATGAGTTAACATGATATTAAACTCATTTAGTTTTCAGTTGGAACTAGAATAAATAATCTCTAAAACATTAGAGATTACATAATCACCATGTCGAACGAAGATAACTGATGTAGAATGTCATGTAGAATGATGATTATACTCGAGGTATAGATTGAGATGTTGAGGCATGTGATATTGAAATTTGGGTTGTTGGTGGTACCGTTGGTGCCGGTGATTTGGGTGAAGCTGGTACGTTTTGCACCATATTTTCCAAGACTACAACTTATGCGCGAAGTTCGTTAACTTCTTCTATTACACCGGGATGATTGTCGGTTCGGACGAGCGGATGAATGAGGTTTAGAATCTGAGATAGTATATGATCGTGATGAGATACTTTGGAAATGAGAGAGAAAATGGTGTCTCGAACAGGTTCGCCGGTAAACGTTTTAGGTTCATTGTCAAGAGGTGAATTTGGTTAGTGGAAATGATCGCCTTCTTCGTGTTTCCATTGATTAAGTCGACTACGAACCCATCTCCAATTCATTCAGAATAGATGATGGCTAATTGATCGATTCATTCCTGTTACTCTGCTTTCGGAGCTCGAGTGGAAATCCATATCGAAATAGCTGTCGGAATAACTATCGAAATAGCTATCGAAATCAGATGGACTCGAACTGGTTGAGGGATTCATCTCGTACGATCAGATGAAGGATTTTCGATAAGAAATAGATTATAGGATGTAGATTAGTACCCTGCAATACATAATTTACATATGCATATATAATACTAAAATCCCATAAGCTACGGAGGAATCTACGGAAGCTGTCAGGCAAAGGTAACAATAACAGATACGCTAAGATATGAATTTAACTATACACTGTCTATGCAATAAAGGCAGTAAGACGTGTCTTAGACTTTAAGGATGATAAGCAAATAATTTTTCGACATTAAATGATAAGCAAAACTTTTGACATGCAAACACGGTCGAAGTCCAGACTCATTAATGCATTCTAACGACTATCAGTTAGACTCACTAATGCAAGACCTGGTTCGCTAAGACCACCGCTCTGATACCAACTGTGAAGACCCGTCCTAATCCATCCGGACGAAGTCCATATCGATTATAAATGATTCACAACAGTTGATTACATCGCGAGGTACTTGACCTCTATATGATACATTTTACAAACATTGCATTCGTTTTTGAAAAGACAAACTTTCATTACATCGAAAGTTGACAGACATGCATACCATTTCATAATATATCCAACTATAATTGACTTGATAATAATCTGGATGAACTCGACGACTCGAATGCAACGTCTTTTGAAATATGCCATGAATGACTCCAAGTAATATCTATAAAATGAGCAAATACACAGCGGAAGATTTCTTTCGTACCTGAGAATAAACATGCTTTAAAGTGTCAACCAAAAGGTTGGTGAGTTCATTAGTTTAACTTAAACAATCGTTTCCATCATTTTAATAGACCACAAGATTTCAGATTTCCATTTCTCATAAACATACGTCCCATGTATAGAGACAAAAATATCATTCATATGGATTGAACACCTGGTAACCGACATTAACAATATGCATATATAAGAATATCTCCATCATTCCGGGATCCTCCTTCGGACATGATATAAATTTCGAAGTACTAAAACATCCGGTACTTTGGATGGGGCTTGTTGGGCCCGATAGATCTATCTTTAGGATTCGCGTCAATTAGGGTGTCTGTTCCCTAATTCTTAGATTACCAGACTTAATAAAAAGGGGCATATTCGACTTCGATAATCCAACCATAGAATGTAGTTTCACGTACTTGTGTCAATTTCGTAAAACAGTTATAAAAGTTGCGCATGTATTCTCAGCCCAAAAATATAAAGGGTAAAAAGGCAAATGAAACTCACGATACTGTATTTTGTAGTAAAAATACATATGACGTCATTGAACAATGCAGGGTTGGCCTCGGATTTACGAACCTATATCAATTGTGTATATATTAATACGTATAATGTAAGTTACAAAATTTCATTTATTAATATGTATTATTTATATATTATAGTTTTGTAGAATTTATTCTAACCTTTATTTTAAAACGTATACTTATATTATATTTTATATATATATCGATTTTATGTATATATATCTATAATGATTTACGTTTATATAAATAGTGACATTAATATATTTATATACATATATTTGTGGTTAGTATTGTATTTATGAAATTTTATTAGTTTGTTATGTGAATTATTAATACAATCCTAGTATATACCATAAGTATATATACAGTGTACAAAAGATTTATTTGTTAAAATAATAATTTAGATAATAATGATTTACTAATAATAATAATAATTTTATTAATAATGATAATACTAATAGCAAAAAAAATGAAAATGATAACAGTTAATGATACTAATAATAATAACTCTAAAATAATATTAATACTAATACCATACTTATGTTAATAATAAGGGTTCTAATATTTATAAAATGATAAATGATAATCATAATAATACTAGTAAATATTAATGATGATACTGATAAATATGATATTATTAATTGTAAATGTACTGATGATACAATTATTTATAAACCGGTACAAATTCTAATATTGATGATAATAATATATTTTTATTTCCTTCATAATAATAATAATGATAATCATAATCATAATCCTAATGATGATAAAATACTAAAATGATAAGTTTATTACTAATAATAATATTATTAATACCTATCATAATAATAATAGTAATGTCTATAATACTTTCAAATATGATAACAAGTATGATACTAATAATAACAATAACAATAACAATCAAAACAATCACAATAATAATAATAATACTAATAATAATTAATATATAATAACAATAATAAAATTAGAAAAGAAAACTACCTCACATGAAAAGAGTTTCAAAAAAAAAAAAAAAAACTACCGTCCTCTGGAATCGATCTCGTGACCACATGCTCACACGCAAACACTCTCGACCATCCCACCAATTCTGATTCTCTGTACTAATATCGAATTTAAATTTTATATATAAACTGTTTTTCTTCTATTCCTCTTCTTCTCCACAAGTCTCATGGATTCAACAAAACATCAATAACCAAAAAAAAAAAACAAAATCGGGGTTCCCTTTAAAGCTTCAAAACATTACAGAAAAAAAATAATTTGGGTTCTAAAATAAAAAAAAATACTAAAGGACTACTGCAGCGTCGGTTCTTGGAACAAAAAAAAAATTGATTTCGTAATAGATAACATTATAGATAATGTTTATAACACGAAATAGTTTTCTAAACATGTATAAAAACTACTGGAATCGTCAATTTGATCAGAAACATATACACGAACGCGAATTTGTCTCAAGAACAATTGTTGACTTTTTTTAAACTAAACTTTGACTTCAAAATTCAAGATCGATATAAAGATTTGAGAGTTGAGATTTTGCAGATAGATTCAAAGAAAGATTTCTAACCTTTCTGCATTTTTAGATTTTGAAACTTTATTCGAAATTGAATTAAGAGAAAAAAAAATTGGAGCGTGCAGAGAAGAAGAAAAAAAAATATCGCTGTGCTCTTTAATCCCATTGGATTTCCTTTTTATTTGATTTGCAATTATACATAATCATTTTGTAATAATAGAGATCGGTTGATAAAAAATGGAGAAAATGTCAACACAGGTTCACGAGTTTGGAGCAGGAAAGAAACAAAAAAAATAATAATAATAGAGATAAAGGATACAGAGGTCAAGCGTATAATATAGATCCCTACTGTTTTTTTTTAATTAATAATAATAATATATAATAACAATACTATTAATATCTAATAATATTAATAAAATTAATAATAATGATAAATATAATATTAATGATAATAATAATTGTAAAAATGATAATAATAATAATAATAATAATAATAATAATAATAATAATAATAATAATAATAATAATAATAATACCATACTAATTATGATAATATTAATATTTTACCGATAATAATAATATTAGTAATAATAATCTAATTTATACATCCAATTTCATCTTTATATGATATAAAGTGATATTATGAATACAAATATTGATATTTGACGATACAAATAACATTACTACAACAACTATATTTGTATTTAAATTTAATTTATTAATATCATCTATTATTATGTAATATTTAATAATTATGTAATATGTATTGTAACATATACTGAATATTATATATTTATGCATTTTAATATAAATATATTATAATATTTATTTACATACTAATTATATTATACTTATGTATGTAATTATGAAAAATATAAATGTTTTATATATGTAAGTATTATATATATTTATTAAAATAGTACATTATTTCATCATAGATATATTATAAATTTCTACATATACATAATATAATAATTATGTATAAAATCATATATATATAGTTATATTTATGTATATATGTATACTACCATATATATAAAATCATGTTTTAAATGTTGAGTAGATGATTAATTATGTATATTAAACAATTAACTACAAAGTATAACATTGTACATTTAATATTTTGATAACGTTGGTAAAATATGTTTGAATCATTTATATACAATATACTATATATATTCAAAATGAAAATCTTTAGTTATTAAATGTTATCTTTTATAATAACAAAATTACTTAATAGTTCATTAATACTAATATAATTAGTTTTATATATAATTATTTATATTTACATTCTTAGTTACAATTAAAGGTTCGTGAATCGTCGGAAATAGTTAAAGGTCAAATGTTATCATGAAATAATTCAAACATAATGAGACTCGGTTTAATAGACTTTGCTTATCGAGTCGAATCATATAAGATTATGTTTAAATTGGGTCGGAAATTCCCGGGTCATCACACAAATGATTTTGATAATCATCTTATACTAAATCTTGTGGTTCAAATACAACGTTTACTAAAACACCTATGATTTCACCAACATTTTTCGTTGACAGTTTTCTATATGTTTCTCAGGTTCATACTTGGCTATTTGATACATGCTTCCGCGTACACTCATATTTGCTTGGAGTCAAGCATGCATGCATACACTCTGATTTCTTGCTTGGGGTCAAGCATACATACATACATACGCTAGTGATAGCACCTTTGGATTCAAACATATTGTTTACATACTTACGCTATTTATAGCAACCGCGATTTTAAACTAATTATGTCGCAAGTTACCTCATTTATAATTTATACTTTTGCAAACTTAAAATTGTTGTCGAACGGTTTTGTAAACTAAACTTTGCAAGCATGATACATTTCAAAAGAATGCGACATAATTTTGGTCAAACGAGTCTCATATAGGGACTACGACCACGTTTCGGGACCTCAGTTAGCGACGCCGTCAATGACGATTTTGGTCGGGTCGTCACAGATGGTATCAGAGCGTTGGTTGTAGGGAACTAGGATGTGCATTAGTGTGTCTGACAGGGTCGTTGGGACACATTAGTGAATCTAGACTACAACCGGATAGTTAGCCATTGCATTCTGACATACATTTGCTATAGATAGCACTTACTTGACTACTTGTGCATTATACTTGAATCATTCTTAGGCAAACTTTTTAATTGTAGTGACCCGAACTTTTCCATGTTTATATATATTAATTGAGATTTATATTTACATGATTAAATATTTCCAACATGTTAAGCAATCAAACTTGTTAAGACTTGATTAATTGAAATATGTTTCATATAGACAATTGACCACCCAAGTTGACCGGCGATTCACGAACGTTAAAACTTGTAAAAACGACATGACGATATATATGTGGATATACATATGGTTAACATGAGATTATGATAAGTAAGTATCTCCATAAGTATATTAACAATGAGTTATATACATATAAACAAGACTACTAACTTAAGGATTTCGAAACGAGACATATATGTAACGATTATCGTTGTAACGACATTTAAATGTATATATATCATATTAAGATATATTAATATATCATAATATCATGATAATATAATAATTTAACATCTCATTAGATATAATAAACAATGGGTTAACAACATTAATTGAGATCGTTAACTTAAAGGTTTCAAAACAACACTTACATTTAACGACTAACGATGACTTAACGATTCAGTTAAAATGTATATACATGTAGTGTATTTAGATGTATTAAAATACTTTTGGAAGACTTCAAGACATATATCAAAACACTCATACTTAACGAAAATGGTTACAGTTACTTTCCCATTTTTTTCTTTCATCAAGAATTCTAGTTATATTTTTTACCCGTATTATACACAGCTTCAAAACGTACTTACTATGGGTATATACCAATAGGAACTAGCATGGGATTCCACTCTTGATTATGTCATGTATGACTAATCAATTTCAACTTCTACCATGAGCTAGTCAACTAATTAGAACTCCTTTTAACCCCACTCACCACTCACCAATTACCACTCATCATTCACTCCATTTCACTTCCAATTCTCTTTCTAATTCTCTCTCAACACACCCACACTATTATGAACGTATTTTTCCAGTAGTTAATCATCATCTTCATCAAAAATCACTTCAAGAATCAAGCTATAATCATCATAGGAAGAACACTTCAAGAACACTTCAAAAATCCCTTCAAGTTTACTAATTTACTTCCAAGCTTTCTAATCCATTCCAAGTAATCATCTAAGATCAAGAAACCTTTATTATATACAGTAGGTTATCTTTCTTATTCAAAGTAATATTCATATTCAAACTTTGATTCAATTTCTATAACTATAAACTATCTTAATTCGTGTAAAAATCTTACTTGAACTTGTTTTTGTGTCATGATCCTACTTCAAGAACTTTCAAGCCATCCAAGATCCTTTGAAGCTAGATCATTTCTTGTCACTTCCAGTAGGTTTACCTACTAAACTTGAGGTAGTAATGATGTTCATAACATCATTCGATTCATATATATAAAACTATCTTATTCGAAAGTTTAAACTCGTAATCACTAGAACATAGTTTAGTTAATTCTAAACTTGTTCGCAAACAAAAGTTAATCCTTCTAACTTGACTTTTAAAATTAACTAAACACATATTCTATATCTATATGATATGCTAACTTAATGATTTAAAACCTGGAAACACGAAAAACACCGTAAAACCGGATTTACGCCGTCGTAGTAACACCGCGGGCTGTTTTGGGTTAGTTAATTAAAAACTATGATAAACTTTGATTTAAAAGTTGTTATTCTGAGAAAATGATTTTTATTATGAACATGAAACTATATCCAAAAATTATGGTTAAACTCAAAGTGGAAGTATGTTTTCTAAAATGGTCATCTAGAAGTCGTTCTTTCGACTGAAATGACTACCTTTACAAAAACGACTTGTAACTTATTTTTCCGACTATAAACCTATACTTTTCTGTTTAGATTCATAAAATAGAGTTCAATATGAAACCATAGCAATTTGATTCACTTAAAACGGATTTAAAATGAAGAAGTTATGGGTAAAACAAGATTGGATAATTTTTCTCATTTTAGCTACGTGAAAATTGGTAACAAATCTATTCCAACCATAACCTAATCAACTTGTATTGTATATTATGTAATCTTGAGATACCATAGACACGTATACAATGTTTCGACCTATCATTTCGACACATCTATATATATTTCGGAACAACCATAGACACTCTATATGTGAATGTTGGAGTTAGCTATACAGGGTTGAGGTTGATTCCAAAATATATATAGTTTGAGTTGTGATCAATACTGAGATACGTATACACTGGGTCGTGGATTGATTCAAGATAATATTTATCGATTTATTTCTGTACATCTAACTGTGGACAACTAGTTGTAGGTTACTAACGAGGACAGCTGACTTAATAAACTTAAAACATCAAAATATATTAAAAGTGTTGTAAATATATTTTAAACATACTTTGATATATATGTATATATTGTTATAGGTTCGTGAATCAACCAGTGGCCAAGTCTTACTTCCCGACGAAGTAAAAATCTGTGAAAGTGAGTTATAGTCCCACTTTTAAAATCTAATATTTTTGGGATGAGAATACATGCAGGTTTTATAAATGATTTACAAAATAGACACAAGTACGTGAAACTACATTCTATGGTTGAATTATCGAAATCGAATATGCCCCTTTTATTAAGTCTGGTAATCTAAGAATTAGGGAACAGACACCCTAATTGACGCGAATCCTAAAGATAGATCTATTGGGCCTAACAAACCCCATCCAAAGTACCGGATGCTTTAGTACTTCGAAATTTATATCATATCCGAAGGGTGTCCCGGAATGATGGGGATATTCTTATATATGCATCTTGTTAATGTCGGTTACCAGGTGTTCACCATATGAATGATTTTTATCTCTATGTATGGGATGTGTATTGAAATATGAAATCTTGTGGTCTATTGTTACGATTTGATATATATAGGTTAAACCTATAACTCACCAACATTTTTGTTGACGTTTAAAGCATGTTTATTCTCAGGTGAATATTAAGAGCTTCCGCTGTTGCATACTAAAATAAGGACAAGATTTGGAGTCCATGTTTGTATGATATTGTGTAAAAACTGCATTCAAGAAACTGATTTCGATGTAACATATTTGTATTGTAAACCATTATGTAATGGTCGTGTGTAAACAGGATATTTGATAATCTACGTAAAGCTTTTTAAACCTTTATTTATGAAATAAAGGTTATGGTTTGTTTTAAAAATGAATGCAGTCTTTGAAAAACGTCTCATATAGAGGTCAAAACCTCGCAACGAAATCAATTAATATGGAACGTTTTTAATCAATAAGAACGGGACATTTCAGTTGGTATCCGAGCGTTGGTCTTAGAGAACCAGAATTTTGCATTAGTGTGTCTTATCGAGTTTGTTAGGATGCATTAGTGAGTCTGGACTTTGACCGTGTTTACTTGAAAAATGATTGCTTAACATTTTTGTTGGAAACTATATATTTTTAACATATGAATATTATGTGATATATTAATCTCTTAACGTGTTTGATATTATGTGATAGATGTCTACCTCTAGAACAAGTCCCATTGACTCACCTAATAATAATGAAGAGTTAAATGTAAATTGGAATGATTCGTGGACTGATTCACAAGTTCCCGAAGAGGAACCGGAAGAAGAGTCGGAACCAGAAGAAGAATCGGAACCGAAAGAAGAATCGGAACCAGATGAAGAAATAGAACCGGTGGGGGAAATAATAAAACGGTTAAGTAAAAGAAAATCCTCAACCAACCGACCAAGGTTAATTATGGTCAATGGTGTTTCCGCCAAGGAAGCAAAATATTGGGAGGATTACCAATTCTCCGATGAATCGGATTCCGACGAGAATTCCGATGATGTTATAGAAATTACCCCAACTGAATTTAAAAAGGCAAAAGAAAATAATAAGGGAAAGGGCATAAAAATAGAGAAATCTAATTCCAACCCCGATGAACTTTATATGTATCGTCAACCCCCGAAGTCCTTAAGTTGTAACAATGATCCGGGAACCTCTAAACCACCAGGTTTTTCTAAACCAATGTGGAAAATTACGGCTCGTATTAGGGGAACATCATATATCCCTAGAAACTTGGCAAAACGAACCAAAACCGAAGAAGAAGAAACAAGCGAGTCGGAATAAGATAGTTGTATTCGTGTGGTGTAATATATGTAATATAGTGTGCTTATGCTTTATGATATATGTAAAAATTGCTTGTATTAATAAGTATTTTTTTTATGAATCTAACTCTTGTCTATTTTACAGTATAAAAACACAAAATGGATAGATAACCCAATATTTTAAGAGACCTACCCGGAGACATGATTGATGAAATCTTGTCTAGAGTCGGTCAGAATTCTTCGGCACAACTATTTAAGGAGAGATCAGTTTGTAAGACATTCGAAGAACGTTCCAAGAATGCCTTGGTTTATAAAAGGCTTTCGTTCGAAAGATGGGGGATATCACATTGGGAAATCCATAAGTTACGATGTGTTTACTTTGACGCATATATTGCGGGGAACCCAAATGCTATTTTACGCAATGGGTTAAGAAATTATTTTGACTCAATAAATCCGAATATTGGACTTCGTGATTTAGAAAAAGCGGCTAACATGCAACATAAAGAAGCATGTTATGCTTACGGATTAGTAATGTTCGCTTCTCACCAAAGTGAGAACAAGAACATCGGGCTACAACTATTAAACAAAACGTTCCCACAAGTGACGGAGTCGGTAATTGGGATAAGAAATGAGGTTTTTAGATTGTTACGGGACTGTTGGACATTACGTAACCCTCGTCCCTTTGACGACGTTACAACACGCTGTCTTATCAACGGCCATAACGGTTATGTTCCACAAGACCAAGGATGGGAAGTAGTCCTAGTAAAACCAGAATGCATGACTTGTTTCTGGACGTATGAATTACGTGTCTTTATTGCCTTTGCTGAACGACTTGTGTACTAGATAGAATTATCTTCACAACTATCTTGTATCAAAGTTATTGTGTGCTATATTTCATGCTATATGTAAAATAAGCGGTATTGTAAGTTTGTAAAATATTGTGTAAAAGTTTGAACGCGAAATATTATTATAATCAGTTTTTCATATAGAATTGTAGTAGTTGAATTGTATATTAGCTATTAAGTATGAACTTAACGGGTAGGTACTACCCGAATTTAAACTTATAAAACGCTAATATGAAGAAAAAGCTTTTATAAATGAGTTCATATTATGCTATGAAATACTATTAACTACTCTTAATATTCTGTATGATTAACTTGTTCCATTTAACTATTTTGAAGGAAATGGCACCGACTACTCGACACACCGTGAATATGAATGAAGAGGAATTCCGTACTTTTCTAGCTTCAAACATAGCCGCAGTACAGGCTGCGCTACATACCAACAATAACATTGGATCTAGCAGTACAGGAAATCGTGTAGGATGCACCTACAAAGAATTCACTGCCTGCAAACCTTTGGAATTTGATGGAACCAAAGGACCAATCGGATTGAAATGGTGGACCGAGAAGGTCGAATCGGTGTTTGCCATAAGTAAGTGTACTGAAGAGGACAAAGTGAAGTATGCTACGCATACCTTCACAGGTTCTGCGTTAACATGGTGGAATACCTATCTAGAGCAAGTGGGACAAGACGATGCGTACGCACTACCGTGGTCAGCATTCAAGCACTTGATGAACGAGAAGTACCGTCCCAGAACCGAGGTCAATAAGCTCAAGACAGAACTTAGAGGGTTACGAACCCAAGGATTTGATATTACCACGTACGAAAGACGATTCACAGAATTGTGCCTATTGTGTCCGGGAGCATTCGAAGATGAGGAAGAGAAGATCGACGCGTTTGTGAAAGGATTACCGGAAAGAATCCAAGAAGATATAAGTTCACACGAGCCCGCCTCCATACAACAGGCATGTAGAATGGCTCACAAACTAGTGAACCAGATTGAAGAAAGAATTAAAGAACAGACTGCTGAAGAGGCCAATGTGAAGCAAGTCAAAAGAAAGTGGGAGGAAAACGGTGATAAGAATCAGCAATACAACAACAACAGCAATTACAACAATAATCGCAACAATTATCCCAGCAATCGCAACATCAATCGCAACTACAACAAATGGCCCAACAACAACAACAACAACAACAACAACAACAACAACAACAACAACAATAACAATCATCCCAACAACAATAATAACCGCAACGACAACAACAATCAGAAGCAGCTATGCCAAAGGTGTGAAAAGTATCACTCGGGGTTCTGCACCAAATTTTGCAACAAGTGTAAAAGAAACGGTCATAGGGCGGCGAAGTGCGAGGTCTACGGACCAGGGGTTAATAGAACGAAAGGAACAAATGGTGTCGGAACGAGTAATGGCGGAGCAAGTTATGCCAATGTAGTTTGTTATAAATGTGGAAAACCGGGCCACATTATTAGAAATTTCCCGAACCAGGAGAACACGAATGGACAAGGCCGCAGAAGAGTTTTCAATATTAATGCGGCAGAGGCACAGGAAGACCCGGAGCTTGTTACGGGTACGTTTCTTATTGACAATAAATCTGCTTACGTTTTATTTGATTCGGGTGCGGATAGAAGCTATATGAGTAGAGATTTTTGTGCTAAATTAATTTGTCCATTGACGCCTTTGGATAGTAAATTTTTACTCGAATTAGCAAATGGTAAATTAATTTCAGCAGATAATATATGTCGGAATCGAGAAATTAAACTGGTTAGCGAAACATTTAAGATTGACTTGATACCAGTAGAGTTAGGGAGTTTTGATGTGATAATCGGTATGGACTGGTTGAAAGATGTGAAAGCAGAGATCGTTTGTTACAAAAATGCAATTCGCATTATACGAGAAAAAGGAAAACCCTTAATGGTGTACGGAGAAAAGGGCAACACGAAGCTACATCTTATTAGTAATTTGAAGGCACAAAAACTAATAAGAAAAGGTTGCTATGCTGTTCTAGCACACGTCGAGAAAGTACAAACTGAAGAAAAGAGCATCAATGATGTTCCCGTCGCAAAAGAATTTCCCGATGTATTTCCGAAAGAATTACCGGGATTACCTCCACATTGATCCGTTGAATTTCAAATAGATCTTGTACCAAGAGCTGCACCAATAGCTCGTGCTCCTTACAGACTCGCATCCAGCGAGATGAAAGAACTGCAAAGCCAATTACAAGAACTTTTAGAGCATGGTTTCATTCGACCAAGCACATCACCGTGGGGAGCTCCTGTTTTGTTTGTCAAGAAGAAAGATGGTACATTCAGGTTGTGTATCGACTACCGAGAGTTGAACAAAATTACCATCAAGAACCGCTACCCACTACCGAGAATCGACGACTTATTTGACCAACTACAAGGCTCGTCTGTTTATTCAAAGATTGACTTACGTTTCGGGTATCATCAAATGCGGGTGAAAGAAGATGATATTCCAAAGACTGCTTTCAGAACACGTTACGGTCATTACGAGTTTATGGTCATGCCGTTTGGTTTAACTAATGCACCAGCTGTGTTCATGGACCTTATGAACCGAGTGTGTGGACCATACCTTGACAAGTTTGTCATTGTTTTCATTGATGACATACTTATTTACTCAAAGAATGACCAAGAACACGGTGAACATTTGAGAAAGGTGTTAGAAGTATTGAGGAAGGAAGAATTGTACGCTAAGTTTTCAAAGTGTGCATTTTGGTTGAAAGAAGTTCAATTCCTAAGTCACATAGTGAACAAAGAAGGTATTAAGGTGGATCCGGCAAAGATAGAAACTGTTGAAAAGTGGGAAACCCCGAAAACTCCGAAACACATACGCCAATTTTTAGGACTAGCTGGGTACTACAGAAGGTTCATCCAAGACTTTTCCAGAATAGCAAAACCCTTGACTGCATTAACGCATAAAGGGAAGAAATTTGAATGGAATGATGAACAAGAGAAAGCGTTTCAGTTATTGAAGAAAAAGCTAACTACGGCACCTATATTGTCATTGCCTGAAGGGAATGATGATTTTGTGATTTATTGTGACGCATCAAAGCAAGGTCTCGGTTGTGTATTAATGCAACGAACGAAGGTGATTGCTTATGCGTCTAGACAATTGAAGATTCACGAACAAAATTATACGACGCATGATTTGGAATTAGGCGCGGTTGTTTTTGCATTAAAGACTTGGAGGCACTACTTATATGGGGTCAAAAGTATTATATATACCGACCACAAAAGTCTTCAACACATATTTAATCAGAAACAACTGAATGTGAGGCAGCGTAGGTGGATTGAATTATTGAATGATTACGACTTTGAGATTCGTTACCACCCGGGGAAGGCAAATGTGGTAGCCGATGCCTTGAGCAGGAAGGACAGAGAACCCATTCGAGTAAAATTTATGAATATAATGATTCATAATAACCTTACTACTCAAATAAAGGAGGCGCAACAAGGAGTTTTAAAAGAGGGAAATTTAAAGGATGAAATACCCATCGGATCGGAGAAGCATCTTAATATTCGGGAAGACGGAACCCGGTATAGGGCTGAAAGGATTTGGGTACCAAAATTTGGAGATATGAGAGAAATGGTACTTAGAGAAGCTCATAAAACCAGATACTCAATACATCCTGGAACGGGGAAGATGTACAAGGATCTCAAGAAACATTTTTGGTGGCCGGGTATGAAAGCCGATGTTGCTAAATACGTAGGAGAATGTTTGACGTGTTCTAAGGTCAATGCTGAGCATCAGAAACCATCAGGTCTATTTCAACAACCCGAAATCCCAGAATGGAAATGGGAAAACATTACCATGGATTTCATCACTAAATTGCCAAGGACTGTAAGTGGTTTTGATACTATTTGGGTAATAGTTGATCGTCTCACCAAATCAGCACACTTCCTGCCAATAAGAGAAGATGACAAGATGGAGAAGTTAGCAAGACTGTATTTGAAGGAAGTCGTCTCCAGACATGGAATACCAATCTCTATTATCTCTGATAGGGATGGCAGATTTATTTCAAGATTCTGGCAGACATTACAGCAAGCATTAGGAACTCGTCTAGACATGAGTACTGCCTATCATCCACAAACTGATGGGCAGAGCGAAAGGACAATACAAACGCTTGAAGATATGCTACGAGCATGTGTTATTGATTTCGGAAACAGTTGGGATCGACATCTACCGTTAGCAGAATTTTCCTACAACAACAGCTACCATTCAAGCATTGAGATGGCGCCATTTGAAGCACTTTATGGTAGAAAGTGCAGGTCTCCGATTTGTTGGAGTGAAGTGGGGGATAGACAGATTACGGGTCCGGAGATTATACAAGAAACTACCGAGAAGATCATCCAAATTCAACAACGGTTGAAAACCGCCCAAAGTCGACAAAAGAGCTACGCTGACATTAAAAGAAAAGATATAGAATTTGAAATTGGAGAGATGGTCATGCTTAAAGTTGCACCTTGGAAAGGCGTTGTTCGTTTTGGTAAACGAGGGAAATTAAATCCAAGGTATATTGGACCATCCAAATCAACGAAAAACTCCAATTCATCGAAGAACCCGTCGAAATAATGGATCGTGAGGTTAAAAGACTTAAGCAAAACAAGATACCAATTGTTAAGGTTCGATGGAATGCTCGTAGAGGACCCGAGTTCACCTGGGATCGTGAAGATCAGATGAAGAAGAAATACCCGCATCTATTTCCAGAAGATTCGTCAACACCTTCAACAGCTTAAAAATTCGGGACGAAATTTATTTAACGGGTAGGTACTGTAGTGACCCGAACTTTTCCATGTTTATATATATTAATTGAGATTGATATTTACATGATTAAATATTTCCAACATGTTAAGCAATCAAACTTGTTAAGACTTGATTAATTGAAATATGTTTCATATAGACAATTGACCACCCAAGTTGACCGGCGATTCACGAACGTTAAAACTTGTAAAAACGACATGACGATATATATATGGATATACATATGGTTAACATGAGATTATGATAAGTAAGTATCTCCATAAGTATATTAACAATGAGTTATATACATATAAACAAGACTACTAACTTAAGGATTTCGAAACGAGACATATATGTAACGATTATCGTTGTAACGACATTTAAATGTATATATATCATATTAAGATATATTAATATATCATAATATCATGATAATATAATAATTTAACATCTCATTAGATATAATAAACAATGGGTTAACAACATTAATTGAGATCGTTAACTTAAAGGTTTCAAAACAACACTTACATGTAACGACTAACGATGACTTAACGATTCAGTTAAAATGTATATACATGTAGTGTATTTAGATGTATTAAAATACTTTTGGAAGACTTCAAGACATATATCAAAACACTCATACTTAACGAAAATGGTTACAGTTACTTTCCCATTCTTTTCTTTCATCAAGAATTCTAGTCGTATTTTTTACCCGTATTATACACAGCTTCAAAACGTACTTACTATAGGTATATACCAATAGGAACTAGCATGGGATTTCACTCTTGATTATGTCATGTATGACTAATCAATTTTAACTTCTACCATCAGCTAGTCAACTAATTAGAACTCCTTTTAACCCCACTCACCACTCACCAATTACGACTCATCATTCACTCCATTTCACTTCCAATTCTCTTTCTAATTCTCTCTCAACACACCCACACTATTATGAACGTATTTTTCCAGTATTTAATCATCAGCTTCATCAAAAATCACTTCAAGAATCAAGCTATAATCATCATAGGAAGAACACTTCAAGAACACTTCAAAAATCCCTTCAAGTTTACTAATTTACTTCCAAGCTTTCTAATCCATTCCAAGTAATCATCTAAGATCAAGAAACCTTTATTATATACAGTAGGTTATCTTTCTTATTCAAGGTAATATTCATATTCAAACTTTGATTCAATTTCTATAACTATAAACTATCTTAATTCGAGTAAAAATCTTACTTGAACTTGTTTTTGTGTCATGATCCTACTTCAAGAACTTTCAAGCCATCCAAGATCCTTTGAAGCTAGATCATTTCTTGTCACTTCCAGTAGGTTTACCTACTAAACTTGAGGTAGTAATGATGTTCATAACATCATTCGATTCATATATATAAAACTATCTTATTCGAAGGTTTAAACTCGTAATCACTAGAACATAGTTTAGTTAATTCTATACTTGTTCGCAAACAAAAGTTAATCCTTCTAACTTGACTTTTAAAATTAACTAAACACATGTTCTATATCTATATGATATGCTAACTTAATGATTTAAAACCTGGAAACACGAAAAACACCGTAAAACCGGATTTACGCCGTCGTAGTAACACCGCGGGCTGTTTTGGGTTAGTTAATTAAAAACTATGATAAACTTTGATTTAAAAGTTGTTATTCTGAGAAAATGATTTTTATTATGAACATGAAACTATATCCAAAAATTATGGTTAAACTCAAAGTGGAAGTATGTTTTCTAAAATGGTCATCTAGACGTCGTTCTTTCGACTGAAATGACTACCTTTACAAAAACGACTTGTAACTTATTTTTCCGACTATAAACCTATACTTTTCTGTTTAGATTCATAAAATAGAGTTCAATATGAAACCATAGCAATTTGATTCACTCAAAACGGATTTAAAATGAAGAAGTTATGGGTAAAACAAGATTGGATAATTTTTCTCATTTTAGCTACGTGAAAATTGGTAACAAATCTATTCCAACCATAACTTAATCAACTTGTATTGTATATTATGTAATCTTGAGATACCATAGACACGTATACAATGTTTTGACCTATCATTTCGACACATCTATATATATTTCGGAACAACCATAGACACTCTATATGTGAATGTTGGAGTTAGCTATACAGGGTTGAGGTTGATTCCAAAATATATATAGTTTGAGTTGTGATCAATACTGAGATACGTATACACTGGGTCGTGGATTGATTCAAGATAATATTTATCGATTTATTTCTGTACATCTAACTGTGGACAACTAGTTGTAGGTTACTAACGAGGACAGCTGACTTAATAAACTTAAAACATCAAAATATATTAAAAGTGTTGTAAATATATTTTAAACATTCTTTGATATATATGTATATATTGTTATAGGTTCGTGAATCAACCAGTGGCCAAGTCTTACTTCCCGACGAAGTAAAAATCTGTGAAAGTGAGTTATAGTCCCACTTTTAAAATCTAATATTTTTGGGATGAGAATACATGCAGGTTTTATAAATGATTTACAAAATAGACACAAGTACGTGAAACTACATTCTATGGTTGAATTATTGAAATCGAATATGCCCCTTTTTATTAAGTCTGGTAATCTAAGAATTAGGGAACAGACACCCTAATTGACGCGAATCCTAAAGATAGATCTATTGGGCCTAACAAACCCCATCCAAAGTACCGGATGCTTTAGTACTTCGAAATTTATATCATATCCGAAGGGTGTCCCGGAATGATGGGGATATTCTTATATATGCATCTTGTTAATGTCTGTTACCAGGTGTTCACCATATGAATGATTTTTATCTCTATGTATGGGATGTGTATTGAAATATGAAATCTTGTGGTCTATTGTTACGATTTGATATATATAGGTTAAACCTATAACTCACCAACATTTTTGTTGACGTTTAAAGCATGTTTATTCTCAGGTGAATATTAAGAGCTTCCACTGTTGCATACTAAAATAAGGACAAGATTTGGAGTCCATGTTTGTATGATATTGTGTAAAAACTGCATTCAAGAAACTGATTTCGATGTAACATATTTGTATTGTAAACCATTATGTAATGGTCATGTGTAAACAGGATATTTTAGATTATCATTATTTGATAATCTACGTAAAGCTTTTTCAACCTTTATTTATGAAATAAAGGTTATGGTTTGTTTTAAAAATGAATGCAGTCTTTGAAAAACGTCTCATATAGAGGTCAAAACCTCGCAACGAAATCAATTAATATGGAACGTTTTTAATCAATAAGAACGGGACATTTCATTAATGGTACCCAACCTTCATCATACGAACTCGTATTCCGCCACTTTTTGGTAACACACGTGAATTCAAGGTTTATACGCGTACGGATGACCACGACTTCATTAGTCACTCTAGTTCGGGAATTCTGACTCCTTGGTTGTTATCCACCCCGTCTCAGCTTACTATCCACAAGTGTTGTAAAGTTAACACCACCACTCTAGATGAGTATCGTCATCACTATTTATCACTACGGTTACGTACTACTCGTTATCATGACTCGTTACTCTTTTCATACCTAAATACATTATTGTCTGACTCGAACCGAATTGATGTGAACAATCATTTATACACTTCCCTCGGGGAACGCTTCCTTAGAGTTGCAGAAATTCTTTCGATTTAATACGAGTCACGTTTGAGACGTCGTTACATTTTGTTCATTTTAGATCTTCACAGTTACACGAACTTGATGTTATGGAGTGATGTGGGAATGGTGGTATGAGTTAGCGTAATATAACGACACTCGATCAACGTGGTTATATTACGGTAAGACATACCAAAGTTCTAATGACACGTGATGGTGGTTAGACTCGAACAACCTAATCACCACCATGTGCCATGTACATGACTTCATCTATTCATGTTTGGACATCTGAAAACTCCGAAAGTACTGACAACAACCATACCGGGGACACACCTTCGAATATTGTCGAACCATATTTATGCTTCCCAATGAATGACGAATTCTTTCAACTTCAAACATACGTTATACATGAATACTATCTCGTCCTCGCACAGTTTTATCAACGAACTACAATATACCTGTTATGCTCACACCGAGGTGGAAACTTCTCTCGTATTACACTCGTACTTCCGTATAAGGAAATCTTTGATTCTAAATTTTCAATGGAGAGATAGACTCTTCAAGTTATACTAGTACTCGCCTCGAGGGTGAATAGCCCCGACGAACGTTTTCAGAAACCGATGAGAACTTGCTCCGACAAACGTTTTTGGAAACAGATAAATCTTTCGCGACGCAAATTTCTTGAGAAATTTGTTCTAACTAACGTTTTCGAGTCCTGATGTACCCGTTCAAACATACCTTACAGAAATGTACCTCATTTCAGATCGAGATTCTTGTTTCACTTCTAGATTTCGGAGTGCTTTTCAAAAAGCCTCGGGACCACGTTTAAACATGAGTACAACACATCAACGCATCTCGAAGTGCCAAACAAACATACGATTCAAACCTTGGAAATCATAAAACGAATTCGTGTTATCGACTTCAAAATTTCTTGAGAAAAGTCATTGCCTTTACTAAATTCTCTTACGCCGATGGTTATCATTCAAGTCTTAACGTCAGACCTTTTGAAATCTTATGTGACCGGAAATGTCATTCTCCTTTTGTAGAACCAAGTTAATGAAAATCAAACCACCGAACCCTAGCTAATTCATGGAACAACCAAGAAACTTCTTTAACCTCAGAAAGGCTCGAGACGACCGTAGTCGCCAAAGGAGCTATGCCACTGTTAGACGTAAACTTTTCAAATTCCATGTGGAAAACCGTGTAACGTTAAAAGTCGCACCTTGAAAAGGTGTAGTCCATTTCGGAAACGTAGAAAGCTATATCCTCGATATTTTTAGTCCTTTTGAAATTTTGGGGTGTGTTGTGCCCGTTGCTTACCGCTTCGAACTTCCGACTCAAACAAATTCCGTTCATCCTACATTCTGTGTATCAAACTTAAAGGCGTGTCTTGCGAGACAAGAACTTGTTATCCTCTTCGATGAACTTACTATCAACGATAAACCTCACTTCCAAGGAGGACTGGTTGAAACTATAAATCGTGGAACCAAACTTTAAACCAACGTAAAATCGCGACTGTCGAAGTTCGTTGAAATACCCGAGGGAGTACCTTCACTTATTCGTAGAACCGACAACGCAAGATCTCGAGGAAGAAACAACGACTACTACTTCCAACTAAATTTCGGGACGAAATTTCTTTTAAGGTGTAGGTAATGTAACATCCCGCGTTTTTCCGTTAAATTTATTTTTAACACTATCTTTTTTTTTAATAATACCTTTTGTTATTTAAATTCGTAGTTTCCGTTGACCAACGTTCTTAATTTTCCCGTTATTTAATTATAACATCACTCGTTTACTCGAGCGTTTTTAAATATTCGTTTGGTTAATTCCCGCACCCGCTTTGAAACTTGAGGGACCGAGGTTGCCAAGTGGGCAAACTAGTTGACTAGGTCAACTAGTCAACCCACCTTATCCATCCATTCATTTCACCTCCCACCTTCTTCCTCTTTTCTCTCTACTTCCCTTTCATGAACTCAAACACCCATCTTCATAAAATCATCATCTAAATCCGGATCGAGAAGCAAACTTCAAAACAAATTACATTTTCGTGATCCTCTCTTCATCCTCTACATTTTGGTACCAATTTCTTCACATTTGGGTAACGTTTCTAAAAACTCTAGATTTCTCTAAATTCGTGTTTTGACTTGAAATTGTGTTAGTTAGTGTCTATGGCTCGTGTATAACATGAATATATGTTTTGTTTGCTCGATTCGTTGTTTTGAGTAACTAGTTTGAACATTTGAAATGGGTGTGCTTAATCCTTAATTTTAGATGAGTTAATGTTGTTAAATTGTTAGAGTTTATGTTTTAAAAGTGTTACTAGCATCTTTAGCATCAATTTGATGTGAAGGTTGATTTGGAAAACATCATTAACATGATTATTGGTTTTATGATTCTTGATTAGGGTTTGATGAACTCTAAAAGGAAATTTTGATGCTTTGAATGCCATGAAATGTTATTAGTTAGTGATTAGTTGTATTGTATGTTTCATTACCTTCAAAACGGCATATCATATGTGTGAATTGCATTCCCGAATCTTAAAATGCGTTTTGTAAACTTGAAACGATGGTTTTGAACATTTAATGACCACTTGACGAGATTTCGGCTATTGTAAATGACGTTTTTGCTTGATGAAAAGTGGTTAGTTGTATTCCTTGTCAAAATACCTTTCCAATGATATAAGATACTTGTTTTGGATGTTTACGGTTTAGGATTTATGGGTATTTGAAGTTGGATTCATGCTTGAGTGTGGAAACTGCCAGAATTCTCTGCACAGGTAATGGCGCGGCGCGCCATATACCCGCGCGGCGCGCCAAAGTGGTCTGTCCAACTTTGTCGATTTTTGAATAATGTTTGCTATGCTACGCACCTCCGATTCACATGTAACTTGTTTTAACATGCTCATATATGATTAAAAACCTTAGAAAAATAGTTCGGGACCCGACCCGAACGTGTTGCCTTTTCGTTGACTTTGACCGACCGAAGTTCGAATTTTTTGTCAAACTTAACCAAATGATTGTGCAATCTTCCTAACTTGTTTCTATACTTGTATCTTGCATGAAACTTGACAAATTGATTCACATGCTATATTTAATCGAGTCGTAACGAGCCATAGGACTAATTGAACACATTTCGCCCGACCTTGTGACGTAACCGGTTAATTAATACAACTTACTTGTTTAGGTCAAGGCTAAGCAACTATCATGCACACGTTTACTTTGTGAAGTACTTTTATACTCGTGCACTCGAGGTGAGATCATAGTCCCATCTTTCAAACAACTTTTATGCTTTAAACTATGGGATGAGAAACATATACGTATCATACTTTTATACATTGAACACAAGTACGAAAACGAACATTCCACGTACGGGTTTGAACAAAAAGCCTCAAATCAATTATCATTAGTTACACTTGTAGGGTGTAAACGTGAACTTATATTATGTGATCACATGGGCTTGACGAGCCTCATTCGGACGGTTCACTACTGTTAGCGGATGAAATATATTTTCGGGTCTAGTGTATGTTCTAACACTACGCAAAGGGTGCAAAACAGTTAAGTTTGATAATTGGGTGCCCGGGATACAAACAACAACTTTGGAATGCAAATGATTTTGATAATCATCTTATACTAAATCTTGTGGTTCAAATACAACGTTTACTAAAACACCTATTGAAATGTCCCGTTCTTATTGATTAAAAACGTTCCATATTAATTGATTTCGTTGCGAGATTTTGACCTCTATATGAGACGTTTTTCAAAGACTGCATTCATTTTAAAACAAACCATAACCTTTATTTCATCAATAAAGGTTTAAAAAGCTTTACGTAGATTATCAAATAATGATAATCTAAAATATCCTGTTTACACACGACCATTACATAATGGTTTACAATACAAATATGTTACAACAAAATAAGTTTCTTGAATGCAGTTTTTACACAATATCATACAAGCATGGACTCCAAATCTTGTCCTTATTTAAGTATGCAACAGCGGAAGCTCTTAATAATCACCTGAGAATAAACATGCTTAAAACGTCAACAAAAATGTTGGTGAGTTATAGGTTTAACCTATATATATCAAATCATAATAATAGACCACAAGATTTCATATTTCAATACACATCCCATACATAGAGATAAAAATCATTCATATGGTGAACACCTAGTAACCGACATTAACAAGATGCATATATAAGAATATCCCCATCATTCCGGGATCCTCCTTCGGACATGATATAAATTTCGAAGTACTAAAGCATCCGGTACTTTGGATGGGGTTTGTTAGGCCCAATAGATCTATCTTTAGGATTCGCGTCAATTAGGGTGTCTGTTCCCTGATTCTTAGATTACCAGACTTAATAAAAAGGGGCATATTCGATTTCGATAAATTCAACCATAGAATGTAGTTTCACGTACTTGTGTCTATTTTGTAAATCATTTATAAAACCTGCATGTATTCTCATCCCAAAAATATTAGATTTTAAAAGTGGGACTATAACTCACTTTCACAGATTTTTACTTCGTCGGGAAGTAAGACTTGGCCACTGGTTGATTCACGAACCTATAACAATATATACATATATATCAAAGTATGTTCAAAATATATTTACAACACTTTTAATATATTTTGATGTTTTAAGTTTATTAAGTCAGCTGTCCTCGTTAGTAACCTACAACTAGTTGTCCACAGTTAGATGTATAGAAATAAATCGATAAATATTATCTTGAATCAATCCATGACCCAGTGTATACGTATCTCAGTATTGATCACAACTCAAACTATATATATTTTGGAATCAACCTCAACCCTGTATAGCTAACTCCAACATTCACATATAGAGTGTCTATGGTTGTTCCGAAATATATATAGATGTGTCGACATGATAGGTCGAAACATTGTATACGTGTCTATGGTATCTCAAGATTACATAATATACAATACAAGTTGATTAAGTTATGGTTGGAATAGATTTGTTACCAATTTTCACGTAGCTAAAATGAGAAAAATTATCCAATCTTGTTTTACCCATAACTTCTTCATTTTAAATCCGTTTTGAGTGAATCAAATTGCTATGGTTTCATATTGAACTCTATTTTATGAATCTAAATAGAAAAAGTATAGGTTTATTGTCGGAAAAATAAGTTACAAGTCATTTTTGTAAAGGTAGTCATTTCAGTCGAAAGAACGACGTCTAGATGACCATTTTAGAAAACATACTTCCACTTTGAGTTTAACCATAATTTTTGGATATAGTTTCATGTTCATTATAAAAATCATTTTCTCAAAATAACAACTTTTAAATCAAAGTTTATCATAGTTTTTAATTAACTAACCCAAAACAGCCCGCGGTGTTACTACGACGGCGTAAATCCAGTTTTACGGTGTTTTTCGTGTTTCCAGGTTTTATATCATTAAGTTAGCATATCATATAGATATAGAACATGTGTTTAGTTTATTTTAAAAGTCAAGTTAGAAGGATTAACTTTTGTTTGCGAACAAGTTTAGAATTAACTAAACTAGGTTCTAGTGATTACAAGTTTAAACCTTCGAATAAGATAGCTTTATATGTATGAATCGAATGATGTTATGAACATCATTACTACCTTAAGTTCCTTGGATAAACCTACTGGAAAAGAGAAAAATGGATCTAGCTTCAACGGATCCTTGGATGGCTCGAAGTTCTTGAAGCAGAATCATGACACGAAAACAAGTTCAAGTAAGATCATCACTTGAAATAAGATTGTTATAGTTATAGAAATTGAACCAAAGTTTGAATATGATTATTACCTTGTATTAGAATGATAACCTACTGTAAGAAACAAAGATTTCTTGAGGTTGGATGATCACCTTACAAGATTGGAAGTGAGCTAGCAAACTTGAAAGTATTCTTGATTTTATGTAACTAGAACTTTTGGAATTTATGAAGAACACTTAGAACTTGAAGATAGAACTTGAGAGAGATCAATTAGATGAAGAAAATTGAAGAATGAAAGTGTTTGTAGGTGTTTTTGGTCGTTGGTGTATGGATTAGATATAAAGGATATGTAATTTTGTTTTCATGTAAATAAGTCATGAATGATTACTCATATTTTTGTAATTTTATGAGATATTTCATACTAGTTGCCAAATGATCTTTCCCACATGTGTTAGGTGACTCACATGGGCTGCTAAGAGCTGATCATTGGAGTGTATATACTAATAGTACATACATCTAAAAGCTGTGTATTGTACGAGTACGAATACGGGTGCATACGAGTAGAATTGTTGATGAAACTGGATGAGGATATAATTGTAAGCATTTTTGTTAAGTAGAAGTATTTTGATAAGTGTCTTGAAGGCTTTCAAATGTGTATGAATACATATTAAAACACTACATGTATATACATTTTAACTGAGTCGTTAAGTCATCGTTAGTCGTTACATGTAAGTGTTGTTTTGAAACCTTTAGGTTAACGATCTTGTTAAATGTTGTTAACCCAATGTTTATAATATCAAATGAGATTTTAAATTATTATATTATCATGATATTATCATGTATGAATATCTCTTAATATGATATATATACATTAAATGTCTTTACAACGATAATCGTTACATATATGTCTCGTTTAAAAATCATTAAGTTAGTAGTCTTGTTTTTACATATGTAGTTCATTGTTAATATACTTAATGATATATTTACTTATCATAGTATCATGTTAACTATATATATATCCATATATATGTCATCATATAGTTTTTACAAGTTTTAACGTTCGTGAATCACCGGTCAACTTGGGTGGTCAATTGTCTATATGAAACATATTTCAATTAATCAAGTGTTAACAAGTTTGATTGCTTAACATGTTGGAAACATTTAATCATGTAAATATCAATCTCAATTAATATATATAAACATGGAAAAGTTCGGGTCACTACAGTACCTACCCGTTAAATAAATTTCGTCCCGAAATTTTAAGCTGTTGAAGGTGTTGACGAATCTTCTGGAAATAGATGGGGGTATTTCTTCTTCATCTGATCTTCACGCTCCCAGGTGAACTCGGGTCCTCTACGAGCATTCCATCGAACCTTAACAATTGGTATCTTGTTTTGCTTAAGTCTTTTAACCTCACGATCCATTATTTCGACGGGTTCTTCGATGAATTGAAGTTTTTCGTTGATTTGGATTTCATCTAACGGAATAGTGAGATCTTCTTTAGCAAAACATTTCTTCAAATTCAAGACATGGAAAGTGTTATGTACAACCGCGAGTTGTTGAGGTAACTCTAGTCGGTAAGCTACTGGTCCGACACGATCAATAATCTTGAATGGTCCAATATACCTTGGATTTAATTTCCCTCGTTTACCAAATCGAACAACGCCTTTCCAAGGTGCAACTTTAAGCATGACCATCTCTCCAATTTCAAATTCTATATCTTTTCTTTTAATGTCAGCGTAGCTCTTTTGTCGACTTTGGGCGGTTTTCAACCGTTGTTGAATTTGGATGATCTTCTCGGTAGTTTCTTGTATAATCTCCGGACCCGTAATCTGTCTATCCCCCACTTCACTCCAACAAATCGGAGACCTGCACTTTCTACCATAAAGTGCTTCAAACGGCGCCATCTCAATGCTTGAATGGTAGCTGTTGTTGTAGGAAAATTCTGCTAACGGTAGATGTCGATCCCAACTGTTTCCGAAATCAATAACACATGCTCGTAGCATGTCTTCAAGCGTTTGTATCGTTCTTTCGCTCTACCCATCAGTTTGTGGATGATAGGCAGTACTCATGTCTAGACGAGTTCCTAATGCTTGCTGTAATGTCTGCCAGAATCTTGAAATAAATCTGCCATCCCTATCAGAGATAATAGAGATTGGTATTCCATGTCTGGAGACGACTTCCTTCAAATACAGTCGTGCTAACTTCTCCATCTTGTCATCTTCTCTTATTGGTAGGAAGTGTGCTGATTTGGTGAGACGATCAACTATTACCCAAATAGTATCAAAACCACTTGCAGTCCTTGGCAATTTAGTGATGAAATCCATGGTAATATTTTCCCATTTCCATTCTAGGATTTCGGGTTGTTGAAGTAGACCTGATGGTTTCTGATGCTCAGCTTTGACCTTAGAACACGTCAAACATTCTCCTACGTATTTAGCAACATCGGCTTTCATACTCGGCCACCAAAAATGTTTCTTGAGATCCTTGTACATCTTCCCCGTTCCAGGATGTATTGAGTATCTGGTTTTATGAGCTTCTCTAAGTACCATTTCTCTCATATCTCTAAATTTTGGTACCCAAATCCTTTCAGCCCTATACCGGGTTCCGTCTTCCCGAATATTAAGATGCTTCTTCGATCCTTTGGGTATTTCATCCTTTAAATTTCCCTCTTTTAAAACTCCTTGTTGCGCCTCCTTTATTTGAGTAGTAATGTTATTATGAATCATTATATTCATAGATTTTACTCGAATGGATTCTCTGTCCTTCCTGCTCAAGGCATCGGCTACCACATTTGCCTTCCCCGGGTGGTAACGAACCTCAAAGTCGTAATCATTCAATAATTCAATCCACCTACGCTGCCTCATATTCAGTTGTTTCTGATTAAATATGTGTTGAAGACTTTTGTGGTCGGTATATATAATACTTTTGACCCCATATAAGTAGTGCCTCCAAGTCTTTAATGCAAAAACAACCGCGCCTAATTCCAAATCATGCGTCGTATAATTTTGTTCGTGAATCTTCAATTGTCTAGACGCATAAGCAATCACCTTCGTTCGTTGCATTAATACAAAACCGAGACCTTGCTTTGATGCATCACAATAAATCACAAAATCATCATTCCCTTCAGGCAATGACAATATAGGTGCCGTAGTTAGCTTTTTCTTCAATAACTGAAACGCTTTCTCTTGTTCATCATTCCATTCAAAATTCTTCCCTTTATGCGTTAATGCAGTCAAGGGTTTTGCTATTCTGGAAAAGTCTTGGATGAACCTTCTGTAGTAACCAGCTAGTCCTAAAAACTGGCGTATGTGTTTCGGAGTTTTTGGGGTATCCCACTTTTCAACAGTTTCTATCTTTGCCGGATCCACCTTAATACCTTCTTTGTTCACTATGTGACCGAGGAATTGAACTTCTTCCAACCAAAATGCACACTTTGAAAACTTAGCGTACAATTCTTCCTTCCTCAATACTTCTAACACCTTTCTCAAATGTTCACCGTGTTCTTGGTCATTCTTTGAGTAAATAAGTATGTCATCAATGAAAACAATGACAAACTTGTCAAGGTATGGTCCACACACTCGGTTCATAAGGTCCATGAACACAGCTGGTGCATTAGTTAAACCAAACGGCATGACCATAAACTCATAATGACCGTAACGTGTTCTGAAAGCAGTCTTTGGAATATCATCTTCTTTCACCCGCATTTGATGATACCCGGAACGTAAGTCAATCTTTGAATAAACAGACGAGCCTTGTAGTTGATCAAATAAGTCATCGATTCTCGGTAGTGGGTAGCGGTTCTTGATGGTAAGTTTGTTCAACTCTCGGTAGTCGATACACAACCTGAATGTACCATCTTTCTTCTTGACAAACAAAACAGGAGCTCCCCACGGTGATGTGCTTGGTCGAATGAAACCATGCTCTAAAAGTTCTTGTAATTGGCTTTGCAGTTCTTTCATCTCACTGGGTGCGAGTCTGTAAGGAGCACGAGCTATTGGTGCAGCTCCTGGTACAAGATCTATTTGAAATTCAACAGATCGATGTGGAGGTAGTCCCGGTAATTCTTTCGAAAATACATCGGGAAATTCTTTTGCGACGGGAACATCATTGATGCTCTTTTCTTCAGTTTGTACTTTCTCGACGTGTGCTAGAACAGCATAGCAACCTTTTCTTATTAGTTTTTGTGCCTTCAAATTACTAATAAGATGTAGCTTCATGTTGCCCTTTTCTCCGTACACCATTAAGGGTTCTCCTTCTTCTCGTACAATGCGAATTGCATTTTTATAACATACGATCTCTGCTTTCACCTTCTTCAGCCAGTCCATACCAACTATTACATCAAAACTCCCTAACTCTACTGGTATCAAATAAATCTTAAATATTTTGCTACCCAGTTTAATTTCTCGATTCCGGCATATATTATCTGCTGAAATTAATTTACTGTTTGCTAATTCGAGTAAAAATTTACTATCCAAAGGCGTCAATGGACAACTTAATTTAGCACAAAAATCTCTACTCATATAGCTTCTATCCGCACCCGAATCAAATAAAACGTAAGCAGATTTATTGTCAATAAGAAACGTACTCGTAACAAGCTCCGGGTCTTCCTGTGCCTCTGCCGCATTAATATTGAAAACTCTTCCGCGGCCTTGTCCATTCGTGTTCTCCTGGTTCGGGCAATTTCTAATAATGTGGCCCGGTTTTCCACATTTATAACAAACTACATTGGCATAACTTGCTCCGACACTACTTGCTCCGCCATTACTCGTTCCAACACCATTTGTTCCTTTCGTTCTATTAACCCCTGGTCCGTAGACCTCACACTTCGCCGCGCTATGACCATTTCTTTTACACTTGTTGCAAAATTTGGTGCAGAACCCCGAGTGATACTTTTCACACCTTTGGCATAGCTGCTTCTGATTGTTGTTGTTGTTGCGGTTATTATTGTTGTTGGGATGATTGTTGTAGTTGCTGCTATTGTTGTTGTTGTTGTTGTTGGGCCGTTTGTTGTAGTTGCGATTGATGTTGCGATTGTTGGGATAATTGTTGCGATTATTGTTGTAATTGCTGTTGTTGTTGTATTGGTGATTCTTATCACCGTTTTCCTCCCACTTTCTTTTGACTTGCTTCACATTGGCCTCTTCACCAGTCTGTTCTTTAATTCTTTCTTCAATCTGGTTCACTAGTTTGTGAGCCATTCAACATGCCTGTTGTATGGAGGCGGGCTCGTGTGAACTTATATCTTCTTGGATTCTTTCCGGTAATCCTTTCACAAACGCGTCGATCTTCTCTTCCTCATCTTCGAATGCTCCCGGACACAATAGGCACAATTCTGTGAATCGTCTTTCGTACGTGGTAATATCAAATCCTTGGGTTCGTAACCCTCTAAGTTCTGTCTTGAGCTTATTGACCTCGGTTCTGGGACGGTACTTCTCGTTCATCAAGTGCTTGAATGCTGACCACGGTAGTGCGTACGCATCGTCTTGTCCCACTTGCTCTAGATAGGTATTCCACCATGTTAACGCAGAACCTGTGAAGGTATGCGTAGCATACTTCACTTTATCCTCTTCAGTACACTTACTTATGGCAAACACCGATTCGACCTTCTCGGTCCACCGTTTCAATCCGATCGGTCCTTCGGTTCCATCAAATTCCAAAGGTTTGCAGGCAGTGAATTCTTTGTAGGTGCATCCTACACGATTTCCTGTACTGCTAGATCCAAGGTTATTGTTGGTATGTAGCGCATCCTGTACTGCGGCTATGTTTGAAGCTAGAAAAGTACGGAATTCCTCTTCATTCATATTCACGGTGTGTCGAGTAGTCGGTGCCATTTCCTTCAAAATAGTCAAATCGTAACAAGTTAATCATACAGAATATTAAGAGTAGTTAATAGTATTTCGTAGCATAATATGAACTCATTTATAAAAGCTTTTTCTTCATATTAGCGTTTTATAAGTTTAAATTCGGGTAGTACCTACCCGTTAAGTTCATACTTAGTAGCTAATATACAATTCAACTACTACAATTCTATATGAAAAACTGATTATAATAATATTTCGCGTTCAAACTTTTACACAATATTTTACAAACTTACAATACCGCTTATTTTACATATAGCATGAAATATAGCACACAATAAATTTGATACAAGATGGTTGTGAAGATAATTCTAGCTAGTACACAAGTCGTTCAGCAAAGGCAATAAAGACACGTAATTCATACGTCCAGAAACAAGTCATGCATTCTGGTTTTACTAGGATTACTTCCCATCCTTGGTCTTGTGGAACATAACCGTTATGGCCGTTGATAAGACAGCGTGTTGTAACGTCGTCAAAGGGACGAGGGTTACGTAATGTCCAACAGTCCCGTAACAATCTAAAAACCTCATTTCTTACCCCAATTACCGACTCCGTCACTTGTGGGAACGTTTTCTTTAATAGTTGTAGCCCGATGTTCTTGTTCTCACTTTTGTGAGAAGCGAACATTACTAATCCGTAAGCATAACATGCTTCTTTATGTTGCATGTTAGCCGCTTTTTCTAAATCACGAAGTCCAATATTCGGATACATTGAGTCAAAATAATTTCTTAACCCGTTGCGTAAAATAGCATTTGGGTTCCCCGCAATATATGCGTCAAAGTAAACATATCGTAACTTATGGGTTTCCCAATGTGATATCCCCCATCTTTCAAACGAAAGTCTCTTATAAACTAAGACATTCTTGGAACGTTCTTCGAATGTCTTACAAACTGATCTCGCGTTAAATAGTTGCGCCGAGGAATTCTGACCGACTCTAGACAGGATTTCATCAATCATGTCTCCGGGTAGGTCTCTTAAAATATTGGGTTGTCTATCCATTTTGTGTTTTTAAACTGTAAAATAGACAAGAGTTAGATTCATAAAAAAATACTTATTAATACAAGCAATTTTTACATATATCATAAAGCATAAGCACACTATATTACATATATTACACCACACGAATACAACTATCTTATTCCGACTCACTCATTTCTTCTTCTTCGGTTTTGGTTCGTTTTGCCAAGTTTCTAGGGATATATGATGTTCCCCTAATACTAGCTGTCGTTTTCCACAACGGTTTAGAAAAACCTGGTTGTTTAGAGGTTCCCGGGTCATTGTTACAACTTAAGGACTTCGGGGGTTGACGATACATATAAAGTTCATCGGGGTAGGAATCAGATTTCTCTATTTTTATGCCCTTTCCCTTATTGTTCTCTTTTGCCTTTTTAAATTCAGTTGGGGTAATTTCTATAACATCATCGGAATTCTCGTCGGAATCCGATTCATCGGAGAATTGGTAATCCTCCCAATATTTTGCTTCCTTGGCGGAAACACCATTGACCATAATTAACCTTGGTCGGTTGGTTGTGGATTTTCTTTTACTTAACCGTTTTATTATTACCCCCACCGGTTCTATTTCTTCATCCGGTTCCGATTCTTCTTCCGGTTCCGATTCTTCTTCCGGTTCCGACTCTTCTTCCGATTCCTCTTCGGGAACTTGTGAATCAGTCCACGAATCATTCCAATTTACATTTGACTCTTCATTATTATTAGGTGAGTCAATGAGACTTGTTCTAGATGTAGACATCTATCACATAATATCAAACACGTTAAGAGATTAATATAGCACATAATATTCACATGTTAAAAATATATAGTTTCCAACAAAATTTGGTAAGCAATCTTTTTTTTTTTTTTTCAAGTAAACACGGTCGAAGTCCAGACTCACTAATGCATCCTAACAAACTCGATAAGACACACTAATGCAAAATTCTGGTTCTCTAAGACCAACGATCGGATACCAACTGAAATGTCCCGTTCTTATTGATTAAAAACGTTCTATATTAATTGATTTCGTTGCGAGGTTTTGACCTCTATATGAGACGTTTTTCAAAGACTGCATTCATTTTAAAACAAACCATAACCTTTATTTCATCAATAAAGGTTTAAAAAGCTTTACGTAGATTATCAAATAATGATAATCTAAAATATCCTGTTTACACACGACCAATACATAATGGTTTACAATACAAATATGTTACAACAAAATAAGTTTCTTGAATGCAGTTTTTACACAATATCATACAAGCATGGACTCCAAATCTTGTCCTTATTTAAGTATGCGACAGCGGAAGCTCTTAATAATCACCTGAGAATAAACATGCTTAAAACGTCAACAAAAATGTTGGTGAGTTATAGGTTTAACCTATATATATCAAATCATAATAATAGACCACAAGATTTCATATTTCAATACACATCCCATACATAGAGATAAAAATCATTCATATGGTGAACACCTGGTAACCGACATTAACAAGATGCATATATAAGAATATCCCCATCATTCCGGGATCCTCCTTCGGACATGATATAAATTTCGAAGTACTAAAGCATCCGGTACTTTGGATGGGGTTTGTTAGGCCCAATAGATCTATCTTTAGGATTCGCGTCAATTAGGGTGTCTGTTCCCTAATTCTTAGATTACCAGACTTAATAAAAAGGGGCATATTCGATTTCGATAAATTCAACCATAGAATGTAGTTTCACGTACTTGTGTATTTTGTAAATCATTTATAAAACCTGCATGTATTCTCATCCCAAAAATATTAGATTTTAAAAGTGGGACTATAACTCACTTTCACAGATTTTTACTTCGTCGGGAAGTAAGACTTGGCCACTGGTTGATTCACGAACCTATAACAATATATACATATATATCAAAGTATGTTCAAAATATATTTACAACACTTTTAATATATTTTGATGTTTTAAGTTTATTAAGTCAGCTGTCCTCGTTAGTAACCTACAACTAGTTGTCCACAGTTAGATGTATAGAAATAAATCGATAAATATTATCTTGAATCAATCCGCGACCCAGTGTATACGTATCTCAGTATTGATCACAACTCAAACTATATATATTTTGGAATCAACCTCAACCCTGTATAGCTAACTCCAACATTCACATATAGAGTGTCTAAGGTTGTTCCGAAATATATATAGATGTGTCGACATGATAGGTCGAAACATTGTATACGTGTCTATGGTATCTCAAGATTACATAATATACAATACAAGTTGATTAAATTATGGTTGGAATAGATTTGTTGCCAATTTTCACGTAGCTAAAATGAGAAAAATTATCCAATCTTGTTTTACCCATAACTTCTTCATTTTAAATCCGTTTTGAGTGAATCAAATTGCTATGGTTTCATATTGAACTCTATTTTCTGAATCTAAACAGAAAAAGTATAGGTTTATAGTCGGAAAAATAAGTTACAAGTCATTTTTGTAAAGGTAGTCATTTCAGTCGAAAGAACGACGTCTAGATGACCATTTTAGAAAACATACTTCCACTTTGAGTTTAACCATAATTTTTGGATATAGTTTCATGTTCATAATAAAAATCATTTTCTCAGAATAACAACTTTTAAATCAAAGTTTATCATAGTTTTTAATTAACTAACCCAAAACAGCCCGCGGTGTTACTACGACGGCGTAAATCCAGTTTTACGGTGTTTTTCGTGTTTCCAGGTTTTATATCATTAAGTTAGCATATCATATAGATATAGAACATGTGTTTAGTTAATTTTAAAAGTCAAGTTAGAAGGATTAACTTTTGTTTGCGAACAAGTTTAGAATTAACTAAACTATGTTCTAGTGATTACAAGTTTAAACCTTCGAATAAGATAGCTTTATATGTATGAATCGAAAGATGTTATGAACATCATTACTACCTTAAGTTCCTTGGATAAACCTACTGGAAAATAGAAAAATGGATCTAGCTTCAACGGATCCTTGGATGGCTCGAAGTTCTTGAAGCAGAATCATGACACGAAAACAAGTTCAAGTAAGATCATCACTTGAAATAAGATTGTTATAGTTATAGAAATTGAACCAAAGTTTGAATATGATTATTACCTTGTATTAGAATGATAACCTACTGTAAGAAACAAAGATTTCTTGAGGTTGGATGATCACCTTACAAGATTAGGAGTGAGCTAGCAAACTTGAAAGTATTCTTGATTTTATGTAACTAGAACTTTTGGAATTTATGAAGAACACTTAGAACTTGAAGATAGAACTTGAGAGAGATCAATTAGATGAAGAAAATTGAAGAATGAAAGTATTTGTAGGTGTTTTTGGTCGTTGGTATATGGATTAGATATAAAGGATATGTAATTTTGTTTTCATGTAAATAAGTCATGAATGATTACTCATATTTTTGTAATTTTATGAGATATTTCATGCTAGTTTCCAAATGATGGTTCCCACATGTGTTAGGTGACTCACATGGGCTGCTAAGAGCTGATCATTGGAGTGTATATACAAATAGTACATACATCTAAAAGCTGTGTATTGTACGAGTACGAATACGGGTGCATACGAGTAGAATTGTTGATGAAACTGAACGAGGATGTAATTGTAAGCATTTTTGTTAAGTAGATGTATTTTGATAAGTGTATTGAAGGCTTTCAAATGTGTATGAATACATATTAAAACACTACATGTATATACATTTTAACTGAGTCGTTAAGTCATCGTTAGTCGTTACATGTAAGTGTTGTTTTGAAACCTTTAGGTTAATGATCTTGTTAAATGTTGTTAACCCAATGTTTATAATATCAAATGAGATTTTAAATTATTATATTATCATGATATTATCATGTATGAATATCTCTTAATATGATATATATATACATTAAATGTCTTTACAACGATAATCGTTACATATATGTCTCGTTTAAAAATCATTAAGTTAGTAGTCTTGTTTTTACATATATAGTTCATTGTTAATATACTTAATGATATATTTAATTATCATAGTATCATGTTAACTATATATATATATCCATATATATGTCATCATATAGTTTTTACAAGTTTTAACGTTCGTGAATCACCGGTCAACTTGGGTGGTCAATTGTCTATATGAAATATATTTCAATTAATCAAGTCTTAACAAGTTTGATTGCTTAACATGTTGGAAACATTTAATCATGTAAATATCAATCTCAATTAATATATATAAACATGGAAAAGTTCGGGTCACTACACCTATGATTTCACCAACGTTTTTCGTTGACAGTTTTCTATATGTTTCTCAGGTTCATACTTGGCTATTTGATACATGCTTCCGCGTACACTCATATTTGCTTGGAGTCAAGCATGCATGCATACACTCGGGGTCAAGCATACATACATACATACGCTAGTGATAGCACCTTTGGATTCAAACATATTGTTTACATACTTACGCTATTTATAGCAACCGCGATTTTAAACTAATTATGTCGCAAGTTACCTCATTTATAATTTATACTTTTGCAAACATAAAATTGTTGTCGAATGGTTTTGTAAACTAAACTTTGCAAGCATGATACGTTTCAAAAGAATGTGACATAATTTTGGTCAAACGAGTCTCATATAGGGACTACGACCACGTTTCGGGACCTCAGTTAGCGACGCCGTCAATGACGATTTTGGTCGGGTCGCCACAATATAGATATAGAACATGTGTTTAGTTAATTTTAAAAGTCAAGTTAGAAGGATTAACTTTTGTTTGCGAACAAGTTTAGAATTAACTAAACTATGTTCTAGTGATTACAAGTTTAAACCTTCGAATAAGATAGCTTTATATGTATGAATCGAATGATGTTATGAACATCATTACTACCTCAAGTTTTCTGGATAAAACTACTGGAAATGAGAAAAATGGATCTAGCTTCAAAGGATCCTTGGATGGCTTGAAAGTTCTTGAAGCAGAATCATGACACGAAAACAGTTCAAGTAAGATTTTCACTCGAAATAAGATTGTTATAGTTGTAGAAATTGAATCAAAGTTTGAATATGAATATTACCTTGAATTATAAAGATAACCTACTATAAATAACAAAGGTTGCTTGATCTTAGATGATTACTTGGAATGGATTAGAAAGCTTGGAAGTAGACTTGCAAACTTGGAAGTATTCTTGATTTTTATGAAACTATACTTATGGAATTTATGAAGAATACTTAGAACTTGAAGATGGAACTTGAGAGAGATAAATTAGATGAAGAAAATTGAAGAATGAAAGTGTTTGTAGGTGTTTTTGGTCGTTGGTATATGGATTAGATATAAAGGATATGTAATTTTGTTTTCATGTAAATAAGTCATGAATGATTACTAATATTTTTGTAATTTTATGAGATATTTCATGCTAGTTGCCAAATGATGGTTCCCACATGTGTTAGGTGACTCACATGGGCTACTAAGAGCTGATAATTGGAGTGTATATACCAATAGTACATACATCTAAAAGCTGTGTATTGTACGAGTACGAATACAGGTGCATACGAGTAGAATTGTTGATGAAACTGAATGAGGATGTAATTGTAAGCATTTTTGTTAAGTAGAAGTACTTTGATATGTGTCTTGAAGTCTTTTAAAAGTGTAAGAATACATATCAAAACACAACATGTATATACATTCTAATGGAGTCGTTAAGTCTTCGTTAGTCGTTACATGTAAGTGTTGTTTTGAAACCTTTAAGTTAACGATCTCAATTAATGTTGTTAACCCAATGTTTATTATATCAAATGAGATGTTAAATTATTATGTTATAATGATATTATGATGTATGAATATCTCTTAATATGATATATACATTAAAATATCTTTACAACGATAATCGTTACATATAAGTCTCGTTTCGTAATTCTTGAGTTAGTAGTCTTGTTTTTACATATGTAGTTCATTGTCAACACACTTAATGATATATTTAAATATCATTTTATCATGTTAAATATAGTGTATCAATATCTTAATATGATACGTATGTATTTAGTAGACGTTATCATAACGATAATCGTTATATATATCATTTCGAGTTTCTTAACTTAGTAATCTCATTTCTTATGTATATCACACATTGTTAATATACTTAGTGAGATACTTACTAATCATAATCTCATGTCAACCATATATATATATATATATATATATATATATATATATATATATATATATATATATATATATGTCTATATATACCACAACATGTAGTTTTTACAAATTTGTAACGTTCGTGAATCGCCGGTCAACTTGGGTGATCAATTGTCTATATGAAACTTATTTCATTTAATCAAGTCTTAACAAGTTTGATTGCTTAACACGTTGGAAACATTTAGTCATGTAAATATCAATCTCAATTAATATATATAAACATGGAAAAGTTTGGGTCACTACAAAAAGAGCGTTCCAATACATATTAAAGAAGAAATTGTGTTAGCCGGGGAATCTCAACTCCCGGTAAACCCAGAGGAGGTTCCAGCTCCACCCAGCTTTAGTTTTTCGGAGTCACAGTATCGTTGGCATGGAATCATGATCCCGGGAGTAAACGAAGATCATCCATTTCTAAACGAACATGGACATTGGGCCAGATACACCGCCAACGAGCGGGTTGTGCAGATTACGCCTGGCAGATTTCGGTTCATGACCACTGGTACATATTCTCGTACACATGATTCAGACAGTTCGTCATCATATTCTCCTACACATGACTCAGACAGTTCGTCATCAGACGAGATCAGTGAGGAAGAGGATTTCGCTAATGAAATACTCCCTCCGTCCCAAATTAACTTTCCCACTTGACTTTTTAAGTCTTTTATCTACAACTTTGACTATAATTATTTTGATTTGTGTTATATAATACTTGATGAATGTTATACCAATAAAAACAAAATTAAAAACCGAATCCAACAATATAAATTTTATCAATTATTGTATAACACAAGCCGAAATAATTACGGTCAAAGTTGTTAAAGGAAGACTTGAAAAAGTCAAATGGGACAGTTAATTTGGGACGGAGGGAGTAAAAGAAGTCACTAAGGAGAAATTCCAACTTGCTATAGATAATAAAAACAACCACAAAAATAAAAAGCCCTTAATTATTAAAAAGGAACAGGACCATTCGATCCATAACCACCCTTATTGTATTAAACCCACTGAGGCAATGGGTACCTCAAAACCCCAACCAAAAATTAAATACACTGATAGAATGTCTGTCGGACCTTGCACACACAAACAATTGGCAGAGAGAACCAAATGGAAAGAAGTTTCGGATAGTTCTGAATAAACGACGTCGCAACCATAAATCTTCCATGCGCTATTCTATTTCTTATGAGTGCTACTCTATCTTGTTATGTAGAATAAGCATATGTAAAATATCGGTATTGTATGGTATTGTATTATTTTGGTTTATTAATAATAAATGCATGGAATGATTATTTGTATTATTACTACTTACTATTATTATTATTATATAATAACGTAGTAACTCGCTATAATTTTTCATAGTGGAATATTATTAGGATTTTAGTAGTTAATTCCTTGTACTAGCTATTATGTATGAACTTAACGGGTACGTTATACCCTAGAAATAATTATAAAATGCTAATAAGAAGAAAAAGCTTTTATAATAATTGGTTCATATTATTAATATGCTACGATTAACTATTGATAACTCATTTTACCTATAATATTCTATATGATTAAATTATCTCTGTTGTGTTTATTGAAGAAACATGTCTCAAATGTCGGATGCTGAGTTTGAGGAACTAGTCAAGAAACGTGTGAATGAAAGAATTGCTGCAGCCGAGGCAGTAAAAGCAACAGCCGAAGCAGCAGCCAAAGAAGCAGCCGTAAATACAAACTCACGAAACGGATGCTCATACAAAACTTTTCAGGATGCAAACCACAGACGTTTAGTGGAACTGAGAGACCAGTCGGTCTAACCCGATGGTTTGAAAAGATGGAGTCTGTTTTCAAAATCAGTAATTGTGCGGACGGAGACAAGTCAAAGTATGCTTCGTGCACGTTGCAAGACGGTGCACTTACTTGGTGGAACAATTATGCTAAAGCAGAAGGAGTAGATACGGCATACGATATCTCTTGGGAAGAACTGAAAAAGATGCTAATTGAGGAGTACTGTCCTCGAAACGAGATCAGAAAAATGGAATCTGAGTTACGTAATCTGAAGGTTTTCGGCGCGAATCTCAATAATTATGAAAAGTGTTTCATGGAACTAGCCTTGTTGTGTCCCGAATTGGTGCCAAACGAGAAACGAAAGATAGAAATGTATATTGACGGTTTATCGATCAATATCAAAGGAAATGTTACATCGTCCAAACCGAATACGATGCAGGAAGCCATAACAATGGCACACCAACTCATGGACCAGATCACAGAGAGTTCGATTAAGGCACCAATTACCGAAGTCAAGACAACTGAAGGAAAGAGGAAATGGGAAGACTATACGGGAAAAAGTACTCACCTGAAGAAACAAGAAACTTTTAAAGGTAAATAAGATGGGGCAACTGCTAGTCCAAACTATAAGGGACCCCATCCGTTCTGCAAAAGATGTTACACACATCATGCAGGTTATTGCCAAGTGGTCTGTGATAAGTGCAACAAGAAAGGACATGTGGTGAAAGATTGTTATGCCACCGTTTCTGAAGTAAAGACAAAACCGACCAATGTCAAGAAATGTTTTGGATGCGGGAAGTCTGGTCACTTTATAAATCAATGCCCTGATAAGGAGAAGAACAAAGAACCCGCACGTGGGAGGGCATTTAATGTTAGTACCAGTGAAGCACGTGAGGATCCTAATCTTGTCACGGGTACGTTTACCGTTAATAATCAACTAGCTTCTATTATGTTTGATACGGGTGCTGATAGATGTTATATGTGTAAAGACTTTAGTTCTAAACTAAAATGTGCATCATTGCCTCTAGACGATAAATATACTATTGAATTAGCTAATGGTAAACTGATAAAAGCCGATAAAATTTGCGATGGTTGCGAAATAAATCTCGCTGGTGAAACCTTCAAAATCGATTTGATACTCGTAGAATTAGGAAGTTTTGACGTAATCGTTGGCATGGACTGGATGTCCAAAATAAGAGCGGAAGTTGTTTGCACTGAGAAAGCGATCTGCATCCCTCGAAAGGATGAAACGTCATTAATGATTTATGGGGAGAAGAGCAACTCAAAGCTGAACTTTATCAGCTGTATGAAGGCCCAAAAACTTATAAGAAAAGGTTGTTATGCTACTCTGGCACACGTAAAGAAGATTGATACTGAAGAAAGAAGCATTGATGACATGCCGGTTGTAAGAGAATATCTCAGAGTATTTCCAGAAGAATTACTGGGGCTACCTCCACACGGATGTGTAGAATTCCAGATTGATCTCGTACCAGGAGCCGAACCTGTAGCCCGATCCCCATATAGACTTGTGTAACAGACTGAAACCCGGGCTAGTTGTAAGTTGTCCATTTTGCCCTAAGAGTTTGTGCTTAGTCTTAAGTGCTTTTATTTTAATTATTTAATTAGTGTTTTATTATAATTGTGTTGTGACCAGTTTGTGACAAGGGTCCCAGAACAGGTTTGTTTATTTTATTTAGACCTCGTTTGGGTTACCTAATCCTGTACGAAAGATATCTGATAACTGGTAAATACCCGTGTGTTGCACAGTGTGGGAATTAATCCCAAATATGTGACTAGTGTACTGCCTTCTTCTTTCCATTTCTAGAATTTTCCCACACACACCCGTACCTTCATCCCTCCCACCTAACCAAACCCTAATTCTCCATTGTTGATCTTGAGCTCGAATTGGTCTTGAAATCACGTTCTTTACACTCTACTGATTCTTTTAAGGTATGAATCATGAGCTTTCATGATCAATTTAGTGTTAAAATGGTGTTTTTAAGTGTATTTGTTCATAAGCTTGATTTTGTGTCAAAATCCATGGATTTGATGTTGTTATGGTCAAAACTTTATGGGTTTATAGTCTATAATATGTAGTAATTGAGTTGTGGTAAGTTTTGGTGTCGAAAACGAGCTCTAGATCGAGTTTTGGTGAATTTAGCTTGAAGTCCGTTGAAATGTCCCGTTCTTATTGATTAAAAACGTTCCATATTAATTGATTTCGTTGCGAGGTTTTGACCTCTATATGAGACGTTTTTCAAAGACTGCATTCATTTTTAAAACAAACCATAACCTTTATTTCATAGATAAAGGTTTTAAAAAGCTTTACGTAGATTATCAAATAATGATAATCTAAAATATCCTGTTTACACACGACCATTACATAATGGTTTACAATACAAATATGTTACAACAAAATAAGTTTCTTGAATGCAGTTTTTACACAATATCATACAAGCATGGACTCCAAATCTCGTCCTTATTTAAGTATGCGACAGCGGAAGCTCTTAATAATCACCTGAGAATAAACATGCTTAAAACGTCAACAAAAATGTTGGTGAGTTATAGGTTTAACCTATATATATAAAATCATAATAATAGACCACAAGATTTCATATTTCAATACACATCCCATACATAGAGATAAAAAATCATTCATATGGTGAACACCTGGTAACCGACATTAACAAGATGCATATATAAGAATATCCCCATCATTCCGGGACACCCTTCGGATATGATATAAATTTCGAAGTACTAAAGCATCCGGTACTTTGGATGGGGCTTGTTGGGCCCGATCGATCTATCTTTAGGATTCGCGTCAATTAGGGTGTCTGTTCCCTAATTCTTAGATTACCAGACTTAATAAAAAGGGGCATATTCGATTTCGATAATTCAAGCATAGAATGTAGTTTCACTTACTTGTGTCTATTTTGTAAATCATTTATAAAACCTGCATGTATTCTCATCCCAAAAATATTAGATTTTAAAAGTGGGACTATAACTCACTTTCACAGATTTTTACTTCGTCGAGAAGTAAGACTTGGCCACTGGTTGATTCACGATCCTATAACAATATATACATATATATATCAAAGTATATTCAAAATATATTTACAACACTTTTAATATATTTTGATGTTTTAAGTTTATTAAGTCAGCTGTCCTCGTTAGTAACCTACAACTAGTTGTCCACAGTTAGATGTACAGAAATAAATCGATAAATATTATCTTGAATCAATCCACGACCCAGTGTATACGTATCTCAGTATTGATCACAACTCAAACTATATATATTTTGGAATCAACCTCAACCCTGTATAGCTAACTCCAACATTCACATATAGAGTGTCTATGTTTGTTCCGAAATATATATAGATGTGTCGACATGATAGGTCGAAACATTGTATACGTGTCTATGGTATCTCAAGATTACATAATATACAATACAAGTTGATTAAGTTATGGTTGGAATAGATTTGTTACCAATTTTCACGTAGCTAAAATGAGAAAAATTATCCAATCTTGTTTTACCCATAACTTCTTCATTTTAAATCCGTTTTGAGTGAATCAAATTGCTATGGTTTTATATTGAACTCTATTTTATGAATCTAAACAGAAAAAGTATAGGTTTGTAGTCGGAAAAATAAGTTACAAGTCGTTTTTGTAAAGGTAGTCATTTCAGTCGAAAGAACGATGTCTAGATGACCATTTTAGAAAACATACTTCCACTTTGAGTTTAACCATAATTTTTGGATATAGTTTCATGTTCATAATAAAAATCATTTTCCCAGAATAACAACTTTTAAATCAAAGTTTATCATAGTTTTTAATTAACTAACCCAAAACAGCCCGCGTGTTACTATGACGGCGTAAATCCGGTTTTACGGTGTTTTTCGTGTTTCCAGGTTTTAAATCATTAAGTTAGCATATCATATAGATATAGAACATGTGTTTAGTTGATTTTAAAAGTCAAGTTAGAAGGATTAACTTTTGTTTGCGAACAAGTTTAGAATTAACTAAACTATGTTCTAGTGATTACAAGTTTAAACCTTCGAATAAGATAGCTTTATATGTATGAATCGAATGATGTTATGAACATCATTACTACCTTAAGTTCCTTGGATAAACCTACTGGAAAAGAGAAAAATGGATCTAGCTTCAATGGATCCTTGGATGGCTCGAAGTTCTTGAAGCAGAATCATGACACGAAAACAAGTTCAAGTAAGATCATCACTTGAAATAAGATTGTTATAGTTATAGAAATTGAACCAAAGCTTGAATATGATTATTACCTTGTATTAGAATGATAACCTACTGTAAGAAACAAAGATTTCTTGAGGTTGGATGATCACCTTACAAGATTGGAAGTGAGCTAGCAAACTTGAAAGTATTCTTGATTTTATGTAACTAGAACTTGTAGAATATATGAAGAACACTTAGAACTTGAAGATAGAACTTGAGAGAGATCAATTAGATGAAGAAAATTGAAGAATGAAAGTGTGTGTAGGTGTTTTTGGTCGTTGGTGTATGGATTAGATATAAAGGATATGTAATTTTGTTTTCATGTAAATAAGTCATGAATGATTACTCATATTTTTGTAATTTTATGAAATATTTCATGCTAGTTGCCAAATGATGGTTCCCACATGTGTTAGGTGACTCACATGGGCTGCTAAGAGCTGATCATTGGAGTGTATATACCAATAGTACATACATCTAAATGCTGTGTATTGTACGAGTACGAATACGGGTGCATAAGAGTAGAATTGTTGATGAAACTGAACGAGGATGTAATTGTAAGCATTTTTGTTAATTAGAAGTATTTTGATAAGTGTATTGAAGTCTTTCAAAAGTGTATAAATACATATTAAAACCCTACATGTATATACATTTTAACTGAGTCGTTAAGTCATCGTTAGTCGTTACATGTAAGTGTTGTTTTGAAACCATTAGGTTAACGATCTTGTTAAATGTTGTTAACCCAATGTTTATAATATCAAATGAGATTTTAAATTATTATATTATCATGATATTATCATGTATGAATATCTCTTAATATGATATATATATATTAAATGTCTTTACAACGATAATCGTTACATATATGTCTCGTTTAAAAATCTTTAAGTTAGTAGCCTTGTTTTTACATATGTAGTTCATTGTTAATATACTTAATGATATGTTTACTTATCATAGTATCATGTTAACTATATATATATCCATATATATGTCATCATATAGTTTTTACAAGTTTTAACGTTCGTGAATCACCGGTCAACTTGGGTGGTCAATTGTCTATATGAAACATATTTCAATTAATCAAGTCTTAACAAGTTTGATTGCTTAACATGTTGGAAACATTTAATCATGTAAATATCAATCTCAATTAATATATATAAACATGGAAAAGTTCGGGTCACTACATCCGTAGGCTGTGTTCAGAATCTGCAGATGATGAACACAGTCGGCCGACTGTCGGTCGACAGTCGACCGAATGGCTAGTGAACCGACAGACTGAGTTCGACTTTCAGCCGATTGTGGTGATACCAAATAAGTCGACCGATTGAGAAAGTCAGTCGACCGGTTGTGTCAAAAGTCGACCGACTGTCTATGTCAGTCGACCGATTGAGGAGACAGTCGACCGACTGTGTGTACAGGGCAGAATGTTTTACCAAAGTGCCTTTTTCTAGCCGTTATGCTGCCCGTTTATATTTTGGTGTTCAGGATGTAAATTTTGAAAGTGCATAAGTGTTAAGCATGAAAATTTTAGCGGACGCATTTTTTATGCATTTGCTATAATTCGCTGTCAGTGTGTCTAATCTTGATGGGAACACTATTCTAACTTGGTTTTTGTTGTTCTCAGGAGATAAGGACAAGGAAGAAGCTCAGAAATAATAACTGAGCAGTTGCTGGTAATTGGTGAGTGGGTCTATCTACGGATAGAGTTTAAGTAGCATATCATGCTACTGTGGTTAACTCTTTTACCATGCATAGTGTAGGAATTGCCATGATAGAATAATATCGTTTGCCTGATGTTGTATGTGAATTATGTGTACACTGTGTGAATGGCACCAGTCGGGCCTAGGGAGACTGGGGACTCGAGACCGTGCCTAGGAGAGGTTAGAGTCCGTATGAGGTCCACCGTGCCTAGGGGAGGTTGGGTCCATAGGCTACTGATTGTGGAGTATAGTGTGAATGATGCATCCCCTGCATCTGGATAACTATACTCTGAATTGAGTAGCAGGGACTATCGGTAGACTCAGGCCCGATCAGCTGGGAGTCGTGTGCTCGTACAAGCCGCCGATCCTCGTATTGTCTTATTGTATGCTAGTTGGTAGTTAGCAAGTGTTGTTGTTAGCATATAGCTTGTGTGTGGCTTAAGCTATATCTGTTAGATAGATTCCATTCACTTAGCGGTGCGCTAATCCCCCACATGTTTCCCCCTTTGCAGGTTTAGGTACTGCTAGATGGGATGGGTATTGATGCAGAAGACATGTTTGACAACCCAACTCTGATGTGGACTTTTGTATAAATAATGTTTTGTAATAACGTAACACCGTTGTGTAAACTTAAACATAATTGCACGAATTAATGTAATGACGTGACTTATATTGTGTTTATTATTAAAGTCTTCCGCTGTGCATTAAAAAAAAATGGCCGGTGTTACAAGTTGGTATCAGAGCATGGTTTGGCAGCAAGTGTGTGCGCGTACTTTGTTCCCAAACCCTGAGGCAAGTCAAACATGTCTGTGGGAGTGGGGGGCTAAGTGAAAATAGGATATACGTGTGTTAGTTGTGATTGAACTAACTGTTATCCACTAAGCTTTTTTGTGAGCTGTTTTGTAGCACATGTATGTCTGATAGAAATGCAACTGGCCCATCCAACCCCAGAACATTTAGAGCACCAGAAGAGGGTGTTGAGTCTGATGATGATCAGAGTAGTTACATCCTTCAATTAGAAAGTAAGCTAAAAGAGGCTGAGGATAAAATTAATGAGCTTGAATTGGCAAGGCATTCTGGAAATGATGATACACCACCTGGATTCCCAACCGCGCAATCCCAAACGATACCTAATGTGCACCAGAACCAGTTTCAGAATCAAATACCTAACCAATATTATATGCCACCGCAAAACACTTTTACTTACCAAAATCCCATGATGATGAATCCATACCAAATGCAAATGTTCCATCAACCTTACATGCAACCACCCAAAAGATGTACGTATAAGAACTTCCGTTATTGCAAACCCTCTGAGTTCTCTGGAAGTACTGATCCGACTATAACTCTCAATTGGTTGCGAGAAGTTGAAAGGGTATTTGAAGCGTGTCAGTGTGAACCCGAGCTGAAGGTAACATATGCTAGTAGACTGTTGAAAGGTAGGGCTATGATTTGGTGGGATTCTTTGATTTCTAGTATACCAAAAGAGCAAGTGAGTATGATCACATGGGAGCAGTTTCATGGGAAGGTGTGTGAACAATATTGTAATCCATTTGATATGAACCGAATCAAGACTGAGTTTCTTGAAATGAAGATGACACCTCAAATGACGATCGACGAGGTAGTAGAGAAGTATATGGATAAACTGAGATTTGTACAACAGTGGGTGCTAGACGAAGCTTCTCGTATCCAGCATTTTGTTAATATCATTCTGCCAGAGTACCGAACTTTTGTTAGAACAGCTACATCCTTGTCTCAAGCTGTTTTGATGGCTAAGATGGTAGATAGTGATGTTCAGGCTGCCAGAAACAGAATGTTTAGTAATGTGCTACAACAAGGTGGGCAAGTATCTGGTCAATCAGGATCTAAATCCAAGAAGTCTAGTGGGTTTAAATCGAAGGGTAAAAGTGGTCAGAGTAGTACGGGATCTGGATCAGGTAAAGGGAATTGGTGTCACACATGTCGATCTTCTCACATTGGTCAGTGTTCTGAGGCTACAAGAAGATGCTTAAAGTGTGGTGTTGTTGGGCATGAGTCTTCAGCATGCCCGTATCCAAATAGTGTGTGTTGGAGTTGTCACAAACCAGGGCATCGTGCAATTAGTTGTCCGTCGAAGAGTGGTAGTTCCGGGGTAGGGTCAGGGGCGCGTTCAGCATCAGCTGGAGGGTCAACTGCCTCGAGTGGGTAGAAGAGGAAGAACCCTTCAACAGCAGAGGCTAGAGCTTTTCAGATGTCGGTTGAGAATGCTGTGACAACCGACGAAGTGATCACCGGTATGTTTCTAATCAACTCAATACCTGCTCGCGTATTGTTTGATTGTGGTTCCAATAGGTGTTTTATTTCCCTAGATTTCTGTGCTAAGTTGAATTTACCAGCTACTGTGTTACCCAAGCCGGTTAGTGTAGAAGTAGCCGATGGTAAGACCACACCCGTCACAACATATGTGTCTGGGGTTTGTATAGAGATCGAAGGGAAGTCTTTCCCAGTGACTTGTTTAGTGTTACCTATTCCTAGCTTTGATGTGGTATTAGGAATGGATTGGCTGAGCTCGCTTAGGGCTAATATTAAGTGCGATAGGAAAATGATTACCTTTCGTTTGACCGATGGAACCCGTATTGTGGCCCGGGGGGAGCGGGGCGAGTATAATTTTTCGTTGATAACCATGATGAAAGCAAAAAAGTCGATGGAAAAGGGTTGTGATTCGTTTCTTGCGTATGTGATTGATGCGAAGAAAGAAAAGAGAACAGTGGCCGATATTCCAGTAGTATCAGAATTTCCCGAAGTGTTCCCAGATGAGTTACCGGGTCTGCCGCCGGTAAGGGAAGTCGAATATAATATTGAGTTGGTTCCTGGAACAACTCCAGTTGCAAAAGCTCCATACCGATTAGCGCCATCTGAAATCCGTGAAATGATGTCACAGATTCAAGAGTTATTAGATTGTGGGTTTATCCGACCGAGTTCTTCACCGTGGGGTGCTCCGGTATTGTTTGTTAAAAAGAAAGATGGGTCAATGCGTATGTGTATTGATTATCGTGAATTGAACAAAAGAACTGTGAAGAATAAGTATCCGTTACCTCGAATAGATGATTTGTTCGACTAGTTACAGGGTGCTTCATTCTTTTCTAAGATAGACTTACGATCCGGATATCATCAGGTTCGTGTTGCTGAATCAGATATACCGAAAACAGCGTTCAGAACAAGGTATGGTCATTATGAATTTCTTGTCATGCCGTTTGGGTTGACGAATGCGCCAGCAGTCTTCATGGATCTAATGAATAGAGTGTGTCGTCCATTCTTAGATAAGTTTGTGATTGTGTTTATTGATGATATATTGGTGTATTCGAAAACAGAGAGTGAACATGCTGAACATCTGAGATTGGTTTTGAACTTGTTAAAACGTGAGCAACTATTTGCAAAATTTTCAAAGTGTGAATTTTGGTTACGTGAAGTGCAGTTTTTGGGTCATGTGATTTGTACCGAGGGTATAAAAGTTGATCCGACAAAGATAGAAGCGGTAATGAATTGGAATTCTCTGAGGACTCCGACTGAGATTAAGAGTTTTCTGGGATTGGCTGGTTATTATCGCAGGTTTATCAAAGATTTCTCTAAAATAGCGGGTCCATTGACTAAGTTGACCCGTAAAGATATAGCCTTTCGATGGACTGATGAACAGGAAAAGGCTTTTCAGATATTGAAACGGCTACTGTGTCAGGCACCAGTGTTAGCTTTACCAGAAGGTTCAGACGACTTCGTGGTATACTGTGATGCATCATATGCTGGGTTGGGTTGTGTATTAATGCAAAGAGATAAAGTAATCGCCTACGCCTCGCGACAGTTGAAAGTTCATGAGAAGAATTATCCAGTGCATGATCTTGAAATGGCTGCAGTAGTGTTTGCTTTGAAACTGTGGAGACATTATTTGTATGGAACTCATTGTGTTATTTGTACAGATCATAAGAGTTTGCAATATATCTTCTCACAGAAAGAATTGAATATGCGTCAGAGACGGTGGCAAGAGTTGATCAAAGATTATGATTGTGAAATTAAATATCATCCGGGTAAGGCAAATGTGGTTGCAGATGCGCTAAGTCGTAAAAGGTCAAGTGATAATGTGAAATTTCTTCGTTTGAATATAACTTTAGATTTGATTAACAGCTTAAGAACCGTTCAGGCCTGTGCTTTAGAGGACGAACATATTAAATCTGAACAAATGACCAAACGAAAAGTGGACTTAATTGATGACTCACGTGGACTAAAGACCTTAAACAATCGTGTTTGGGTGCCTAAGCTTGGAGATTTGAGGGATTTAATCATGACGGAAGCTCACAAGTCCAGATTGACAGTACATCCGGGTAGTAATAAGATGTATCATGATTTGAAAACAGTGTATTGGTGGCCAACAATGAAATCAGATATCGCCCGTTATGTCGAAAAGTGTCATATATGTGCTCAAGTGAAGGCCGAACATCAGAAACCTTATGGTTCACTACGTCAGTTACAGATTTCAGAGTGGAAGTGGGAACATATAATGATGGATTTTGTGACCAAACTACCAAGAACTCAGAAACGACACGATATGATTTGGGTAATAGTGGATCGTCTAACTAAAAGTGCTCATTTTCTTGCTACTCGTGAAACAGCTTCGTTAAGTGAGTTAGCCGAATTTTATGTTAAATAAATAGTTAGTCGACATGGCGTGCCATTATCGATCGTTTCAGACAGAGATTCCAGATTTGTGTCGAATTTTTGGAACAGTCTTCAACAGAATTTGGGTACACGTGTGAATTTAAGTACAGCTTATCATCCTCAGACAGACGGTCAGAGTGAAAGAACGATACAGACTTTGGAGGATATGTTAAGGGCTTGTGTGTTAGAATACGGTGGTTCGTGGGATACTCATTTACCGTTGGTCGAATTCGCGTATAATAATTCATATCATTCGAGTATAGGGATGCCGCCCTATGAAATGTTGTATGGTCGTCGTTGCAGAACACCGACTTGTTGGTTAGAAGCCGGGGAGAAACAGTTTGCAGGTCTCGAAATTGTTCAAATGACAGCCGAAAAAGTTGCAATTGCGCGAGAAAAGTTGAAAGCCTCTAGAGATAGGCAAAAAATGTATGCTGATCCGTGTAGACGTCCGGTAACCTTTAATGTGGGTGAACGAGTGTATCTGAAAGTTTCGCCGTGGAAAGGGGTTATCAGATTCGGTAAACGTGGTAAGTTAGCACCGAGATTTATTGGTCCGTTTCCGATCAGTGAAGTGTTGAATGATCAGACTGTGGTGTTAGATCTTCCGCCAGAGTTAGCTGGTATTCATAATACATTCAACGTATGTTATCTTCGTAAGTGTAAAGTCCACGATGAAACACAACTTCTTCCTTTAGAAGATTTAAGGGTCGATTTGAATAAGAAATTGGTGGAAGAGCCGGTCCGTGTGATTGACCAAAAGGTGACTAAGCTGAGAAAGAAAGAGATTCCGATGGTGTTGATTGAGTGGAAACAAAGTTTGGGATCTAATCTTACGTGGGAAACGGAAGAGTTGATGAGAAAACGCTACCCTCATTTGTTTGACCAAGACCAGATTCCGAGGACGGAATCTCCTTAAGGGGGGTGGATTTGTAACAGACTGAAACCCGGGCTAGTTGTAAGTTGTCCATTTTGCCCTAAGGGTTTGTGCTTAGTCTTAAGTGCTTTTATTTTAATTATTTAATTAGTGTTTTATTATAATTGTGTTGTGACCAGTTTGTGACAAGGGTCCCAGAACAGGTTTGTTTATTTTATTTGGACCTCGTTTGGGTTACCTAATCCTGTACGAAAGATATCTGATAACTGGTAAATACCCGTGTGTTGCACAGTGTGGGAATTAATCCCAAATATGTGACTAGTGTACTGCCTTCTTCTTTCCATTTCTAGAATTTTCCCACACACACCCGTACCTTCATCCCTCCCACCTAACCAAACCCTAATTCTCCATTGTTGATCTTGAGCTCGAATTGGTCTTGAAATCACGTTCTTTACACTCTACTGATTCTTTTAAGGTATGAATCATGAGCTTTCATGATCAATTTAGTGTTAAAATGGTATTTTTAAGTGTATTTGTTCATAAGCTTGATTTTGTGTCAAAATCCATGGATTTGATGTTGTTATGGTCAAAACTTTATGGGTTTATAGTCTATAATATGTAGTAATTGAGTTGTGGTAAGTTTTGGTGTCGAAAACGAGCTCTAGATCGAGTTTTGGTGAATTTAGCTTGAAGTCCGTAGGCTGTGTTCAGAATCTGCAGATGATGAACACAGTCGGCCGACTGTCGGTCGACAGTCGACCGACTGAGTTCGACTTTCGGCCGATTGTGGTGATACCAAATAAGTCGACCGATTGAGAAAGTCAGTCGACCGGTTGTGTCAAAAGTCGACCGACTGTCTATGTCAGTCGACCGATTGAGGAGACAGTCGACCGACTGTGTGTACAGGGCAGAATGTTTTACCAAAGTGCCTTTTTCTAGCCGTTATGCTGCCCGTTTATATTTTGGTGTTCAGGATGTAAATTTTGAAAGTGCATAAGTGTTAAGCATGAAAATTTTAGCGGACGCATTTTTTATGCATTTGCTATAATTCGCTGTCAGTGTGTCTAATCTTGATGGGAACACTATTCTAACTTGGTTTTTGTTGTTCTCAAGAGATAAGGACAAGGAAGAAGCTCAGAAATAATAACTGAGCAGTTGCTGGTAATTGGTGAGTGGGTCTATCTACGGATAGAGTTTAAGTAGCATATCATGCTACTGTGGTTGACTCTTTTACCATGCATAGTGTAGGAATTGCCATGATAGAATAATATCGTTTGCCTGATGTTGTATGTGAATTATGTGTACACTGTGTTAATGGCACCAGTCGGGCCTAGGGAGACTGAGGGACTCGAGACCGTGCCTAGGAGAGGTTAGAGTCCGTATGAGGTCAACCGTGCCTAGGGGAGGTTGGGTCCATAGGCTACTGATTGTGGAGTATAGTGTGAATGATGCATCCCCTGCATCTGGATAACTATACTGTGAATTGAGTAGCAGGGACTATAGGTAGACTCAGGCCCGATCAGCTGGGAGTCGTGTGCTCGTACAAGCCACCGATCCTCGTATTGTCTTATTGTATGCTAGTTGGTAGTTAGCAAGTGTTGTTGTTAGCATATAGCTTGTGTGTGGCTTAAGCTATATCTGTTAGATAGATTCCATTCACTTAGCGGTGCGCTAATCCCCTACATGTTTCCCCCTTTGCAGGTTTAGGTACTGCTAGATGGGATGGGTATTGATGCAGAAGACATGTTTGACAACCCAACTCTGATGTGGACTTTTGTATAAATAATGTTTTGTAATAACGTAACACCGTTGTGTAAACTTAAACATAATTGCACGGATTAATGTAATGACGTGACTTATATTGTGTTTATTATTAAAGTCTTCCGCTGTTTATTAAAAAAAAAAAATGGCTGGTGTTACAACTTGCACCTTCAGAAATGCAAGAATTACAAGACTAGTTGCAAGAATTATCGGACCGTGGATTTATTCATCCCAGTTTTTCACCTTGGGGTGCTCCTATTCTGTTCGTCAAGAAGAAGGATGGATCTATGAGAATGTGCATAGATTACCGAGAATTAAACAAATTAATGATCAAGAATCAGTACCCATTACCGAGGATTGATGATTTGTTTGATCAATTGCAAGGATCAAGTATTTATTCCAAGATTGATCTACGCTCCGGATATTATCAGCTGAGAGTGAAGGAAGAAGATGTTCCTAAAACCGCGTTCAGAACCCGTTACGGTCACTATGAGTTTCTAGTTATGTCTTTTGGATTAACTAATGCTCCAGCAGTATTCATGGATCTAATGAATCGTATCTATAGACCGTATTTAGACAAATTTGTCATTGTTTTTATCGACGACATATTGATTTACTCAAAGAACAAGGAAGAACATGAGCAACACTTAAGACTGGTACTAGAGATACTCAAGAAAGAAGAATTGTAGGCAAAATTTTCGAAGTGTGATTTCTGGTTACAAGAAGTACAATTTTTGGGCCATGTTGTCAGTAAACATGGAATTAAAGTTGACCCTGCCAAGATCGAAGCCATTAGTAAATGGGAAACACCGAAGACTCCAACACAAATCCGCCAATTCTTAGGTCTTGCTGGTTACTACCGAAGATTCATTCAAGATTTCTCTAGAATCGCCAAACCCTTAACTGCATTGACTCAAAAGGGAAAGAAGTATGATTGGTCCACGGAACAGGAATCCTCATTCCAGTTATTAAAGAAGAAGTTAACGTTTGCACCCATTTTTTCATTACCAGAAGGAAATGATGATTTCGTGATCTATTGTGACGCTTTGCGCCAAGGTTTAGGAAGTGTATTAATGCAACGCACAAAAGTTATCGCATATGCCTCACAACAACTAAAAATTCATGAAAAGAACTATACGACGCACGATTTGGAACTTGGAGCAGTAGTTTTTGCACTCAAAATATGGAGACACTATCTATATGGCACCAAGTGTACAGTGTACACTGACCATAAGAGTCTTTAGCATATTTTTGATCAAAAACAACTCAATATGAGGCAACGTCGCTGGGTAGAGTTGTTAAACGATTACGATTGTGAAATCCGTTACCACCCCGGAAAGGCTAATGTTGTAGCTGATGCCCTAAGTCGGAAAGAAAGAGTAAAACCTCTTAGGGTCCGAGCTTTAAATATTATAATTCGTACTGATCTCATAAAGCAAATTCAAGCAGCACAATTAGAGGCTTTAAAAGAAGAAAATGAAAAAGGCGAAATGAGCAGAGGGTTAGAAAAACAACTTGAAGTAAAAGCCGATGGAACCCTGTATTTTGCTGGTAGGATATGGGTACCAAGACATGGTAACCTAAGGCAACTAGTACTAGATGAAGCACACAGAACAAGGTACTCAATTCACCCAGGAAATGGGAAAATGTACCACGATCTCAAGAAGTTCTATTGGTGGCCTAATATGAAGACAGAAATTGCTACTTATGTAAGCAAATGTTTGACGTGTGCAAAGGTCAAAGCTGAGCACCAAAAGCCATCAGGATTACTGCAACAACCAGAAATTCTGCAGTGGAAATGGGAAAGAATAACCATGGATTTCGGTACGAAATTGCCAAGGACTGCAAGTAGTCATGATAATATTTGGGTGATAGTTGATCGTCTAACTAAATCAGCTCACTTTCTACCAATAAAGGTGAAATGTCCCGTTCATATTGATTATAAACGTTCCATATTAATTGATTTCATTGCGAGGATTTGACCTCTATATGAGACGTTTTTCAAAGACTGCATTCATTTTTAAAACAACCATAACCTTTATTTTATCAATAAAGGTTTTAAAAGCATTACGTAGATTATCAAATAATGATAATCTAAAATATACTGTTTACACATGACCATTACATAATGGTTTACAATAGAAATATATTACATCGACATATGTTTCTTGAATGCAGTTTTTACACAATATCATACAAACATGGACTCCAAATCTTGTCCTTATTTTAGTATGCAACAGCGGAAGCTCTTAGTATTCACCTGAGAATAAACATGCTTTAAACGTCAACAAAAATGTTGGTGAGTTATAGGTTTAACCTATATATATCAAATCGTAACAATAGACCACAAGATTTCATATTTCAATACACATCCCATACATAGAGATAAAAATCATTCATATGGTGAACACCTGGTAACCGACATTAACAAGATGCATATATAAGAATATCCCCATCATTCCGGGACACCCTTCAGATATGATATAAATTTCGAAGTACTAAAGCATCCGGTACTTTGGATGGAGTTTGTTAGGCCCAATAGATCTATCTTTAGGATTCGTGTCAATTAGGGTGTCTGTTCCCTAATTCTTAGATTACCAGACTTAATAAAAAGGAGCATATTCGATTTCGATAATTCAACCAGAGAATGTAGTTTCACGTACTTGTGTCTATTTTGTAAATCATTTATAAAACCTGCATGTATTCTCATCTCAAAAATATTAGATTTTAAAAGTGGGACTATAACTCACTTTCACAGATATTTCCTTCATCGGAAATAAGACTTGGCCACGGATCGATTCACGAACCTATACAAATATGTACATATATATATATATATCAAAGTATGATCAAAATATAATTACAACCATTTTTATTATGTTTTAAAGATTTGAGTGTATTAAGTCAGCTGTCCTCGTTAATAACCTACAACTAGTTGTCCACAGTTAGATGTACAGAAATAAATCGATATATATATTATCTTGAATCAATCCACGACCCAGTGTATACAAGTCTCAGGCTAGATCACAACTCAAAGTATATATATTTTTGGAATCAACCTCAACCCTGTATAGCTAACTCCAACAGTAATGCATATAGAGTGTCTATGGTTGTTCCAAATAATATATATACATGGGTCGATATGATATGTCAAATCATTTGCATACGTGTTTATGGTATCCCAAGATTACATAATATATTAGAATACATGTATAATAAAATATAATTTAGCTAGGATATGATTTGTATAGATTTGTTAAACATTTTTCGTAGCTAAAAATATCAAAAATATCCAATCTTGTTTTACCCATAACTTCTTCATTTTAAATCCGTTTTGAGTGAATCAAATTGCTATGGTTTCATATTGAACTCTAATTTAAGAATACAAACAGAAAAAATATAGGTTTATTGTCAGAAACTTAAGTTACATGTCAATTACTAAAGAGGTAGTCATTTCCGTCGAAAGAACGACATCTTGATGACCATTTTGAAAAACATACTTTCACTTTGAGTTTAACCAAGATTTTTGGATACAGTTTTATGTTCATATGAAAAATAATTTTCCCAGAAGAACAACTTTTAAATCAAAGTTTATCATAGTTTTTAATTATCCAAACCAAAACAGCCCCCGGTTTCACTACGGCGTATATCCGATTTTATGGTGTTCATCGTGTTTCCAGGTTTTAAATCATTAAGTTAGCATATCATATAGATATAGAACATGTGTTTAGTTGATTTTAAAAGTCAAGTTAGAAGGATTAACTTTTGTTTGCGAACAAGTTTAGAATTAACTAAACTATGTTCTAGTGATTACAAGTTTAAACCTTCGAATAAGATTGCTTTATATGTATGAATTGAATGATGTTATGAACATCATTACTACCTCAAGTTTTCTGGATAAAACTACTGGAAATGAGAAAAATGGATCTAGCTTCAAAGGATCCTTGGATGGCTTGAAAGTTCTTGAAGCAGAATCATGACACGAAAACAGTTCAAGTAAGATTTTCACTCGAAATAAGATTGTTATAGTTGTAGAAATTGAATCAAAGTTTGAATATGAATATTAGCTTGAATTAGAAAGATAACCTACTGTAAATAACAAAGGTTCCTTGATCTTAGATGATTACTTGGAATGGATTAGAAAGCTTAGAAGTAGACTTGCAAACTTGGAAGTATTCTTGATTTTTATGAAACTATACTTATGGAATTTATGAAGAACACTTAGAACTTGAAGATGGAACTTGAGAGAGATTAATTAGATGAAGAAAATTGAAGAATGAAAGTGTTTGTAGGTGTTTTTGGTTGTTGGTATATGGATTAGATATAAAGGATATGTAATTTTGTTTTCATGTAAATAAGTCATGAATGATTACTAATATTTTTGTAATTTTATGAGATACTTCATGCTAGTTGCCAAATGATGGTTCCCACATATGTTAGGTGACTCACATGGGCTGCTAAGAGCTGATCATTGGAGTGTATATATGTGACGATTGCTCCAAATCCATATGGACGAACACGTCATTCATCGATTTCATTGCGAGGTATTTGACCTCTATATGATACATTTTGTAAACATTGCATTCTTTTGAAAAGGCACACCATAAATGAATATTTAAATCAAAGGTTTTCGACATCTGATGATTTCTACATATATAAAATCACCGTAAATAATAGTTTACAATAGTAATTCCGTTGACAATGCAGTCAAAATAAGATACATGGTGATGATTTGGTGAATGCAACGTTTCCTTGAAAAATATGCCATGTAAGACTCCATGCACATAGCTTGTCTAACATATAAGCAAACAGCAGAAGACTTCTAGGGAACCTGAGAATAAACATACTAACAAGTGTCAACACAAAGGTTGGTGAGTTCATAGTTTTAATGTTTCACATAATCTGTATATAAAAGTGGATCACAAGATTTTAGTTGTTTCATCCAGAAACGTTTATCAAAATATTCTACAAGATTGAGCACACTGGTAACTAAACTTTAACGTTTTAATAAGTACCCCTGTTTTAACATACATGCATCCAACATGTACAATACACGCAAACCAACATGTACTAATCTCAAATAGCATATGTCTGTTTTATAGTTCAGGCTAGGGTTTCTATACCTGGAACAGACGGGGATGTCAAGCCCTATGGATCCATATATAACTACTCGCGCCCACCAGTTCTTATAACCGGCAGTTACTAGCTACCAAAGCTAAGGGATTTTTAGTTCAAACTCAGTGTAGAATTTAGTATGTACTTGTGTCCATTGCGTTTAAAATAAAGTGCATGTATTCTCAGCCCAAAAATATAGATTGCAAAAGCAATTAAAAAGGGAGCAAATGAAACTCACCTTAGCAGCATATAAAGTCATTCACCAAAATGTGATCGAAACTCGGATTACCAAATAACCGTAGATCTCAACCTAGAGAACATATGTTGGTCAATAAATGTCTATTAAACTAGGTCAGGTCATAGTGTATCACAATCCTAATGCTCGAGATTGACATACAAAAGTTATCCAAAGTCATTTCAAAAAGTCAATTTTGACAATAGTTTAACAAAACGAGACGTACCTTATATAAGGATTCATTTACTCAGTTGATAATATTCAAAATCCAATTTATCAATCTTACAAACAAGTTGTTTAAATATTAATTGCAGATTCAAAAGCAAATCCAATTAACGTCAATCATAATTCAGTTGATCATATCTTTTGATTCGTTCACTGAAATTACGCGATTTCTAAATGAAAAGTTATTGATTTTTCGCCAGCTTTCCAAAAACATGCATATCATATACTTTTTAACTGTAATATATGTATTTAATTTGTGATTCATTATAAACTGTTTAACGACAAAATTTAGCATACAAGCCTGTATAAATATATATACTCGAGCACTAGACATGGATACACAATTAATATATAAAAGATAAAATATGAGTGCTTACGTATCAATATTGAGATTCAATATTGTAGGAAAGTACATAGACGTAACGGAGATGATAAACACTAGTTTGACTCATGAGCAAAACCCTCAAATCTTACCCATAACCTCGTTAGTAATAACCCATAATTTCCTTAGCTCTATCCCGCTTGAAAACCATTTTGAAAGTGACATGCTCATAACCTCGTCGTAGTATTTTATGTATAATACTAATTAATAATACTAATAATAATAAGATTAATTAATCTTAACAATATAAATAATAATAATAATAATAATAATAATAATAATAATAATAATAATAATAATAATAATAATAATAATAATAATAATAAAATAAATTAAATAAATATTACGGAGTAATAATACTAGAGAAAGAGAGATAGATTCAGCTGAGCCAAAATTCGTGCAATTTATAGGACCTTTTCTGAAAAAGTACCACATGCCATCGCATGGGATTTGTGCTTCAAGGCCATGCGATCACATGGCACCCTGGAACAGCTCACAAATTTTTAACTTCTTGTTTGTTGACATAATTTTATATTATATATATAATATATTTAATTTATATAATTAATTATATATTATATTAAATTCACATGCATAGTTGACTTGTAATTTTTGTTCCGATAAGTCGTACGTCGTCACTCGACTTATGTCCCGGTTCCGGTTTTTCGAGTGTCCTTTCGTACGCTGAGAAAACTTGTAATTTACATTTTGGGAGACGTACCTTTGTCAAAATATAGCCTTAAATTATTCCTAAATTATATCACTCAAAGTGTATCTTAAACTTTCGAGTGTGTTGGTCATTTACTTCTATGAATCATTGTCTCGCTATTTGTTGATATATATATAATAACAAATCGTTTTATGACCAAGTTAATATATATTTTCAACATTCATAAACACATTTTAAATATACGTCGCAAGTTATTCATACAATTAATATTCCAACTTATCATATATATTCAAATAAATATTTAAACCAATAAGTTTAATGTACAGTATTAAACAATTAATACATTGTTACGTTTTCAAGTTATAGTATATATATGTATCTATATATATATAATTGTTCGCGAATCGTCGAGAACAACCGAAAGGTATTTGAATAGTTCAAAAATTTTGAGATTCAGTTTTACAGACTTTGCTTATCGTGTCGGAAATGTTAATCATACAAAGATTAAGTTTAAATTTGGTCAGAAATTTCCGGGTCATCACAGTACCTACCCGTTAAAGAAATTTCATCCCGAAATTTGAGTGAGGTCGTCATGACTAACAATAAAAATGTTTTCATGCCGCATATGTGTTGATAAATAGAGTTTTATCACAATTAAATAATATAGATAAAACTATCCGATTATTCGAAGCGTATGAGAGAAGTTATCGTAAAAGAGTGAAAAGAAGAATAGAGATTCGTCTTAACTCTTGACGTATTAACAATTGATTTTCGGAATTTAAGGAATAGAAAATCTTCATAATCTAAATAAGATTTGATTCTTCGGAATTTAAGGAAATTAAGATTTCTTTTGATTAAATGCATAATTTGCCTCGATTGCTATGTTTGATATTTCGCTATAAATTGACCTCTTCCGTTTCATTATTTTCATCACTCTTACATCTTCTTCCTCATTTCCTATTTTCAAAAGATTATAAAAAAATGCTTCATCCAGTTCTGATTCTTGATATACTCCTAACTTTCATATCTGTCATTCTTCTTTTTCATCTACTACCGGAGGAAGTTATTTTCTTCTACCATTACCTTGGGGTTATAGTGTTTTTCATTCTCCCGTGTCTTTATATTGCTATACGCATTGATATACACGGTTTGTAATTTCTGGGTGGTTGTTGGGTTTTATATCTTCCCTTATATTTCGATGTCTCTGCTTCTGTCTTTCCATAATCATTGACATCCACAGTTAATACTCTCTCCAATTTACTGTGATTTATATATACTCCCATTGATATTTTGAAGTTTCATGCTTTTGTTTTATCTTCCCGACTTTAAATCAAGCGAATAATGGTCCAGAATTCGTAGGTATGAATTTCGAAATGAACATAATTAATGTTCTAAAAAAACGGTAATAGCACAATCTGACTTGTCAAATTACCAGAATATCTCGAAAAAGACCGAATCATTAAGAAAATATTTTCTTGATAGTTTAGAGGTTAAATAGAATAAAAGAGTTATGTAACATGGTTTATAATGAGGGTATGATCTGTGAACCTTTATCACGTTCCATTAGAAACTCAGCATGACTTACTGTAATATAATCACGTTGATCAAGTGTCATTATATTATACTAACTCATGCTTCAGTTTCCAGCACCACTTCAAAAATATTAATATTTTAAACTCGAAGGTTTCAGAATTTAGAAACTAAAATAGTTTCTTTTATGATGTTACACAGATATCGCAAGGAGAAAATTAATTTCCGATAAGAATGATTATGGAATTATCTCCAGAAATATGGAGGATATTTATAATGAAAGATACAATGATATCTTAGAATTTCTAATATCAGAGGATGATGAAGAATATTGTCCGCAAGGGTTTAGATTCGGAAGCAAGGTATTCGTTAATGGCTTCAGCAGATACTGAATAATTTGGATTCTTTGAAGGCAGGTTTAGTCTTTGTGATTTATCCACAGCCTCCTTCATACTTTGCTCAATCCGTTTTCCAGTTCCAAACCTTCTCTTTTTCTGAGCTTTGCCAACACACTATTCTTTATCATCAAACTTTTGGCTGTTAAGGTCGTTTACAGTTTTTACTGCTTCATCAGCATTCAAAGTTATCATAACCGAATCGTTGGTTATCAATCCGAGGTGTTTTCAAAAGTTTGAAGGTTTTGCATGAAGATTGTAATTGTCAACATACATATGATGTTCTAGAATTTTGAACGATACAATTTTTTTTTCTTTCTAGGTTTATGAATAGAAGTGATGTTCTAGCACAGTTTTGAAGTCAAAGTATAGCATTTGAAAGATGTAAGAATCTAAGAATGATTTCACCGGTTCAGAGTTATGACTTGGATTCTAATCCGTTAATATCGGAATATGTAATTGAATTTGTATGAAAATGATTGTATATCGTTGTGAGCATTGTTAATAATTTTTGAATCAAAGTTGAAGAATGTACAGTATAACATATTAATTGTGAATTTATATATTTCTCGAGTATTACCTACTCGTTAAAGATTTCACAATTAATACTTTTTACAAAAGAATTTTTATTACCGTTTTTATGAAAATATATGTATGTATATTTTCTTCGGATGTAATACAAATTTAATGAGTTAATATCGTATTAAGCTCATTTGATTTTCGGCTTGAATTAGAAATGAATAATCTCTAAAACATTAGAGATTACATAATCTTCGCGGAGTATTTCACTAATGAAATCAATACTTCATTATTTATTCTTATTGATATTCTTCGGTGAAGGATGTTGATGCTCGTGGATTTTTTTTTTTTTTTTTTTGTGAATTTTATAAGGCACAGATGATGTTTTATGGAAAATTTCGAGTAAATGAAAATGTAAAATCAATTAGGTAATTGAATAATACACTTGGTTTATTATGAAATGGAATTCATTGGGTTGAAACAGAGATTGTAATTAACAATGGTTAAGTTGTTAAGGAAGGATGTACAACATCGCATATTAGTAATATGAACTAACCGAGTAGTACCTACTAGTTAAGATTCACATGTAATAGCTTAGTACGAAAAGATTTATTTTGATTTCAAAATTCATATATATTAAATATACATAAAATTTCTTCAGGGGAAATGAGTTAATACTTCATCGGTTATTGTTGCTGGTATTTCTTGGTAACTACGGTGCGTATGACGTTGATGCTCGTGGAACAGATTGTGAAGTTGAGGTTTGCGATGCGGATGTTGTTGGTGGTGGTAATGGTACTGTTGGTGCTGTTGTCGGTGTTCGTAACCCTTGCACCATATTCTCCAAAGCCACAACCCAGGCACGAAGCTCGTTGACTTCTTCTACTACCCCCGGATGATTGGCAGTTCGGACGAGTGGATGAATAAGATCCAGAATTTGAGATAGTATATTATCGTGACGAGATACTCTGGAAATGAGAGAGAAAATGGTGTCTCGAACAGGTTCGCCGGTACGTGCTTCAGGTTCTTCGCCAAGAGGGCAATGTGGTGGATGGAAGGGATCACCTTCTTCTTGTCTCCAATGATTAAGTAGACTACAAACCCATCCCCAATTCATCCAGAATAGGTGATGGCTGATTGGTTGATCCATTCCGGTTACACTTTCTTCAGAGTTCATGTGAATATCCATATCGGAATAGCTGTCGAAATTTATGGAATTTGAACTAGATAAGGGATCCATCTTGTATAATTAGATAGATGATTTTTGATATGAAATAGATTATATAAATTGGTACTCTTCAATACATAATTTACATATGTATATATAATACCAAAATCCCGTAAATTACGGAGAAATTTTCGGAAGATGGCAGTCAAAGGTTACTGTAATAGATATGCCTGTAGTGACCCGAACTTTTCCATGTTTATATATATTAATTGAGATTGATATTTACATGATTAAATGTTTCCAACATGTTAAGAAATCAAACTTGTTAAGACTTGATTAATTGAAATATGTTTCATATAGACAATTGACCACCCTAGTTGACCGGTGATTCACGAACGTTAAAACTTGTAAAAACTATATGATGACATATATATGGATATATATATAGTTAACATGATACTATGATAAGTAAACATATCATTAAGTATATTAACACTGAACTACATATGTAAAAACAAGACTACTAACTTAATGATTTTTAAACGAGACATATATGTAACGATTATCGTTGTAAAGACATTTAATGTATATATATCATATTAAGAGATATTCATACATGATAATATCATGATAATATAATAATTTAAAATCTCTTTTGATATTATAAACATTGGGTTAACAACATTTAACAAGATCGTTAACCTAAAGGTTTCAAAACAACACTTACATGTAACGACTAACGATGACTTAACGACTCAGTTAAAATGTATATACATGTAGTGTTTTAATATGTATTTATACACTTTTGAAAGACTTCAATACACTTATCAAAATACTTCTACTTAACAAAAATGCTTACAATTACATCCTCGTTCAGTTTCATCAACAATTCTACTCGTATGCACCCGTATTCGTACTCGTACAATACACATCTTTTAGATGTATGTACTATTGGTATATACACTCCAATGATCAGCTCTTAGCAGCCCATGTGAGTCACCTAACACATGTGGGAACCATCATTTGGCAACTAGCATGAAATATCTCATAAAATTACAAAAATATGAGTAATCATTCATGACTTATTTACATAAAAACAAAATTACATATCCTTTATATCTAATCCATACACCAATGACCAAAAACACCTACAAACACTTTCATTCTTCAATTTTCTTCATCTAATTGATCTCTCTCAAGTTCTATCTTCACGTTCTAAGTGTTCTTCATATATTCTACAAGTTCTAGTTACATAAAATCAAGAATACTTTCAAGTTTGCTAGCTCACTTCCAATCTTGTAAGGTGATCATCCAACCTCAAGAAATCTTTGTTTCTTACATTAGGTTATCATTCTAATACAAGGTAATAACCATATTCAAACTTTGGTTCAATTTCTATAACTATAACAATCTTATTTCAAGTGATGATCTTACTTGAACTTGTTTTCGTGTCATGATTCTGCTTCAAGAACTTCGAGCCATCCAAGGATCCGTTGAAGCTAGATCCATTTTCTCTTTTCCAGTAGGTTTATCCAAGGAACTTAAGGTAGTAATGATGTTCATAACATCATTCGATTCATACATATAAAGCTATCTTATTCGAAGGTTTAAACTTGTAATCACTAGAACATAGTTTAGTTAATTCTAAACTTGTTCGCAAACAAAAGTTAATCCTTCTAACTTGACTTTTAAAATCAACTAAACACATGTTCTATATCTATATGATATGCTAACTTAATGATTTAAAACCTGGAAACACGAAAAACACCGTAAAACCGGATTTACGCCGTCGTAGTAACACCGCGGGCTGTTTTGGGTTAGTTAATTTAAAACTATGATAAACTTTGATTTAAAATTTGTTATTCTGAGAAAATTATTTTTATTATGAACATGAAACTATATCCAAAAATTATGGTTAAACTCAAAGTGGAAGTATGTTTTCTAAAATGGTCATCTAGACGTCGTTCTTTCAACTGAAATGACTACCTTTACAAAAACGACTTGTAACTTATTTTTCTGACAATAAACCTATACATTTTCTATTTAGATTCATAAAATAGAGTTCAATATAAAAGCATAGCAATTTGATTCACTCAAAACGGATTTAAAATGAAGAAGTTATGGGTAAAACAAGATTGGATAATTTTTCTCATTTTAGCTACGTGAAAATTGGTAACAAATCTATTACAACCATAACTTAATCAACTTGTATTGTATATTATGTAATCTTGAGATACCATAGACACGTATACAATGTTTCGACCTATCATGTCGACACATCTATATATATTTCGGAACAACCATAGACACTCTATATGTGAATGTTGGAGTTAGCTATACAGGGTTGAGGTTGATTCCAAAATATATATAGTTTGAGTTGTGATCAATACTGAGATACGTATACACTGGGTCGTGGATTGATTCAAGATAATATTTATCAATTTATTTCTGTACATCTAACTGTGGACAACTAGTTGTAGGTTACTAACGAGGACAGCTGACTTAATAAACTTAAAACATCAAAATATATTAAAAGTGTTGTAAATATATTTTGAACATACTTTGATATATATGTATATATTGTTATAGGTTCGTGAATCAACCAGTGGCCAAGTCTTACTTCCCGACGAAGTAAAAATCTGTGAAAGTGAGTTATAGTCCCACTTTTAAAATCTAATATTTTTGGGATGAGAATACATGCAGGTTTTATAAATGATTTACAAAATAGACACAAGTACGTGAAACTACATTCTATGGTTGAATTATCGAAATCGAATATGCCCCTTTTTATCAAAGTCTGGTAATCTAAGAATTAGGGAACAGACACCCTAATTGACGCGAATCCTAAAGATAGATCTATTGGGCCCAACAAGCCCCATCCAAAGTACCGGATACTTTAGTACTTTGAAATTTATATCATATCCGAAGGGTGTCCCGGAATGATGGGGATATTCTTATATATGCATCTTGTTAATGTCGGTTACCAGGTGTTCACCATATGAATGATTTTTATCTCTATGTATGGGATGTGTATTGAAATATGAAATCTTGTGGTCTATTATTATGATTTGATATATATAGGTTAAACCTATAACTCACCAACATTTTTGTTGACGTTTTAAGCATGTTTATTCTCAGGTGATTATTAAGAGCTTCCGCTGTCGCATACTTAAATAAGGACGAGATTTGGAGTCCATGCTTGTATGATATTGTGTAAAAACTGCATTCAAGAAACTTATTTTGTTGTAACATATTTGTATTGTAAACAGGATATTTTAGATTATCATTATTTGATAATCTACGTAAAGCTTTTTAAAACCTTTATCTATGAAATAAAGGTTATGGTTTGTTTTAAAAATGAATGCAGTCTTTGAAAAACGTCTCATATAGAGGTCAAAACCTCGCAACGAAATCAATTAATATGGAACGTTTTTAATCAATAAGAATGGGACATTTCAGTTGGTATCCGAGCGTTGGTCTTAGAGAACCAGAATTTTGCATTAGTGTATCTTATCGAGTTTGTTAGGATGCATTAGTGAGTCTGGACTTCGACCGTGTTTACTTGAAAAATGATTGCTTAACAAATTTTGTTGGAAACTATATATTTTTAACATGTGAATATTATGTGATATATTAATCTCTTAACGCGTTTGATATTATGTGATAGATGTCTACCTCTAGAACAAGTCCCATTGACTCACCTAATAATAATGAAGAGTCAAATGTAAATTAGAATGATTCGTGGACTGATTCACAAGTTCCCGAAGAGGAACCGGAAGAAGAGTCGGAACCGGAAGAAGAATCGGAACCGGATGAAGAAATAGAACCGGTGGGGGAAATAATAAAACGGTTAAGTAAAAGAAAATCCTCAACCAACCGGCCAAGGTTAATTATGGTCAATGGTGTTTCCGCCAAGGAAGCAAAATATTGGGAGGATTACCAATTCTCCGATGAATCGGATTCCGACGAGAATTCCGACGATGTTATAGAAATTACCCCAACTGAATTTAAAAAGGCAAAAGAAAATAATAAGGGAAAGGGCATAAAAATAGAGAAATCTAATTCCAACCCCGATGAACTTTATATGTATCGTCAACCCCCGAAGCCCTTAAGTTGTAACAATGACCCGGGAACCTCTAAACCACCAGGTTTTTCTAAACCAATGTGGAAAACGACGGCTCGTATTGGGGGAACATCATATATCCCTAGAAACTTGGCAAAACGAACCAAAACCGAAGAAGAAGAAACAAGCGAGTCGGAATAAGATAGTTGTATTCGTGTGGTGTAATATATGTAATATAGTGTGCTTATGCTTTATGATATATGTTAAAATTGCTTGTATTAATAAGTATTTTTTTTTATGAATCTAACTCTTGTCTATTTTACAGTATAAAAACATAAAATGGATAGAAAACCCAATATTTTAAGAGACCTACCCGGAGACATGATTGATGAAATCTTGTCTAGAGTCGGTCAGAATTCTTCTGCACAACTATTTAAGGCGAGATCAGTTTGTAAGACATTCGAAGAACGTTCCAAGAATGCCTTGGTTTATAAAAGGCTTTCGTTCGAAAGATGGGGGATATCACATTGGGAAATCCATAAGTTACGATGTGTTTACTTTGACGCATATATTGCGGGGAACCCAAATGCTATTTTACGCAATGGGTTAAGAAATTATTTTGACTCAATATATCTAAATATTGGACTTCGTGATTTAGAAAAAGCGGCTAACATGCAACATAAAGAAGCATGTTATGCTTACGGATTAGTAATGTTCGCTTCTCACCAAAGTGAGAACAAGAACATCGGGCTACAACTATTAAACAAAACGTTTCCACAAGTGACGGAGTCGGTAATTGGGGTAAGAAATGAGGTTTTTAGATTGTTACGAGATTGTTGGACATTACGTAACCCTCGTCCCTTTGACGACATTACAACACGTTGTCTTATCAACGACCATAACAGTTATGTTCCACAAGACCAAGGATGGGAAGTAATCCTAGTAAAACCAGAATGCATGACTTGTTTCTGGACGTATGAATTACGTGTCTTTATTGCCTTTGCTGAACGACTTGTGAACTAGCTAGAATTATCTTCACAACCATCTTGTATCAAATTTATTGTGTGCTATATTTCATGCTATATGTAAAATAAGCGGTATTGTAAGTTTGTAAAATATTGTGTAAAAGTTTGAACGTGAAATATTATTATAATCAGTTTTTCATATAGAATTGTAGTAGTTGAATTGTATATTAGCTACTAAGTATGAACTTAACGGGTAGGTACTACCCGAATTTAAACTTATAAAACGCTAATATGAAGAAAAAGCTTTTATAAATGAGTTCATATTATGCTACGAAATACTATTAACTACTCTTAATATTCTGTATGATTAACTTGTTCCATTTGACTATTTTGAAGGAAATGGCACCGACTACTCGACACACCGTGAATATGAATGAAGAGGAATTCCGTACTTTTCTAGCTTCAAACATAGCCGCAGTACAGGCTGCGCTACATACCAACAATAACCTTGGATCTAGCAGTACAGGAAATCGTGTAGGATGCACCTACAAAGAATTCACTGCCTGCAAACCTTTGGAATTTGATGGAACCGAAGGACCAATTGGATTGAAACGGTGGACCGAGAAGGTCGAATCAGTGTTTGCCATAAGTAAGTGTACTGAAGAGGACAAAGTGAAGTACGCTACGCATATCTTCACAGGTTCTGCGTTAACATGGTGGAATACCTATCTAGAGCAAGTGGGATAAGACGATGCGTACGCACTACCGTGGTCAGCATTCAAGCACTTGATGAACGAGAAGTACCGTCCCAGAACCGAGGTCAATAAGCTCAAGACAGAACTTAGAGGGTTACGAACCCAAGGATTTGATATTACCACGTACGAAAGACGATTCACAGAATTGTGCCTATTGTGTCCGGGAGCATTCGAAGATGAGGAAGAGAAGATCGACGTGTTTGTGAAAGGATTACCGGAAAGAATCCAAGAAGATATAAGTTCACACGAGCCCGCCTCCATACAACAGGCATGTAGAATGGCTCACAAACTAGTGAACCAGATTGAAGAAAGAATTAAAGAACAGAGTGCTGAAGAGGCTAATGTGAAGCAAGTCAAAAGAAAGTGGGAGGAAAACGGTGATAAGAATCACCAATACAACAACAACAGCAATTACAACAATAATCGCAACAATTATCCCAACAATCGCAACATCAATCGCAACTACAACAAACGGCCTAACAACAACAACAACAACAACAACAACAACAACAACTACAACAATCATCCCAACAACAATAATAACCGCAACAACAACAACAATCAGAAGCAGCTATGCCAAAGGTGTGAAAAGTATCACTCGGGGTTCTGCACCAAATTTTGCAACAAGTGTAAAAGAAATGGTCATAGCGCGGCGAAGTGTGAGGTCTACGGACCAGGGGTTAATAGAACGAAAGGAACAAATGGTGTCGGAACGAGTAATGGCGGAGCAAGTAGTGTCGGAGCAAGTTATGCCAATGTAGTTTGTTATAAATGTGGAAAACCGGGCCACATTATTAGAAATTGCCCGAACCAGGAGAACACGAATGGACAAGGCCGCGGAAAAGTTTTCAATATTAATGCGGCAGAGACACAAGAAGACCCGGAGCTTGTTACGGGTACGTTTCTTATTGACAATAAATCTGCTTACGTTTTATTTGATTCGGGTGCGGATAGAAGCTATATGAGTAGAGATTTTTGTGCTAAATTAAGTTGTCCATTGACGCCTTTGGATAGTAAATTTTTACTCGAATTAGCAAATGGTAAATTAATTTCAGCAGATAATATATGTCGGAATCGAGAAATTAAACTGGTTAGCGAAACATTTAAGATTGATTTGATACCAGTAGAGTTAGGGAGTTTTGATGTGATAATCGGTATGGACTGGTTGAAAGAAGTGAAAGCAGAGATCGTTTGTTACAAAAATGCAATTCGCATTATACGAGAAAAAGGAAAACCCTTAATGGTGTACGGAGAAAAGGGCAACACGAAGCTACATCTTATTAGTAATTTGAAGGCACAAAAACTAATAAGAAAATGTTGCTATGCTGTTCTAGCACACGTCGAGAAAGTACAAACTGAAGAAAAGAGCATCAATGATGTTCCCATTGCAAAAGAATTTCCCGATGTATTTCCGAAAGAATTACCGGGATTACCCCCACATCGATCCGTTGAATTTCAAATAGATCTTGTACCAGGAGCTGCACCAATAGCTCGTGCTCCTTACAGACTCGCACCCAGTGAGATGAAAGAACTGCAAAGCTAATTACAAGAACTTTTAGAGCGTGGTTTCATTCGACCAAGCACATCACCGTGGGGAGCTCCTGTTTTGTTTGTCAAGAAGGAAGATGGTACATTCAGGTTGTGTATCGACTACCGAGAGTTGAACAAACTTACCATCAAGAACCGCTACCCACTACCGAGAATCGACGACTTATTTGATCAACTACAAGACTCTTCTGTTTATTCAAAGATTGACTTACGTTCCGGGTATCATCAAATGCGGGTGAAAGAAGATGATATTCCAAAGACTGCTTTCAGAACACGTTACGATCATTACGAGTTTATGGTCATGCCGTTTGGTTTAACTAATGCACCAGCTGTGTTCATGGACCTTATGAACCGAGTGTGTGGACCATACCTTGACAAGTTTGTCATTGTTTTCATTGATGACATACTTATTTACTCAAAGAATGACCAAGAACACGGTGAACATTTGAGAAAGGTGTTAGAAGTATTGAGGAAGGAAGAATTGTACGCTAAGTGTAACGACCCGGAATTTTCCGATCGTTCTATACTTATGAGATTAATATTTACACAAATTAAACCTTACCAACATGATAAGCAATTCAAACTGTTGAGACTTATATTTTTGAAAAGAGTTTTACACAACGTTTGACCGTCCAATTTGACCGATGATATCACGAACTATATAACACACGATAATTATACGATTATGTATATGTACATATCTATACATATTTAACATGATTTAAGGATGGTTTAACATTTCATTGTGAACTAACAACAATGAGTTATAAGTATACTTTGAGACCACTAAGTTAAGTTTTCAAAACAATAACTATATGTAACGTTCTTTGACATATATACTTACAATCTATAATGTGTTGTGATTTATGTCACCAATATGATTTAAGTGTAATGGGATTAATTTGTAACCAAAATAATCTTGATAAATATCGAACAAGTTTGGGGAAGTGTGGAGTGCACACTTGTTTGAACTTATCTTGATTATGACGGGGGTTCGGGGGCAGTGCCCCCGATAAGCGGGGTCCAAGGGGTGGCAACTCCTGGCGGGGTCCAAGGGGCAGAGCCCCTGGCTGGGGTCGACATTGCTTTATTAAAAATGTCTTAAAATTTTATTTTTGGCCCGTTGGACCCAAAATAAAAGCCCGATTTTGAGCTTCTTTTACCGTATCATACCCATCATCCATATGTATTTACTATTGGCAAATACACATCAAATCAATATCCTTATCAGCCTTAGATCTGCCCTAGATAAGAGGGAATCTTATTTGTAAGCTAGCATACATTATTACTCAAAAATTCAACACAATAATTTGTCCTTGTTCCCTCAACAACCAGACTGTCCTATAAGTATCACCATCACCTTGGTTTTTCATTTCATTCTTACAACCATCTTTCTCTAACCAAAAACACACTCTTAGAAACTCTAAGTGTTCTTCACAATCTCAGCAAATACTCATGAAGAACTAGCTTCATGAACAACCTATAATCATCATAAGAAAGTTTGATCAAGATTATTTTCTATCTTTTCCAGTAGCTTTATCCAAGTAACTTGAGGTAGTAACCTTATTCATAATCTTATTCAATTCATATTTATATAGCTATCTTATTTTGTGTTATAAAATTTTTAACAACAAGAACATAGTTTGAATGATTTCAAACCTGTTCGCAAACTAAATAGATCCTTCTAATTTGATTTTTAAAACACTTCAAAACCTGTAATATATCATATTATGACAAAATCGGATTAATCATATCTTGGCTAATTAACATAATATTTAATATATATTTACTTATGATTTGATTTTATATATTCCAGGACCACCCGTAAACAACACGAGAAGATTAATCATAAGACCTCATGATTGTACGCAACACGTCATCTGACAACACGGTACTTTATGTACGCAACACGTCATTTGACAACATGGTACCATGGGCCGAGATTAATTCTGATCAATACGAATACGATGGGGTCTTTATTTATTTTATTGAGCAACTAATTGTGGACCATTAACAACAGACTGCTAACTACGAACTAAGAAAATATTAAAAGTATTATAAGTATATATATATGTAGCGATTACTTGAAAAGAAAATATGTTGATATATTATATATATGGTTAGGTTCGTGATATCTATCGGAGACCAAGTCGAGTTAAATATCTTCAAGGAAAAGGTGAGTATATAGTCCCACTTTTAAACTCTAAATATTTCGGGATGAGAATACATGCATTTTATGATTTACACTATGTACACAAGTGATTAAAAATATATATTCTACGTTGAGTTGTACCACTGGCATACTTCCCTGTAACTTGGTAACTATTATTTACATGAGGTATTGTAAACGCGAATCCTGTTGATAGATCTATCGGGCCTGACAACCCCAACCGGACTGGACGACCAGTATTCAACGGTTGCACAGTACTTCGTTTCGGTAACTACACTTGGTACGGTGTAGTAAGATTTCATAATAAAGGGAATATGCGACGTTGATTAAATGTTAAGTATGGTTATCAAGTGCTCAACAACTTAGAATATTTTTATTAAAACGTTTATATATGAAATCTTGTGGTCTATATTTATAACGCTGCTGGCATTAAACCTATATCTCACCAACTTTATGTTGACGTTTTAAGCATGTTTATTCTCAGGTGATAACTAAAAGCTTCCGCTGCAACATGTTGAATTTAAGCAAGATCTTGAGTATGCATATTTGTGTCAAAAATAAAACTGCATATCGGAGGATTTGTAATGTAAAATATGTTGGAGGTCGTATTGTTATTATCACATGTAAAGTTTGTAAGTCTAAGATTATCGCTAAACGATAATCATTATTAAGTTGTTTAAACCTTGTATTTGTAATAAAAGCTATGGCTTGTATTGTAAAAACGAATGCAGTTTTTGAAAAATGTCGCATATAGAGGTCAATACCTCGCGATGAAATCATATGTTATTGTATTCGTCCTTATGGTTAAGGTCGGGTTATGACATGTGGTATCAGAGCGTTGGTTTTAGAGAACCAGAGAATTTGCATTAGTGTGTCTTATCGAGTTTGTTAGGATGCATTAGTGAGTCTGGACTTTGACCGTGTTTGATTTCGAAAACTATTGCTTATCCTTGTTGGTTAAAAATTAATTTGTAAATATTATGTGGTATTAACGTGCTAGTTATTATGTGATAGATGTCTGGCTTAGAACTTATTATCACATTCAGTGACTCCAAACCAGACTCTTCAGATGGTGTTCCAGTCATTAATCTATCCGATGATGAAAACGACACCTTTGGGGAAGACTCACAAGTTCCGGATGAATCAATTGAAGAGGAACCGGAAAGTGATCCTGAGGAGGAAGAAATACAGGAAATTACGAAAGACAAGTTCGAAGGAGGAAAGAAACGAAAGGCTACTGAAATGGAAAATCTAAATCCCGAGTCTAGAGAGGATGTTGTGGCACCAACTCCACCAGATACTTCCACACCTATTCCCGCTATTCCTATTAGTTCTATCCCGACATCCAGTTCTTCGGTTCCTCAGCCAAAACGCAGGGAGACAACCAGGATAACCTTTAAGCGATTTCTTTGAACACAAACGCTTTGGGTTAAATGATGCGCTGTTGTTTTAAACCATGGGATCATATAATGTTTTGTATAATATTACTAGTGTGGTTTGCTTAATGTTTGATGTAAGATAAGCATATGTAAAATAGTGAAGTGTGAAATGCAATAATTTTCCATGGTTAAGTATTATTTGGGTGGTAGTAATTGATTTTCGTACTAAGCTATTAAGTATGAACTTTAACGGGTAGGTACTACCCTAGATATAATTATAAAATGCTAATAAGAAGAAAAGGCTTTTATAATAATAACTGGTTCATATTATTAATAAGCTACGATGTACTGTAAATACATACTACATCTATAATATTCTATGTGAATAATTATTTTTTCATTCTTATTGAAGATTATGGCGCGATTGAACCGAATGACGGAACAAGAAATACAGGAACTCATCAATCAGCGAGTGAACGACAGAATGTTATGGGTCGAGGCTGCAAGAGGTGCTGCAGTTAACCCAAATCCTCGTGTGGGGTGCACTTACAAAACTTTTCAAGGTTGCAAGCCCTCATCATTCAGTGGAACAGAAGGACCGGTCGATTTAACCCGGTGGATCGAAAAGATTGAGTCTGTGTTTAAAATCAGTGGTTGTATTGAGAAGGACATGACCAAGTATGCATCGTGCACCCTACAAGATAGTGCACTAACGTGGTGGAAAAACTATGTGAAGGCCGTAGGAGGAGATGTAGCTTATGATACTCCTTGGGAAGAATTCAAAACAATGCTAATCAACGAATATTGTCCAAGGAACGAGGTTAGGAAGTTGGAAGCTGAATTACGAAGCCTGAAAGCTATTGGTACTGAACTCACCAACTACAATCAGCGATTCATGGAATTAGCTTTGCTATGTCCCCAATTGGTACCAACCGAAGAAAGGAAGATTGAACTGTACAAAGACGGTTTGCCTAAAAAGGTCAAGGCAAATGTTACAGCATCCAAACCCAAGACTATTCATGAAGCTATCACCATGGTGAACGAATTGATGGACCAGATTATTCTGGATAAGAACACCGATGTCAAGACATTGGGAAACAAAAGAAAGTGGGAAGGTAATCATCAACAATCCAACAAGAAACAAGAAACCACGCAAGGTGCGGGTAGCGGTTCAAACTCAGGTTACAAAGGACGAAATCCTTTATGTAACAGATGCCACAAACATCACTCTGGTTATTGTAATGTGGTGTGCAACAATTGTAATCGAAAAGGTCATCTTGCTGAAGATTGTAGGGTTCCTGCTACAAATACAAACGGTACCAAGACTCCTGCCACCAATGCAAATAGAACTGCCTTGGCCACTGTTACTTGTTATGGGTGTGGGAAACAGGGTCATTATAAAAGCCATTGTCCGAATCCAGAGAAGAATAATGGATCTGCACGTGGAAGAGCATTTGTTATTAATGCTAGAGAGGCGTGTGAAGACCCGGAGCTTGTTACGGGTACGTTTACCATTAATAACTTATCCGCATCTATTATATTTGATACTGGTGCCGATAAAAGTTACGTGAGTAGAGACTTTTACGCTAAATTGAATTGTTCATCATTACCTCTAGATGCTAAGTACATGATTGAGTTAGCTAATGGTAAACTAATTAAAGCCGATAAAATTTGCCGTGATTGTAAAATAAATTTAGCCGGAGAAACATTTAAGATTGATTTGATACCCGTAGAATTAGGAAGTTTTGATATAATAGTTGGCATGGACTGGATGTCCAAAATAGGAGCTGAAGTTGTGTGCGCCAAGAAGGCAATTCGCATTCCTCGTAAGGATAAAACGCCAGTAATGATTTATGGAGAGAAGGGTAACTCAAAGCTAAAACTCATTAGTTGTTTGAAAGCTCAAAAGTGCTTGAAGAAAGGGTGTTATGCTATCTTAGCATATGTTAATAAAGTCGAAACGAAGGAAAAAGTGAAGAGCATCAACGACGTGCCTGTGGCAAGAGATTTTCCTGAAGTATTTCCGGAAGAGTTACCAGGATTACCTCCATTTAGATCTGTAGAATTTCAAATAGATCTAGTACCGGGAGCTACACCAGTGGCTCGTGCTCCATATAGACTTGCACCATCTGAGATGAAAGAGTTACAAAGCCAGTTACAAGAATTACTAGACCGTGGTTTCATTCGACCGAGCACTTCACCATGGGGAGCTCCAATTTTATTCGTCAAAAAGAAAGACGGATCTTTCCGAATGTGTATAGATTATCGTGAATTAAATAAGTTAACTATCAAGAATCGGTATCCACTACCGAGAATTGATGATTTATTTGATCAATTGCAAGGATCATGTGTTTAGTCGAAAATCGACCTAAGGTCGGGCTATCATCAACTACGCGTCAAAGAAGAAGATATTCCGAAAACTGCTTTTCGGACACGCTACGGTCATTATGAATTTTTGGTCATGCCGTTTGGGTTAACGAATGCGCCAGCTGTATTCATGGACCTCATGAATCGAGTTTGTAGTCCGTATTTAGATAAGTTTGTTATCGTTTTCATTGACGATATTCTTATCTATTCCAAGAGTGAGCAAGAGCATGAGCAGCATTTAAGATTGGTATTAGAATTGTTAAGAAAAGAACAATTATACGCCAAATTTTCTAAGTGTGCATTTTGGTTGAAAGAAGTGCAATTTCTTGGCCATGTTTTTAGTAGCAAAGGAATTCAGGTTGACCCAGCTAAAATTGAGGCCATTGAAAAATGGGAGACTCCTAAGACACCAACGCAGATACGCCAATTTTTGGGTTTAGCTGGTTATTATAGAAGGTTTATTCAATATTTTTCTCGAATAGCTAAACCATTAACAGCGTTAACACAAAAAGGGAAGAAGTACGAATGGACTTCTGAGCAGGAGAGTGCATTTCAATTACTGAAGAAGAAGTTGACTACATCACCTATTTTATCGTTACCTGAAGGGAACAATGATTTTGAGATATATTGTGACGCTTCGCGACAAGGTTTTGGTTGCGTCCTTATGGAACGGAAGAAAGTTATAGCATACGCATCCCGACAATTGAAGATTCATGAGCGGAATTATACGACGCATGATTTAGAATTGGGAGCAGTAGTGTTTGCATTGAAGATATGGAGACACTACTTATATGGGGTTAAATGCACTGTGTTTACCGATCATAAAAGCCTTCAACATATCTTCGATCAGAAACAGCTGAACATGAGGCAACGTAGGTGGGTCGAGCTGATAAACGACTATGATTGTGAGATTCTCTATCATCCTGGGAAAGCGAATGTAGTGGCCGACGCTCTAAGCAGAAAGGAACGAGAACCAATTCGAGTACGAGCAATGAACATAAAAATTCGCATGAATCTCAACTCACAAATCAAAGAGGCTCAACGAGAAGCTCTTACTAAAGAAAACATAGGAAATGAAATAATGAAGAAGTATGGGAAACAACTCGTTATACGGGAAGACGGAATTCGATATTTTGCAAACCGTATTTGGGTACCAAATTTGGGTGGAATAAGGAAGTTGATATTGAATGAGGCACATAAGACAAGATACTCGATACATCCTGGAGTTGGAAAGATGTATCAAGATCTTAAGACGCATTATTGGTGGCCTAATTTGAAGACAGACGTTGCAACATATGTTGGGGAATGTTTAACTTGTTCCAAAGTCAAAGCAGAACACCAGAAGCCGTCAGGGTTACTTCAACAACCAGAAATCCCAGAATGGAAATGGGACGGTATTACCATGGATTTCATCACAAAGTTACCTAAGACTGCCTGGGGTTATGACACCATTTGGGTAATAGTTGATCGTCTCACCAAATCTGCACATTTCTTGCCTATAAAGGAAACGGATAGAATGGAGAAACTATTACGATTATACATAAAGGAAATTGTTTCAAGGCATGGAATACCTATTTCCATTATATCCGATCGTGATAGTAGATTTACATTAAAGTTTTGGCAATCACTACAGGAGTCCCTGGGAACTCGTTTGGATATGAGCACCGCATATCATCCACAAACTGACGGGTAGAGTGAAAGAACAATTCAGACTCTTGAAGACATGCTCAAGGCATGTGTGATCGATTTTGGAAACGGATGGGATAAATATCTACCATTAGCAGAATTCTCGTATAATAACAGTTATCATGCGAGCATTAAAGCTGCACCATTCGAAGCACTGTATGGAAGGAAGTGTAGATCCCCTATCTGTTGGAATGAAGTAGGGGATCGACAATTAACTACTCCCGAGATTATACACGAAACGACTGAGAAGATAGTACAAATCAAGGAGAGATTGAAAACAGCCCGTAGTCGCCAAAAGAGCTACGCCGATGTCCGAAGGAAACCATTAGAGTTTCAGATCGGTGACATGGTTATGTTAAAGGTGTCACCTTGGAAAGGTGTAATACGTTTTGGAAAAAGAGGTAAACTGAACGCAAGGTATGTAGGCCCGTTCAAGATCATCGAACGCATTGGATCGGTAGCTTATCGACTCGAATTACCACAACAACTCGCCGGAGTACATAATACATTTCACGTTTCAAACCTCAAGAAGTGTCTTGCAAAGGAAGACCTCACCATTCCTCTTGAAGAAATCCAAGTCGACGAGAAACTACAATTCATAGAAGAACCAGTCGAAATCATGGACCGTGAAGTTAAACAACTCAAGCAGAGCAACATACCAATCGTTAAGGTTCGTTGGAATGCTCGAAGGGGTCCCGAGTTTACTTGGGAACGAGAGGATCAGATGAAACAAAAGTACCCACATTTGTTTCCCGAGAACGCAAAATAGGTACAATTTTAAAATTTCGGGACGAAATTTATTTAACGGGTAGGTACTGTAACGACCCGGAATTTTCCGATCGTTCTATACTTATGAGATTAATATTTACACAAATTAAACCTTACCAACATGATAAGCAATTCAAACTGTTGAGACTTATATTTTTGAAAAGAGTTTTACACAACGTTTGACCGTCCAATTTGACCGATGATATCACGAACTATATAACACACGATAATTATACGATTATGTATAGGTACATATCTATACATATTTAACATGATTTAAGGATGGTTTAACATTTCATTGTGAACTAACAACAATGAGTTATAAGAATACTTTGAGACCACTAACTTAAGTTTTCAAAACGATAACTATATGTAACGTTCTTTGACATATATACTTACAATCTATAATGTGTTGTGATTTATGTCACCATTATGATTTAAGTGTAATGGGATTAATTTGTAACCAAAATAATCTTGATAAATATCGAACAAGTTTGGGGAAGTGTGGAGTGCACACTTGTTTGAACTTATCTTGATTATGACGGGGGTTCGGGGGCAGCGCCCCCGATAAGCGGGGTCCAAGGGGTGGCAACTCCTGGCGGGGTCCAAGGGGCAGAGCCCCTGGCTGGACCCAAAATAAAATTTTACCGTATCATACCCATCATCCATACGTATTTACTATTGGTAAATACACATCAAATCAATATCCTTATCAGCCTTAGATCTGCCCTAGATAAGAGGGAATCTTATTTGTAAGCTAGCATACATTATTACTCAAAAATTCAAAACAATAATTTGTCCTTGTTCCCTCAACAACCAGACTGTCCTATAAGTATCACCATCACCTTGGTTTTTCATTTCATTCTTACAACCATCTTTCTCTAACCAAAAACACACTCTTAGGAACTCTAAGTGTTCTTCACAATCTCAGCAAATACTCATGAAGAACTAGCTTCATGAACAACCTATAATCATCATAAGAAAGTTTGATCAAGATTATTTTTTATCTTTTCCAGTAGCTTTATCCAAGTAACTTGAGGTAGTAACCTTATTCATAATCTTATTCAATTCATATTTATATAGATATCTTATTTTGTGTTATAAAATTTTTAACAACAAGAACATAGTTTGAATGATTTCAAACCTGTTCGCAAACTAAATAGATCCTTCTAATTTGATTTTTAAAACACTTCAAAACCTGTAATATATCATATTATGACAAAATCGGATTAATCATATCTTGGCTAATTAACATAATATTTAATATATATTTACTTATGATTTGATTTTATATATTCCAGGACCACCCGTAAACAACACGAGAAGATTAATCATAAGACCTCATGATTGTACGCAACACGTCATCTGACAACACGGTACTTTATGTACGCAACACGTCATTTGACAACATGGTACCATGGGTCGAGATTAATTCTGATCAATATGAATACGATGGGGTCTTTATTTATTTTATTGAGCAACTAATTGTGGACCATTAATGAAATGTCCCGTTCTTATTGATTAAAAACGTTCCATATTAATTGATTTCGTTGCGAGGTTTTGACCTCTATATGAGACGTTTTTCAAAGACTGCATTCATTTTTAAACAAACCATAACCTTTATTTCATCAATAAAGGTTTAAAAAGCTTTACGTAGATTATCAAATAATGATAATCTAAAATATCCTGTTTACACACGACCATTACATAATGGTTTACAATACAAATATGTTACAACAAAATAAGTTTCTTGAATGCAGTTTTTACACAATATCATACAAGCATGGACTCCAAATCTTGTCCTTATTTAAGTATGCGACAGCGGAAGCTCTTAATAATCACCTGAGAATAAACATGCTTAAAACGTCAACAAAAATGTTGGTGAGTTATAGGTTTAACCTATATATATCAAATCGTAACAATAGACCACAAGATTTCATATTTCAATACACATCCCATACATAGAGATAAAAATCATTCATATGGTGAACACCTGGTAACCGACAATAACAAGATGCATATATAAGAATATCCCCATCATTCCGGGACACCCTTCGGATATGATATAAATTTCGAAGTACTAAAGCATCCGGTACTTTGGATGGGGTTTGTTAGGCCCAATAGATCTATCTTTAGGATTCGCGTCAATTAGGGTGTCTGTTCCCTAATTCTTAGATTACCAGACTTAATAAAAAGGGGCATATTCGATTTCGATAATTCAACCATAGAATGTAGTTTCACGTACTTGTGTCTATTTTGTAAATCATTTATAAAACCTGCATGTATTCTCATCCCAAAAATATTAGATTTTAAAAGTGGGACTATAACTCACTTTCACAGATTTTTACTTCGTCGGGAAGTAAGACTTGGCCACTGGTTGATTCACGAACCTATAACAATATATACATATATATCAAAGTATGTTCAAAATATATTTACAACACTTTTAATATATTTTGATGTTTTAAGTTTATTAAGTCAGCTGTCCTCGTTAGTAACCTACAACTAGTTGTCCACAGTTAGATGTACAGAAATAAATCGATAAATATTATCTTGAATCAATCCACGACCCAGTGTATACGTATCTCAGTATTGATCACAACTCAAACTATATATATTTTGGAATCAACCTCAACCCTGTATAGCTAACTCCAACATTCACATATAGAGTGTCTATGGTTGTTCCGAAATATATATAGATGTGTCGACATGATAGGTCGAAACATTGTATACGTGTCTATGGTATCTCAAGATTACATAATATATAATACAAGTTGATTAAGTTATGGTTGGAATAGATTTGTTACCAATTTTCACGTAGCTAAAATGAGAAAAATTATCCAATCTTGTTTTACCCATAACTTCTTCATTTTAAATCCGTTTTGAGTGAATCAAATTGCTATGGTTTCATATTGAACTCTATTTTATGAATCTAACCAAAAAAAGTATAGGTTTCTAGTCGGAAAAATAAGTTACAAGTCGTTTTTGTAAAGGTAGTCATTTTAGTCGAAAGAACGACGTCTAGATGACCATTTTAGAAAACATACTTCCACTTTGAGTTTAACCATAATTTTTGGATATAGTTTCATGTTCATAATAAAAATCATTTTCTCAGAATTACAACTTTTAAATCAAAGTTTATCATAGTTTTTAATTAACTAACCCAAAACAGCCCGCGGTGTTACTACGACGGCGTAAATCCAGTTTTACGGTGTTTTTCGTGTTTCCAGGTTTTAAATCATTAAGTTAGCATATCATATAGATATAGAACATGTGTTTAGTTGATTTTAAAAGTCAAGTTAGAAGGATTAACTTTTGTTTGCGAACAAGTTTAGAATTAACTAAACTATGTTCTAGTGATTACAAGTTTAAACCTTCGAATAAGATAGCTTTATATGTATGAATCGAATGATGTTATGAACATCATTACTACCTTAAGTTCCTTGGATGAACCTACTGGAAAAGAGAAAAATGGATCTAGCTTCAATGGATCCTTGGATGGCTCAAAGTTCTTGAAGCAAAATCATGACACGAAAACAAGTTCAAGTAAGATCATCACTTGAAATAAGATTGTTATAGTTATAGAAATTGAACCAAAGTTTGAATATGATTATTACCTTGTATTAGAATGATAACCTACTGTAAGAAACAAAGATTTCTTGAGGTTGGATGATCACCTTACAAGATTGGAAGTGAGCTAGCAAACTTGAAAGTATTCTTGATTTTATGAAACTAGAACTTTTGGAATTTATGAAGAACACTTAGAACTTGAAGATAGAACTTGAGAGAGTTCAATTAGATGAAGAAAATTGAAGAATGAAAGTGTTTGTAGGTGTTTTTGGTCGTTGGTGTATGGATTAGATATAAAGGATATGTAATTTTGTTTTCATGTAAATAAGTCATGAATGATTACTCATATTTTTGTAATCTTATGAGATATTTCATGCTAGTTGTCAAATGATGGTTCCCACATGTGTTAGGTGACTCACATGGGCTGCTAAGAGCTGATCATTGGAGTGTATATACCAATAGTACATACATCTAAAAGCTGTGTATTGTACAAGTACGAATACGGGTGCATACGAGTAGAATTGTTGATGAAACTGAACGAGAATGTAATTGTAAGCATTTTTGTTAAGTAGAAGTATTTTGATAAGTGTATTGAAGTCTTTCAAAAGTGTATAAATACATATTAAAACACTACATGTATATACATTTTAACTGAGTCGTTAAGTCATCGTTAGTCGTTACATGTAAGTGTTGTTTTGAAACCTTTAGGTTAACGATCTTGTTAAATGTTGTTAACCCAATGTTTATAATATCAAAAGAGATTTTAAATTATTATATTATCATGATATTATGATGTACGAATATCTCTTAATATGATATATATACATTAAATGTCGTTACAACGATAAACGTTACATATATGTCTCTTTTCAAAATCATTAAGTTAGTAGTCTTGTTTTTACATATGTAGTTCATTGTTAATATAATTAATGATATGTTTACTTATCATAATATCATGTTAACTATATATATAACCATATATATGTCATCATATAGTTTTTTTTTTTTTACAAGTTTTAACGTTCGTGAATCACCGGTCAACTTGGGTGGTCAATTGTCTATATGAAACCTATTTCAATTAATCAAGTCTTAACAAGTTTGATTGCTTAACATGTTGGAAACATTTAATCATGTAAACATCAATCTCAATTAATATATATAAACATGGAAAAGTTCGGGTCACTACAGTACCTACCCGTTAAATAAATTTCGTCCCGAAATTTTAAGCTGTTGAAGGTGTTGACGAATCTTCTGGAAATAGATGCGGGTATTTCTTCTTCATCTGATCTTCACGCTCCCAGGTGAACTCGGGTCCTCTACGAGCATTCCATCGAACCTTAACAATTGGTATCTTGTTTTGCTTAAGTCTTTTAACCTCACGATCCATTATTTCGACGGGTTCTTCGATGAATTGGAGTTTTTCGTTGATTTGGATTTCATCTAACGGAATAGTGAGATCTTCTTTAGCAAAACATTTCTTCAAATTCGAGACGTGGAAAGTGTTATGTACAGCCGCGAGTTGTTGAGGTAACTCAAGTCGGTAAGCTACTGGTCCGACACGATCAATAATCTTGAATGGTCCAATATACCTTGGATTTAATTTCCCTCGTTTACCAAATCGAACAACGCCTTTCCAAGGTGAAACTTTAAGCATGACCATCTCTCCAATTTCAAATTCTATATCTTTTCTTTTAATGTCAGCGTAGCTCTTTTGTCGACTTTGGGCGGTTTTCAACCGTTGTTGAATTTGGATGATCTTCTCGGTAGTTTCTTGTATAATCTCCGGACCCGTAATCTGTCTATCCCCCACCTCACTCCAACAAATTGGAGACCTGCACTTTCTACCATAAAGTGCTTCAAACGGCGCCATCTCAATGCTTGAATGGTAGCTGTTGTTGTAGGAAAATTCTGCTAACGGTAGATGTCGATCCCAACTGTTTCCGAAATCAATAACACATGCTCGTAGCATGTCTTCAAGCGTTTGTATCGTCCTTTCGCTCTGCCCATCAGTTTGTGGATGATAGGCAGTACTCATGTCTAGACGAGTTCCTAATGCTTGCTGTAATGTCTGCCAGAATCTTGAAATAAATCTGCCATCCCTATCAGAGATAATAGAGATTGGTATTCCATGTCTGGAGACGACTTCCTTCAAATACAGTCGTGCTAACTTCTCCATCTTGTCATCTTCTCTTATTGGTAGGAAGTGTGCTGATTTGGTGAGACGATCAACTATTACCCAAATAGTATCAAAACCACTTGCAGTCCTTGGCAATTTAGTGATGAAATCCATGGTAATGTTTTCCCATTTCCATTCCGGGATTTCGGGTTGTTGAAGTAGACCTGATGGTTTCTGATGCTCAGCTTTGACCTTAGAACACGTCAAACATTCTCCTACGTATTTAGCAACATCGGCTTTCATACCCGGCCACCAAAAATGTTTCTTGAGATCCTTGTACATCTTCCCCGTTCCAGGATGTATTGAGTATCTGGTTTTATGAGCTTCTCTAAGTACCATTTCTCTCATATCTCCAAATTTTGGTACCCAAATCCTTTCAGCCCTATACCGGGTTCCGTCTTCCCGAATATTAAGATGCTTCTCCGATCCTTTGGGTATTTCATCCTTTAAATTTCCCTCTTTTAAAACTCCTTGTTGCGCCTCCTTTATTTGAGTAGTAATGTTATTATGAATCATTATATTCATAGATTTTACTCGAATGGGTTCTCTATCCTTCCTGCTCAAGGCATCGGCTACCACATTTGCCTTCCCCGGGTGGTAACGAATCTCAAAATCGTAATCATTCAATAATTCAATCCACCTACGCTGCCTCATATTCAGTTGTTTCTGATTAAATATGTGTTGAAGACTTTTGTGGTCGGTATATATAATACTTTTGACCCCATATAAGTAGTGCCTCCAAGTCTTTAATGCAAAAACAACCGCGCCTAATTCCAAATCATGCGTCGTATAATTTTGTTCGTGAATCTTCAATTGTCTAGACGCATAAGCAATCACCTTCGTTCGTTGCATTAATACACAACCGAGACCTTGCTTTGATGCGTCACAATAAATCACAAAATCATCATTCCCTTCAGGCAATGACAATATAGGTGCCGTAGTTAGCTTTTTCTTCAATAACTGAAACGCTTTCTCTTGTTCATCATTCCATTCAAATTTCTTCCCTTTATGCGTTAATGCAGTCAAGGGTTTTGCTATTCTGGAAAAGTCTTGGATGAACCTTCTGTAGTAACCAGCTAGTCCTAAAAACTGGCGTATGTGTTTCGGAGTTTTCGGGGTTTCCCACTTTTCAACAGTTTGTATCTTTGCCGGATCCACCTTAATACCTTCTTTGTTCACTATGTGACCGAGGAATTGAACTTCTTCCAACCAAAATGCACACTTTGAAAACTTAGCGTACAATTCTTCCTTCCTCAATACTTCTAACACCTTTCTCAAATGTTCACCGTGTTCTTGGTCATTCTTTGAGTAAATAAGTATGTCATCAATGAAAACAATGACAAACTTGTCAAGGTATGGTCCACACACTCGGTTCATAAGGTCCATGAACACAGCTGGTGCATTAGTTAAACCAAACGGCATGACCATAAACTCGTAATGACCGTAACGTGTTCTGAAAGCAGTCTTTGGAATATCATCTTCTTTCACCCGCATTTGATGATACCCGGAACGTAAGTCAATCTTTGAATAAACAGACGAGCCTTGTAGTTGATCAAATAAGTCATCGATTCTCGGTAGTGGGTAGCGGTTCTTGATGGTAAGTTTGTTCAACTCTCGGTAGTCGATACACAATCTGAATGTACCATCTTTCTTCTTGACAAACAAAACAGGAGCTCCCCACGGTGATGTGCTTGGTCGAATGAAACCACGCTCTAAAAGTTCTTGTAATTGGCTTTGCAGTTCTTTCATCTCGCTGGGTGCGAGTCTGTAAGGAGCACGAGCTATTGGTGCAGCTCCTGGTACAAGATCTATTTGAAATTCAACGGATCGATGTGGGGGTAATCCCGGTAATTCTTTCGGAAATACATCGGGAAATTCTTTTGCAATGGGAACATCATTGATGCTCTTTTCTTCAGTTTGTACTTTCTCGACGTGTGCTAGAACAGCATAGCAACCTTTTCTTATTAGTTTTTGTGCCTTCAAATTACTAATAAGATGTAGCTTCGTGTTGCCCTTTTCTCCGTACACCATTAAGGGTTTTCCTTTTTCTCGTATAATGCGAATTGCATTTTTGTAACAAACGATCTCCGCTTTCACTTCTTTCAACCAGTCCATACCGATTATCACATCAAAACTCCCTAACTCTACTGGTATCAAATCAATCTTAAATGTTTCGCTAACCAGTTTAATTTCTCGATTCCGACATATATTATCTGCTGAAATTAATTTACCATTTGCTAATTCGAGTAAAAATTTACTATCCAAAGGCGTCAATGGACAACTTAATTTAGCACAAAAATCTCTACTCATATAGCTTCTATCCGCACCCGAATCAAATAAAACGTAAGCAGATTTATTGTCAATAAGAAACGTACCCGTAACAAGCTCCGGGTCTTCCTGTGCCTCTACCGCATTAATATTGAAAACTCTTTCACGGCCTTGTCCATTCGTGTTCTCCTGGTTCGGGCAATTTCTAATAATGTGGCCTGGTTTTCCACATTTATAACAAACTACATTGGCATAACTTGCTCCGACACTACTTGCTCCGCCATTACTCGTTCCGACACCATTTGTTCCTTTCGTTCTATTAACCCCTGGTCCGTAGACCTCACACTTCGCCGCGCTATGACCATTTCTTTTACACTTGTTGCAAAATTTGGTGCAGAACCCCGAGTGATTCTTTTCACACCTTTGGCATAGTTGCTTCTGATTGTTGTTGTTGTTGCGGTTATTATTGTTGTTGGGATGATTGTTGTAGTTGCTGTTGTTGTTGTTGTTGTTGTTGTTGTTGTTGTTGTTGGGCCGTTTGTTGTAGTTGCGATTGATGTTGCGATTGTTGGGATAATTGTTGCGATTATTGTTGTAATTGCTGTTGTTGTTGTATTGGTGATTCTTATCACCGTTTTCCTCCCACTTTCTTTTGACTTGCTTCACATTGGCCTCTTCAGCAGTCTGTTCTTTAATTCTTTCTTCAATCTGGTTCACTAGTTTGTGAGCCATTCTACATGCCTGTTGTATGGAGGCGGGCTCGTGTGAACTTATATCTTCTTGGATTCTTTCCGGTAATCCTTTCACAAACGCGTCGATCTTCTCTTCCTCATCTTCGAATGCTCCCGGACACAATAGGCACAATTCTGTGAATCGTCTTTCGTACGTGGTAATATCAAATCCTTGGGTTCGTAACCCTCTAAGTTCTGTCTTGAGCTTATTGACCTCGGTTCTGGGACGGTACTTCTCGTTCATCAAGTGCTTGAATGCTGACCACGGTAGTGCGTACGCATCATCTTGTCCCACTTGCTCTAGATAGGTATTCCACCATGTTAACGCAGAACCTGTGAAGGTATGCGTAGCGTACTTCACTTTGTCCTCTTCAGTACACTTACTTATGGCAAACACCGATTCAACCTTCTCGGTCCACCGTTTCAATCCGATCGGTCCTTCGGTTCCATCAAATTCCAAAGGTTTGCAGGCAGTGAATTCTTTGTAGGTGCATCCTACACGATTTCCTGTACTGCTAGATCCAAGGTTATTGTTGGTATGTAGCGCAGCCTGTACTGCGGCTATGTTTGAAGCTAGAAAAGTACGGAATTCCTCTTCATTCATATTCACGGTGTGTCGAGTAGTCGGTGCCATTTCCTTCAAAATAGTTAAATGGAACAAGTTAATCATACAGAATATTAAGAGTAGTTAATAGTATTTCGTAGCATAATATGAACTCATTTATAAAAGCTTTTTCTTCATATTAGCATTTTATAAGTTTAAATTCGGGTAGTACCTACCCGTTAAGTTCATACTTAGTAGCTAATATACAATTCAACTACTACAATTCTATATGAAAAACTGATTATAATAATATTTCGCGTTCAAACTTTTATACAATATTTTACAAACTTACAATACCGCTTATTTTACATAAAGCATGAAATATAGCACACAATAACTTTGATACAAGATAGTTGTGAAGACAATTCTAGCTAGTACACAAGTCGTTCAGCAAAGGCAATAAAGACACGTAATTCATACGTCCAGAAACAAGTCATGCATTCTGGTTTTACTAGGACTACTTCCCATCCTTGGTCTTGTGCAACATAACCGTTATGGCCGTTGATAAGACAGCGTGTTGTAACGTCATCAAAGGGACGAGGGTTACGTAATGTCCAACAGTCCCGTAATAATCTAAAAACCTCATTTCTTACCCCAATTACCGACTCCGTCACTTGTGGAAACGTTTTGTTTAATAGTTGTAGCCCGATGTTCTTGTTCTCACTTTGGTGAGAAGCGAACATTACTAATCCGTAAGCATAACATGCTTCTTTATGTTGCATGTTAGCCGCTTTTTCTAAATCACGAAGTCCAATATTCGGATATATTGAGTCAAAATAATTTCTTAACCCGTTGCGTAAAATAGCATTTGGGTTCCCCGCAATATATGCGTCAAAGTAAACACATCGTAACTTATGGGTTTCCCAATGTGATATCCCCCATCTTTCAAACGAAAGTCTCTTATAAACCAAGACATTCTTGGAACGTTCTTCGAATGTCTTACAAACTGATCTCGCCTTAAATAGTTGTGCCGAAGAATTCTGGCCGACTCTAGACAAGATTTCATCAATCATGTCTCCGGGTAGGTCTCTTAAAATATTGGGTTGTCTATCCATTTTGTGTTTTTAAACTGTAAAATAGACAAGAGTTAGATTCATAAAAAAAATACTTATTAATACAAGCAATTTTTACATATATCATAAAGCATAAGAACACTATATTCCATATATTACACCACACGAATACAACTATCTTATTCCGACTCGCTCGTTTCTTCTTCTTCGGTTTTGGTTCGTTTTGCCAAGTTTCTAGGGATATATGATGTTCCCCTAATACGAGCCGTCGTTGTCCACATTGGTTTAGAAAAACCTGGTGGTTTAGAGGTTCCCGGGTCATTGTTACAACTTAAGGACTTCGGGGGTTGACGATACATATAAAGTTCATCGGGGTTGGAATTAGATTTCTCTATTTTTATGCCCTTTCCCTTATTATTTTCTTTTGCCTTTTTAAATTCAGTTGGGGTAATTTCTATAACATCATCGGAATTCTCGTCGGAATCCGATTCATCGGAGAATTGGTAATCCTCCCAATATTTTGCTTCCTTGGCGGAAACACCATTGACCATTATTAACTTTGGTCGGTTGGTTGAGGATTTTCTTTTACTTAATCGTTTTATTATTTCCCCCACCGGTTCTATTTCTTCATCCGGTTCCGATTCTTCTTCCGGTTCCGATTCTTCTTCCGGTTCCGACTCTTCTTCCGGTTCCTCTTCGGGAACTTGTGAATCAGTCCACAAATCATTCCAATTTACATTTGACTCTTCATTATTATTAGGTGAGTCAATGGGACTTGTTCTAGAGGTAGACATCTATCACATAATATCAAACACGTTAAGAGATTAATATATCACATAATATTCATATGTTAAAAATATATAGTTTCCAACAAAAATGTTAAGCAATCATTTTTAAAGAAAACACGGTCGAAGTCCAGACTCACTAATGCATCCTAACAAACTCGATAAGACACACTAATGCAAATTTTCTGGTTCTCTAAGACCAACGCTCGGATACCAACTGAAATGTCCCGTTCTTATTGATTAAAAACGTTCCATATTAATTGATTTCGTTGCGAGGTTTTGACCTCTATATGAGACGTTTTTCAAAGACTGCATTCATTTTTAAACAAACCATAGCCTTTATTTCATCAATAAAGGTTTAAAAAGCTTTACGTAGATTATCAAATAATGATAATCTAAAATATCCTGTTTACACACGACCATTACATAATGGTTTACAATACAAATATGTTACAACAAAATAAGTTTCTTGAATGCAGTTTTTACACAATATCATACAAGCATGGACTCCAAATCTTGTCCTTATTTAAGTATGCGACAGCGGAAGCTCTTAATAATCACCTGAGAATAAACATGCTTAAAACGTCAACAAAAATGTTGGTGAGTTATAGGTTTAACCTATATATATCAAATCGTAACAATAGACCACAAGATTTCATATTTCAATACACATCCCATACATAGAGATAAAAATCATTCATATGGTGAACACCTGGTAACCGACAATAACAAGATGCATATATAAGAATATCCCCATCATTCCGGGACACCCTTCGGATGTGATATAAATTTCGAAGTACTAAAGCATCCGGTACTTTGGATGGGGTTTGTTAGGCCCAATAGATCTATCTTTAGGATTCGCGTCAATTAGGGTGTCTGTTCCCTAATTCTTAGATTACCAGACTTAATAAAAAGGGGCATATTCGATTTCGATAATTCAACCATAGAATGTAGTTTCACGTACTTGTGTCTATTTTGTAAATCATTTATAAAACCTGCATGTATTCTCATCCCAAAAATATTAGATTTTAAAAGTGGGACTATAACTCACTTTCACAGATTTTTACTTCGTCGGGAAGTAAGACTTGGCCACTGGTTGATTCACGAACCTATAACAATATATACATATATATCAAAGTATGTTCAAAATATATTTACAACACTTTTAATATATTTTGATGTTTTAAGTTTATTAAGTCAGCTGTCCTCGTTAGTAACCTACAACTAGTTGTCCACAGTTAGATGTACAGAAATAAATCGATAAATATTATCTTGAATCAATCCACGACCCAGTGTATACGTATCTCAGTATTGATCACAACTCAAACTATATATATTTTGGAATCAACCTCAACCCTGTATAGCTAACTCCAACATTCACATATAGAGTGTCTATGGTTGTTCCGAAATATATATAGATGTGTCGACATGATAGGTCGAAACATTGTATACGTGTCTATGGTATCTCAAGATTACATAATATATAATACAAGTTGATTAAGTTATGGTTGGAATAGATTTGTTACCAATTTTCACGTAGCTAAAATGAGAAAAATTATCCAATCTTGTTTTACCCATAACTTCTTCATTTTAAATCCGTTTTGAGTGAATCAAATTGCTATGGTTTCATATTGAACTCTATTTTATGAATCTAACCAAAAAAAGTATAGGTTTCTAGTCGGAAAAATAAGTTACAAGTCGTTTTTGTAAAGGTAGTCATTTCAGTCGAAAGAACGACGTCTAGATGACCATTTTAGAAAACATACTTCCACTTTGAGTTTAACCATAATTTTTGGATATAGTTTCATGTTCATAATAAAAATAATTTTCTCAGAATTACAACTTTTAAATCAAAGTTTATCATAGTTTTTAATTAACTAACCCAAAACAGCCCGCGGTGTTACTACGACGGCGTAAATCCAGTTTTACGGTGTTTTTCGTGTTTCCAGGTTTTAAATCATTAAGTTAGCATATCATATAGATATAGAACATGTGTTTAGTTGATTTTAAAAGTCAAGTTAGAAGGATTAACTTTTGTTTGCGAACAAGTTTAGAATTAACTAAACTATGTTCTAGTGATTACAAGTTTAAACCTTCGAATAAGATAGCTTTATATGTATGAATCGAATGATGTTATGAACATCATTACTACCTTAAGTTCCTTGGATGAACCTACTGGAAAAGAGAAAAATGGATCTAGCTTCAATGGATCCTTGGATGGCTCAAAGTTCTTGAAGCAAAATCATGACACGAAAACAAGTTCAAGTAAGATCATCACTTGAAATAAGATTGTTATAGTTATAGAAATTGAACCAAAGTTTGAATATGATTATTACCTTGTATTAGAATGATAACCTACTGTAAGAAACAAAGATTTCTTGAGGTTGGATGATCACCTTACAAGATTGGAAGTGAGCTAGCAAACTTGAAAGTATTCTTGATTTTATGAAACTAGAACTTTTGGAATTTATGAAGAACACTTAGAACTTGAAGATAGAACTTGAGAGAGTTCAATTAGATGAAGAAAATTGAAGAATGAAAGTGTTTGTAGGTGTTTTTGGTCGTTGGTGTATGGATTAGATATAAAGGATATGTAATTTTGTTTTCATGTAAATAAGTCATGAATGATTACTCATATTTTTGTAATCTTATGAGATATTTCATGCTAGTTGTCAAATGATGGTTCCCACATGTGTTAGGTGACTCACATGGGCTGCTAAGAGCTGATCATTGGAGTGTATATACCAATAGTACATACATCTAAAAGCTGTGTATTGTACAAGTACGAATACGGGTGCATACGAGTAAAATTGTTGATGAAACTGAACGAGAATGTAATTGTAAGCATTTTTGTTAAGTAGAAGTATTTTGATAAGTGTATTGAAGTCTTTCAAAAGTGTATAAATACATATTAAAACACTACATGTATATACATTTTAACTGAGTCGTTAAGTCATCGTTAGTCGTTACATGTAAGTGTTGTTTTGAAACCTTTAGGTTAACGATCTTGTTAAATGTTGTTAACCCAATGTTTATAATATCAAAAGAGATTTTAAATTATTATATTATCATGATATTATGATGTACGAATATCTCTTAATATGATATATATACATTAAATGTCGTTACAACGATAAACGTTACATATATGTCTCTTTTCAAAATCATTAAGTTAGTAGTCTTGTTTTTACATATGTAGTTCATTGTTAATATAATTAATGATATGTTTACTTATCATAATATCATGTTAACTATATATATAACCATATATATGTCATCATATAGTTTTTTTTTTTACAAGTTTTAACGTTCGTGAATCACCGGTCAACTTGGGTGGTCAATTGTCTATATGAAACCTATTTCAATTAATCAAGTCTTAAAAAGTTTGATTGCTTAACATGTTGGAAACATTTAATCATGTAAACATCAATCTCAATTAATATATATAAACATGGAAAAGTTCGGGTCACTACAATTAACAACAGACTGCTAACTACGAACTAAGAAAATATTAAAAGTATTATAAGTATATATATATGTAACGATTACTTGAAAAGAAAATATGTTGATATATTATATATATGGTTAGGTTCGTGATATCTATCGGAGACCAAGTCGATTTAAATACCTTCAAGGAAAAGGTGAGTATATAGTCCCACTTTTAAACTCTAAATATTTCGGGATGAGAATACATGGATTTTATGATTTACGCTATGGACACAAGTGATTAAAAATATATATTCTACGTTGAGTTGTACCACTGGCATACTTCCCTGTAACTTGGTAACTATTATTTACATGAGGTATTGTAAACGCGAATCCTGTTGATAGATCTATCGGGCCTGACAACCCCAACCGGACTGGACGACCAGTATTCAACGGTTGCACAGTACTTCGTTTCGGTAACTACACTTGGTACGGTGTAGTAAGATTTCATAATAAAGGGAATATGCGATGTTGATTAAATGTTAAGTATGGTTATCAAGTGCTCAACAACTTAGAATATTTTTATTAAAACGTTTATATATGAAATCTTATGGTCTATATTTATAACGCTGCTGGCATTAAACCTATATCTCACCAACTTTATGTTGACGTTTTAAGCATGTTTATTCTCAGGTGATAACTAAAAGCTTCCGCTGCAACATGTTGAATTTAAGCAAGATCTCGAGTATGCATATTTGTGTGAAAAATAAAACTGCATATCGGAGGATTTGTAATGTAAAATATGTTGGAGGTCGTATTGTTATTATCACATGTAAAGTTTGTAAGTCTAAGATTATCGCTAAACTATAATCATTATTAAGTTGTTTAAACCTTGTATTTGTAATAAAAGCTATGGTTTGTATTGTAAAAACGAATGCAGTTTTTGAAAAATGTCGCATATAGAGGTCAATACCTCGCGATGAAATCATATGTTATTGTATTCGTCCTTATGGTTAAGGTCGGGTTATGACACTAAGTTTTCAAAGTGTGCATTTTGGTTGGAAGAAGTTCAATTCTTCGGTCACATAGTGAACAAAGAAGGTATTAAGGTGGATCTGGCAAAGATAGAAACTGTTGAAAAGTGGGAAACCCCGAAAACTCTGAAACACATACGCCAGTTTTTAGGACTAGCTGGTTACTACAGAAGGTTCATCCAAGACTTTTCCAGAATAGCAAAACCCTTGACTGCATTAACGCATAAAGGGAAGAAATTTGAATGGAATGATGAACAAGAAAAAGCGTTTCAGTTATTGAAGAAAAAGCTAACTACGGCACCTATATTGTCATTGCCTGAAGGGAATGATGATTTTGTGATTTATTGTGACGCATCAAAGCAAGGTCTCGGTTGTGTATTAATGCAACGAATGAAGGTGATTGCTTATGCGTCTAGACAATTGAAGATTCACGAACAAAATTATACGACGCATGATTTGGAATTAGGCGCGGTTGTTTTTGCATTAAAGACTTGGAGGCACTACTTATATTGTAGTGACCTGAACTTTTCCATGTTTATATATATTAATTGAGATTGATATTTACATGATTAAATGTTTCCAACATGTTAAGCAATCAAACTTGTTAAGACTTGATTAATTGAAATATGTTTCATATAGACAATTGACCACCCAAGTTGACCGGTGATTCACGAACGTTAAAACTTGTAAAAACTATATGATGACATATATATGGATATATATATAGTTAACATGATACTATGATAAGTGAACATATCATTAAGTATATTAACAATGAACTACATATGTAAAAACAAGACTACTAACTTAATGATTTTTAAACGAGACATATATGTAACGATTATCGTTGTAAAGACATTTAATGTATATATATCATATTAAGAGATATTCATACATGATAATATCATGATAATATAATAATTTAAAATCTCATTTGATATTATAAACATTGGGTTAACAACATTTAACAAGATCGTTAACCTAAAGGTTTCAAAACAACACTTACATGTAACGACTAACGATGACTTAACGACTCAGTTAAAATGTATATACATGTAGTGTTTTAATATGTATTTATACACTTTTGAAAGACTTCAATACACTTATCAAAATACTTCTACTTAACAAAAATGCTTACAATTACATCCTCATTCAGTTTCATCAACAATTCTACTCGTATGCACCCGTATTCGTACTCGTACAATACACAGCTTTTAGATGTATGTACTATTGGTATATACACTCCAATGATCAGCTCTTAGCAGCCCATGTGAGTCACCTAACACATGTGGTAACCATCATTTGGCAACTTGCATGAAATATCTCATAAAATTACAAAAATATGAGTAATCATTCATGACTTATTTACATGAAAACAAAATTACATATCCTTTATATCTAATCCATACACCAACGACCAAAAACACCTACAAACACATTCATTCTTCAATTTTCTTCATCTAATTGACCTCTCTCAAGTTCTATCTTCAAGTTCTAAGTGTTCTGTATATATTCTACAAGTTCTAGTTACATAAAATCAAGAATATTTTCAAGTTTGCTAGCTCACTTCCAATCTTGTAAGGTGATCATCCAACCTCAAGAAATCTTAGTTTCTTACAGTAGGTTATCATTCTAATACAAGGTAATAATCATATTCAAACTTTGGTTCAATTTCTATAACTATAACAATCTTATTTCAAGTGATGATCTTACTTGAACTTGTTTTCGTGTCATGATTCTGCTTCAAGAACTTCGAGCCATCCAAGGATCCTTTGAAGCTAGATCCATTTTTCTCTTTTCCAGTAGGTTTATCCAAGGAACTTAAGGTAGTAATGATGTTCATAACATCATTCGATTCATACATATAAAGCTATCTTATTCGAAGGTTTAAACTTGTAATCACTAGAACATAGTTTAGTTAATTCTAAACTTGTTCGCAAAAAAAAGTTAATCCTTCTAACTTGACTTTTAAAATCAACTAAACACATGTTCTATATCTATATGATATGCTAACTTAATGATTTAAAACCTGGAAACACGAAAAACACCGTAAAACTGGATTTACGCCTTCGTAGTAACACCGCGGGCTGTTTTGGGTTAGTTAATTAAAAACTATGATAAACTTTGATTTAAAAGTTGTTATTCTGAGAAAATAATTGTTATTATGAACATGAAACTATATCCAAAAATTATGGTTAAACTCAAAGTGGAAGTATGTTTTCTAAAATGGTCATCTAGACATCGTTCTTTCGACTGAAATGACTACCTTTACAAAAACGACTTGTAACTTATTTTTCCGACTATAAACCTATACTTTTTCTGTTTAGATTCATAAAATAGAGTTCAATATGAAACCATAGCAATTTGATTCACTCAAAACGGATTTAAAATGAAGAAGTTATGGGTAAAACAAGATTGGATAATTTTTCTCATTTTAGCTACGTGAAAATTGGTAACAAATATATTCCAACCATAACTTAATCAACTTGTATTGTATATTATGTAATCTTGAGATACCATAGACACGTATACAATGTTTCGACCTATCATGTCGACACATCTATATATATTTCGGAACAACCATAGACACTCTATATGTGAATGTTGGAGTTAGCTTTACAGGGTTGAGGTTGATTCCAAAATATATATAGTTTGAGTTGTGATCAATACTGAGATACGTATACACTGGGTCGTGGATTGATTCAAGATAATATTTATCGATTAATTTCTGTACATCTAACTGTGGACAACTAGTTGTAGGTTACTAACGAGGACAGCTGACTTAATAAACTTAAAACATCAAAATATATTAAAAGTGTTGTAAATATATTTTGAACATACTTTGATATATATGTATATATTGTTATAGGTTCGTGAATCAACCAGTGGCCAAGTCTTACTTCCCGACGAAGTAAAAATCTGTGAAAGTGAGTTATAGTCCCACTTTTAAAATCTAATATTTTTGGGATGAGAATACATGCAAGTTTTATAAATGATTTACAAAATAGACACAAGTACGTGAAACTACATTCTATGGTTGAATTATCGAAATCGAATATGCCCCTTTTTATTAAGTCTGGTAATCTAAGAATTAGGGAACAGACACCCTAATTGACGCGAATCCTAAAGATAGATCTATTGGGCCTAACAAACCCCATCCAAAGTACCGGATGCTTTAGTACTTCGAAATTTATATCATATCCGAAGGGTGTCCCGGAATGATGGGGATATTCTTATATATATGCATCTTGTTAATGTCAGTTACCAGGTGTTCACCATATGAATGATTTTTATCTCTATGTATGGGATGTGTATTGAAATATGAAATCTCGTGGTCTATTGTTACGATTTGATATATATAGGTTAAACCTATAACTCACCAACATTTTTGTTGACGTTTTAAGCATGTTTATTCTCAGGTGATTATTAAGAGCTTCCGCTGTCGCATACTTAAATAAGGACGAGATTTGGAGTCCATGCTTGTATGATATTGTGTAAAAACTGCATTCAAGAAACTTATTTTGTTGTAACATATTTGTATTGTAAACCATTATGTAATGGTCGTGTGTAAACAGGATATTTTAGATTATCATTATTTGATAATCTACGTAAAGTTTTTTTAAACCTTTATTGATGAAATAAAGTTATGGTTTGTTTTAAAATGAATGCAGTCTTTGAAAAACGTCTTATATAGAGGTCAAAACCTCGCAACGAAATCAATTAATATGGAACGTTTTTAATCAATAAGAACGGGACATTTCAGTTGGTATCCGAGCGTTGGTCTTAGAGAACCAGAATTTTGCATTAGTGTGTCTTATCGAGTTTGTTAGGATGCATTAGTGATTCTGGACTTCGACCGTGTTTACTTGAAAAATTATTGCTTAACAAATTTTGTTGGAAACTATATATTTTTAACATGTGAATATTATGTGATATATTAATCTCTTAACGCGTTTGATATTATGTGATAGATGTCTACCTCTAGAACAAGTCCCATTGACTCAACTAATAATAATGAAGAGTCAAATGTAAATTGGAATGATTCGTGGACTGATTCACAAGTTCCCGAAGAGGAACCGGAAGAAGAGTCGGAACCGGAAGAAGAATCGGAACCGGAAGAAGAATCGGAACCGGATGAAGAAATAGAACCGGTAGGGGAAATAATAAAACGGTTAAGTAAAAGAAAATCCTCAACCAACCGACCAAGGTTAATTATGGTCAATGGTGTTTCCGCCAAGGAAGCAAAATATTGGGAGGATTACCAATTCTCCAATGAATCGGATTCCGACGAGAATTCCGATGATGTTATAGAAATTACCCCAACTGAATTTAAAAAGGCAAAAGAAAATAATAAGGGAAAGGGCATAAAAATAGAGAAATCTAATTCCAACCCCGATGAACTTTATATGTATCGTCAACCCCCGAAGTCCTTAAGTTGTAACAATGACCCGGGAACCTCTAAACCACCAGGTTTTTCTAAACCAATGTGGAAAACGACGGCTCGTATTAGGGGAACATCATATATCCCTAGAAACTTGGAAAAACGAACCAAAACCGAAGAAGAAGAAACAAGCGAGTCGGAAGAAGATAGTTGTATTCGTGTGGTGTAATATATGTAATATAGTGTGCTTATGCTTTATGATATATGTAAAAATTGCATGTATTAATAAGTATTTTTTTTTATGAATCTAACTCTTGTCTATTTTACAGTATAAAAACACAAAATGGATAGACAACCCAATATTTTAAGAGACCTACCCGGAGACATGATTGATGAAATCTTGTCTAGAGTCGGTCAGAATTCTTCGGCACAACTATTTAAGGCGAGATCAGTTTGTAAGACATTCGAAGAACGTTCCAAGAATGCCTTGGTTTATAAAAGGCTTTCGTTCGAAAGATGGGGGATATCACATTGGGAAATCCATAAGTTACGATGTGTTTACTTTGACGCATATATTGCGGGGAACCCAAATGCTATTTTACGCAATGAGTTAAGAAATTATTTTGACTCAATATATCCGAATATTGGACTTCGTGATTTAGAAAAAGCGGCTAACATGCAACATAAAGAAGCATGTTATGCTTACGGATTAGTAATGTTCGCTTCTCACCAAAGTGAGAAAAAGAACATCGGGCTACAACTATTAAACAAAACATTCCCACAAGTGACAGAGTCGGTAATTGGGGTAAGAAATGAGGTTTTTAGATTGTTACGGGACTGTTGGACATTACGTAACCCTCGTCCCTTTGACGACGTTACAACACGCTGTCTTATCAACGGCCATAACGGTTATGTTCCACAAGACCAAGGATGGGAAGTAATCCTAGCAAAACCAGAATGCATGACTTGTTTCTGGACGTATGAATTACGTGTCTTTATTGCCTTTGCTGAACGACTTGTGTACTAGTTAGAATTATCTTCACAACCATCTTGTATCAAATTTATTGTGTGCTATATTTTATGCTATATGTAAAATAAGCGGTATTGTAAGTTTGTAAAATATTGTGTAAAAGTTTGAACGCGAAATATTATTATAATCAGTTTTTCATATAGAATTGTAGTAGTTGAATTGTATATTAGCAACTAAGTATGAACTTAACGGGTAGGTACTACCCGAATTTAAACTTATAAAACGCTAATATGAAGAAAAAGCTTTTATAAATGAGTTCATATTATGCTACGAAATACTATTAACTACTCTTAATATTCTGTATGATTAACTTGTTCCATTTGACTATTTTGAAGGAAATGGCACCGACTACTCGACACACCGTGAATATGAATGAAGAGGAATTCCGTACTTTTCTAGCTTCAAACATAGCCGCAGTACAGGCTGTGCTACATACCAACAATAACCTTGGATCTAGCAGTACAGGAAATCGTGTAGGATGCACCTACAAAGAATTCACTGCCTGCAAACCTTTGGAATTTGATGGAACCGAAGGACCGATCGGATTGAAACGGTGGACCGAGAAGGTCGAATCGGTGTTTGCCATAAGTAAGTGTACTAAAGAGGACAAAGTGAAGTACGCTACGCATACCTTCACAGGTTCTGCGTTAACATGGTGGAATACCTATCTAGAGCAAGTGGGATAAGACGATGCGTACGCACTACCGTGGTCAGCATTCAAGCACTTGATGAACGAGAAGTACCGTCCCAGAACCGAGGTCAATAAGCTCAAGACAGAACTTAGAGGGTTACGAACCCAAGGATTTGATATTACCACGTACGAAAGACGATTCACAGAATTGTGCCTATTGTGTCCGGGAGCATTCGAAGATGAGGAAGAGAAGATCGACGCGTTTGTGAAAGGATTACCGGAAAGAATCCAAGAAGATATAAGTTCACACGAGCCCGCCTCCATACAACAGGCATGTAGAATGGCTCACAAACTAGTGAACCAGATTGAAGAAAGAATTAAAGAACAGACTGCTGAAGAGGCCAATGTGAAGCAAGTCAAAAGAAAGTGGGAGGAAAACGGTGATAATAATCACCAATACAACAACAACAGCAATTACAACAATAATCGCAACAATTATCCCAACAATTGCAACATCAATCGCAACTACAACAAAAGGCCCAACAACAACAACAATAACAACAACAGCAACTACAACAATCATCCCAACAACAACAATAACCGCAACAACAACAACAACAATCAGAAGCAGCTATGCCAAAGGTGTGAAAAGTATCACCCGGGGTTCTGCACCAAATTTTGCAACAAGTGTAAAAGAAATGGTCATAGCGCGGCGAAGTGTGAGGTCTACGGAACGAGTAATGGCGGAGCAAGTAGTGTCGGAGCAAGTTATGCCAATGTAGTTTGTTATAAATGTGGAAAACCGGGCCACATTATTAGAAATTGCCCGAACCAGGAGAAGACAAATGGACAAGGCCGCGGAAGAGTTTTCAATATTAATGCGGCAGAGGCACAGGAAGACCCGGAGCTTGTTACGGGTATGTTTCTTATTGACAATAAATCTGATTACGTTTTATTTGATTCGGGTGCGGATAGAAGCTATATGAGTAGAGATTTTTGTGCTAAATTAAGTTGTCCATTGACGCCTTTGGATAGTAAATTTTTACTCGAATTAGCAAATGGTAAATTAATTTCAGCAGATAATATATGTCGGAATCGAGAAATTAAACTGGTTAGCGAAACATTTAAGATTGACTTGATACCAGTAGAGTTAGGGAGTTTTGATGTGATAATCGGTATGGACTGGTTGAAAGAAGTGAAAGCAGAGATCGTTTGTTACAAAAATGCAATTCGCATTATACGAGAAAAAGGAAAACCCTTAATGGTGTACGGAGAAAAGGGCAACACGAAGCTACATCTTATTAGTAATTTGAAGGCACAAAAACTTATAAGAAAAGGTTGCTATGCTGTTCTAGCACACGTCGAGAAAGTACAAAATGAAGAAAAGAGCATCAATGATGTTCCCATTGCAAAAGAATTTCCCGATGTATTTCCGAAAGAATTACCGGGATTACCCCCACATCGATCCGTTGAATTTCAAATAGATCTTGTACCAGGAGCTGCACCAATAGCTCGTGCTCCTTACAGACTCGCACCCAGCGAGATGAAAGAACTGCAAAGCCAATTACAAGAACTTTTAGAGCGTGGTTTCATTCGACCAAGCACATCACCGTGGGGAGCTCCTGTTTTGTTTGTCAAGAAGAAAGATGGTACATTCAGGTTGTGTATCGACTACCGAGAGTTGAACAAACTTACCATCAAGAACCGCTACCCACTACCGAGAATCGACGACTTATTTGATCAACTACAAGGCTCGGCTGTTTATTCAAAGATTGACTTACGTTTCGGGTATCATCAAATGCGTGTGAAAGAAGATGATATTCCAAAGACTGCTTTCAGAACACGTTACGGTCATTACGAGTTTATGGTCATGCCGTTTGGTTTAACTAATGCACCAGCTGTGTTCATGGAAATTATGAACCGAGTGTGTGGACCATACCTTGACAAGTTTGTCATTGTTTTCATTGATGACATACTTATTTACTCAAAGAATGACCAAGAACACGGTGAACATTTGAGAAAGGTGTTAGAAGTATTGAGGAAGGAAGAATTGTACGCTAAGTTTTCAAAGTGTGCATTTTGGTTGGAAGAAGTTCAATTCCTCGGTCACATAGTGAACAAAGAAGGTATTAAGGTGGATCCGGCGAAGATAGAAACTGTTGAAAAGTGGGAAACCCCGAAAACTCCGAAACACATACGCCAATTTTTAGGACTAGCTGGTTACTACAGAAGGTTCATCCAAGACTTTTTCAGAATAGCAAAACCCTTGACTGCATTAACGCATAAAGGGAAGAAATTTGAATGGAATGATGAACAAGAGAAAGCGTTTCAGTTATTGAAGAAAAAGCTAACTACGGCACTGATAATGCTAAAAACGAACATATATTTCATAGCATTATTCCTCAAGAAAGACAAGCTTTTAGTTGCAAATTATTCTATTTACAAGTGATATTCGTTTAAATAATAAAAGGTGAAGACAAAAGACAGATTCGACGAATTGAAGACGCAAACGACCAAAAATGAAATGTCCCGTTCTTATTGATTAAAAACGTTCCATATTAATTGATTTCGTTGCGAGGTTTTGACCTCTATATGAGACGTTTTTCAAAGACTGCATTCATTTTTAAACAAACCATAACCTTTATTTCATTAATAAAGGTTTAAAAAGCTTTACGTAGATTATCAAATAATGATAATCTAATATATCCTGTTTACACACGACCATTACATAATGGTTTACAATACAAATATGTTACAACAAAATAAGTTTCTTGAATGCAGTTTTTACACAATATCATACAAGCATGGACTCCAAATCTTGTCCTTATTTAAGTATGCGACAGCGGAAGCTCTTAATAATCACCTGAGAATAAACATGCTTAAAACGTCAACAAAAATGTTGGTGAGTTATAGGTTTAACCTATATATATCAAATCGTAACAATAGACCACAAGATTTCATATTTCAATACACATCCCATACATAGAGATAAAAATCATTCATATGGTGAACACCTGGTAACCGACAATAACAAGATGCATATATAAGAATATCCCCATCATTCCGGGACACCCTTCGGATATGATATAAATTTCGAAGTACTAAAGCATCCGGTACTTTGGATGGGGTTTGTTAGGCCCAATAGATCTATCTTTAGGATTCGCGCCAATTAGGGTGTCTGTTCCCTAATTCTTAGATTACCAGACTTAATAAAAAGGGGCATATTCGATTTCGATAATTCAACCATAGAATGTAGTTTCACGTACTTGTGTCTATTTTGTAAATCATTTATAAAACCTGCATGTATTCTCATCCCAAAAATATTAGATTTTAAAAGTGGGACTATAACTCACTTTCACAGATTTTTACTTCGTCGGGAAGTAAGACTTGGCCACTGGTTGATTCACGAACCTATAACAATATATACATATATATCAAAGTATGTTCAAAATATATTTACAACACTTTTAATATATTTTGATGTTTTAAGTTTATTAAGTCAGCTGTCCTCGTTAGTAACCTACAACTAGTTGTCCACAGTTAGATGTACAGAAATAAATCGATAAATATTATCTTGAATCAATCCACGACCCAGTGTATACGTATCTCAGTATTGATCACAACTCAAACTATATATATTTTGGAATCAACCTCAACCCTGTATAGCTAACTCCAACATTCACATATAGAGTGTCTATGGTTGTTCCGAAATATATATAGATGTGTCGACATGATAGGTCGAAACATTGTATACGTGTCTATGGTATCTCAAGATTACATAATATATAATACAAGTTGATTAAGTTATGGTTGGAATAGATTTGTTACCAATTTTCACGTAGCTAAAATGAGAAAAATTATCCAATCTTGTTTTACCCATAACTTCTTCATTTTAAATCCGTTTTGAGTGAATCAAATTGCTATGGTTTCATATTGAACTCTATTTTATGAATCTAAACAAAAAAAGTATAGGTTTCTAGTCGGAAAAATAAGTTACAAGTCGTTTTTGTAAAGGTAGTCATTTCAGTCGAAAGAACGACGTCTAGATGACCATTTTAGAAAACATACTTCCACTTTGAGTTTAACCATAATTTTTGGATATAGTTTCATGTTCATAATAAAAATCATTTTCTCAGAATAACAACTTTTAACCATAATAAAAATCGTTTCCCAAAACAGCCCGCGGTGTTACTACGACGGCGTAAATCCGGTTTTACGGTGTTTTTCGTGTTTCCAGGTTTTAAATCATTAAGTTAGCATATCATATAGATATAGAACATGTGTTTAGTTGATTTTAAAAGTCAAGTTAGAAGGATTAACTTTTGTTTGCGAACAAGTTTAGAATTAACTAAACTATGTTCTAGTGATTACAAGTTTAAACCTTCGAATAAGATAGCTTTATAAGTATGAATCGAATGATGTTATGAACATCATTACTACCTTAATTTCCTTGGATAAACCTACTGGAAAAGAGAAAAATGGATCTAGCTTCAATGGATCCTTGGATGGCTCGAAGTTCTTGAAGCAGAATCATGACACGAAAACAAGTTCAAGTAAGATCATCACTTGAAATAAGATTGTTATAGTTATAGAAATTGAACCAAAGTTTGAATATGATTATTACCTTGTATTAGAATGATAACCTACTGTAAGAAACAAAGATTTCTTGAGGTTGTATGATCACCTTACAAGATTGGAAGTGAGCTAGCAAACTTGAAAGTATTCTTGATTTTATGAAACTAGAACTTTTGGAATTTATGAAGAACACTTAGAACTTGAAGATAGAACTTGAGAGAGATCAATTAGATGAAGAAAATTGAAGAATGAAAGTGTTTGTAGGTGTTTTTGGTCGTTGGTGTATGGATTAGATATAAAGGATATGTAATTTTGTTTTCATGTAAATAAGTCATGAATGATTACTCATATTTTTGTAATTTTATGAGATATTTCATGCTAGTTGCCAAATGATGGTTCCCACATGTGTTAGGTGACTCACATGGGCTGCTAAGAGCTGATCATTGGAGTGTATATACCAATAGTACATACATCTAAAAGCTGTGTATTGTACGAGTACGAATACGGGTGCATACGAGTAGAATTGTTGATGAAACTGAACGAGGATGTAATTGTAAGCATTTTTGTTAAGTAGAAGTATTTTGATAAGTGTATTGAAGTCTTTCAAAAGTGTATAAATACATATTAAAACACTACATGTATATACATTTTAACTGAGTCGTTAAGTCATCGTTAGTCGTTACATGTAAGTGTTGTTTTGAAACTTTTAGGTTAACGATCTTGTTAAATGTTGTTAACCCAATGTTTATAATATCAAATGAGATTTTAAATTATTATATTATCATGATATTATCATGTATGAATATCTCTTAATATGATATATATACATTAAATGTCTTTACAACGATAATCGTTACATATATGTCTCGTTTAAAAATCATTAAGTTAGTAGTCTTGTTTTTACATATGTAGTTCATTGTTAATATACTTAATGATATGTTTACTTATCATAGTATCATGTTAACTATATATATATCCATATATATGTCATCATATAGTTTTTACAAGTTTTAACGTTCGTGAATCACCGGTCAACTTGGGTGGTCAATTGTCTATATGAAACATATTTCAATTAATCAAGTCTTAACAAGTTTGATTGCTTAACATGTTGGAAACATTTAATCATGTAAATATCAATCTCAATTAATATATATAAACATGGAAAAGTTCGGGTCACTACAGTACCTACCCGTTAAATAAATTTCGTCCCGAAATTTTAAGCTGTTGAAGGTGTTGATGAATCTTCTGGAAATAGATGCGGGTATTTCTTCTTCATCTGATCTTCACGCTCCCAGGTGAACTCGGGTCCTCTACGAGCATTCCATCGAACCTTAACAATTGGTATCTTGTTTTGCTTAAGTCTTTTAACCTCACGATCCATTATTTCGACGGGTTCTTCGATGAATTGGAGTTTTTCGTTGATTTGGATTTCCTCTAACGGAATAGTGAGATCTTCTTTAGCAAAACATTTCTTCAAATTCGAGACGTGGAAAGTGTTATGTACAGCCGCGAGTTGTTGAGGTAACTCAAGTCGGTAAGCTACTGGTCCGACACGATCAATAATCTTGAATGGTCCAATATACCTTGGATTTAATTTCCCTCGTTTACCAAATCGAACAACGCCTTTCCAAGGTGAAACTTTAAGCATGACCATCTCTCCAATTTCAAATTCTATATCTTTTCTTTTAATGTCAGTGTAGCTCTTTTGTCGACTTTGGGCGGTTTTCAACCGTTGTTGAATTTGGATGATCTTCTCGGTAGTTTCTTGTATAATCTCCGGACCCGTAATCTGTCTATCCCCCACCTCACTCCAACAAATCGGAGACCTGCACTTTCTACCATAAAGTGCTTCAAACGGCGCCATCTCAATGCTTGAATGGTAGCTGTTGTTGTAGGAAAATTCTGCTAACGGTAGATGTCGATCCCAACTGTTTCTGAAATCAATAACACATGCTCGTAGCATGTCTTCAAGCGTTTGTATCGTCCTTTCGCTCTGCCCATCAGTTTGTGGATGATAGGCAGTACTCATGTCTAGACGAGTTCCTAATGCTTGCTGTAATGTCTGCCAGAATCTTGAAATAAATCTGCCATCCCTATCAGAGATAATAGAGATTGGTATTCCATGTCTGGAGACGACTTCCTTCAAATACAGTCGTGCTAACTTCTCCATCTTGTCATCTTCTCTTATTGGTAGGAAGTGTGCTGATTTGGTGAGACGATCAACTATTACCCAAATAGTATCAAAACCACTTGCAGTCCTTGGCAATTTAGTGATGAAATCCATGGTAATGTTTTCCCATTTCCATTCCGGGATTTCGGGTTGTTGAAGTAGACCTGATGGTTTCTGATGCTCAGCTTTGACCTTAGAACACGTCAAACATTCTCCTACGTATTTAGCAACATCGGCTTTCATACCCGGCCACCAAAAATGTTTCTTGAGATCCTTGTACATCTTCCCCGTTCCAGGATGTATTGAGTATCTGGTTTTATGAGCTTCTCTAAGTACCATTTCTCTCATATCTCCAAATTTTGGTACCCAAATCCTTTCAGCCCTATACCGGGTTCCGTCTTCCCGAATATTAAGATGCTTCTCCGATCCTTTGGGTATTTCATCCTTTAAATTTCCCTCTTTTAAAACTCCTTGTTGCGCCTCCTTTATTTGAGTAGTAATGTTATTATGAATCATTATATTCATAGATTTTACTCGAATGGGTTCTCTATCCTTCCTGCTCAAGGCATCGGCTACCACATTTGCCTTCCCCGGGTGGTAACGAATCTCAAAATCGTAATAATTCAATAATTCAATCCACCTACGCTGCCTCATATTCAGTTGTTTCTGATTAAATATGTGTTGAAGACTTTTGTGGTCGGTATATATAATACTTTTGACCCCATATAAGTAGTGCCTCCAAGTCTTTAATGCAAAAACAACCGCGCCTAATTCCAAATCATGCGTCGTATAATTTTGTTCGTGAATCTTCAATTGTCTAGACGCATAAGCAATCACCTTCGTTCGTTGCATTAATACACAACCGAGACCTTGCTTTGATGCGTCACAATAAATCACAAAATCATCATTCCCTTCAGGCAGTGACAATATAGGTGCCGTAGTTAGCTTTTTCTTCAATAACTGAAACGCTTTCTCTTGTTCATCATTCCATTCAAATTTCTTCCCTTTATGCGTTAATGCAGTCAAGGGTTTTGCTATTCTGGAAAAGTCTTGGATGAACCTTCTGTAGTAACCAGCTAGTCCTAAAAACTGGCGTATGTGTTTCGGAGTTTTCGGGGTTTCCCACTTTTCAACAGTTTCTATCTTTGCCGGATCCACCTTAATACCTTCTTTGTTCACTACGTGACCGAGGAATTGAACTTCTTCCAACCAAAATGCACACTTTGAAAACTTAGCGTACAATTCTTCCTTCCTCAATACTTCTAACACTTTTCTCAAATGTTCACCGTGTTCTTGGTCATTCTTTGAGTAAATAAGTATGTCATCAATGAAAACAATGACAAACTTGTCAAGGTATGGTCCACACACTCGGTTCATAAGGTCCATGAACACAGCTGGTGCATTAGTTAAACCAAACGGCATGACCATAAACTCGTAATGACCGTAACGTGTTCTGAAAGCAGTCTTTGGAATATCATCTTCTTTCACCCGCATTTGATGATACCCGGAACGTAAGTCAATCTTTGAATAAACAGACGAGCCTTGTAGTTGATCAAATAAGTCGTCGATTCTCGGTAGTGGGTAGCGGTTCTTGATGGTAAGTTTGTTCAACTCTCGGTAGTCGATACACAACCTGAATGTACCATCTTTCTTCTTGACAAACAAAACAGGAGCTCCCCACGGTGATGTGCTTGGTCGAATGAAACCACGCTCTAAAAGTTCTTGTAATTGGCTTTGCAGTTCTTTCATCTCGCTGGGTGCGAGTCTGTAAGGAGCACGAGCTATTGGTGCAGCTCCTGGTACAAGATCTATTTGAAATTCAACGGATCGATGTGGGGGTAATCCCGGTAATTCTTTCGGAAATACATCGGGAAATTCTTTTGCAATGGGAACATCATTGATGCTCTTTTCTTCAGTTTGTACTTTCTCGACGTGTGCTAGAACAGCATAGCAACCTTTTCTTATTAGTTTTTGTGCCTTCAAATTACTAATAAGATGTAGCTTCGTGTTGCCCTTTTCTCCATACACCATTAAGGGTTTTCCTTTTTCTCGTATAATGCGAATTGCATTTTTGTAACAAACGATCTCTGCTTTCACTTCTTTCAACCAGTCCATACCGATTATCACATCAAAACTCCCTAACTCTACTGGTATCAAATCAATCTTAAATGTTTCGCTAACCAGTTTAATTTCTCGATTTCGACATATATTATCTGCTGAAATTAATTTACCATTTGCTAATTCGAGTAAAAATTTACTATCCAAAGGCGTCAATGGACAACTTAATTTAGCACAAAAATCTCTACTCATATAGCTTCTATCCGCACCCGAATCAAATAAAACGTAAGCAGATTTATTGTCAATAAGAAACGTACCCGTAACAAGCTCCGGGTCTTCCTGTGCCTCTGCCGCATTAATATTGAAAACTCTTCCGCGGCCTTGTCCATTCGTGTTCTCCTGGTTCGGGCAATTTCTAATAATGTGGCCCGGTTTTCCACATTTATAACAAACTACATTGGTATAACTTGCTCCGACACTACTTGCTCCGCCATTACTCGTTCAGACACCATTTGTTCCTTTCGTTCTATTAACCCCTGGTCCGTAGACCTCACACTTCGACGCGCTATGACCATTTCTTTTACACTTGTTGCAAAATTTGGTGCAGAACCCCGAGTGATACTTTTCACACCTTTGGCATAGCTGCTTCTGATTGTTGTTGTTGTTGCGGTTATTATTGTTGTTGGGATGATTGTTGTAGTTGCTATTGTTGTTGTTGTTGCTGTTGTTGGGCCGTTTGTTGTAGTTGCAATTGATGTTGCGATTGTTGGGATAATTGTTGCGATTATTGTTGTAATTGCTGTTGTTGTTGTATTGGTGATTCTTATCACCGTTTTCCTCCCACTTTCTTTTGACTTGCTTCACATTGGCCTCTTCAGCAGTCTGTTCTTTAATTCTTTCTTCAATCTGGTTCACTAGTTTGTGAGCCATTCTACATGCCTGTTGTATGGAGGCGGGCTCGTGTGAACTTATATCTTCTTGGATTCTTTCCGGTAATCCTTTCACAAACGCGTCGATCTTCTCTTCCTCATCTTCGAATGCTCCCGGACACAATAGGCACAATTCTGTGAATCGTCTTTCGTACGTGGTAATATCAAATCCTTGGGTTCGTAACCCTCTAAGTTCTGTCTTGAGCTTATTGACCTCGGTTCTGGGACGGTACTTCTCGTTCATCAAGTGCTTGAATGCTGACCACGGTAGTGCGTACGCATCGTCTTGTCCCACTTGCTCTAGATAGGTATTCCACCATGTTAACGCAGAACCTGTGAAGGTATGCGTAGCGTACTTCACTTTGTCCTCTTCAGTACACTTACTTATGGCAAACACCGATTCAACCTTCTCGGTCCACCGTTTCAATCCGATCGGTCCTTCGGTTCCATCAAATTCCAAAGGTTTGCAGGCAGTGAATTCTTTGTAGGTGCATCCTACACGATTTCCTGTACTGCTAGATCCAAGGTTATTGTTGGTATGTAGCGCAGCCTGTACTGCGGCTATGTTTGAAGCTAGAAAAGTACGGAATTCCTCTTCATTCATATTCACGGTGTGTCGAGTAGTCGGTGCCATTTCCTTCAAAATAGTTAAATGGAACAAGTTAATCATACAGAATATTAAGAGTAGTTAATAGTATTTCGTAGCATAATATGAACTCATTTATAAAAGCTTTTTCTTCATATTAGCGTTTTATAAGTTTAAATTCGGGTAGTACCTACCCGTTAAGTTCATACTTAGTAGCTAATATACAATTCAACTACTACAATTCTATATGAAAAACTGATTATAATAATATTTCGCGTTCAAACTTTTATACAATATTTTACAAACTTACAATACCGCTTATTTTACATAAAGCATGAAATATAGCACACAATAACTTTGATACAAGATAGTTGTGAAGACAATTCTAGCTAGTACACAAGTCGTTCAGCAAAGGCAATAAAGACACGTAATTCATACGTCCAGAAACAAGTCATGCATTCTGGTTTTACTAGGACTACTTCCCATCCTTGGTCTTGTGCAACATAACCGTTATGGCCGTTGATAAGACAGCGTGTTGTAACGTCATCAAATGGACGAGGGTTACATAATGTCCAACAGTCCCGTAATAATCTAAAAACCTCATTTCTTACCCCAATTACCGACTCCGTCACTTGTGGAAACGTTTTGTTTAATAGTTGTAGCCCGATGTTCTTGTTCTCACTTTGGTGAGAAGCGAACATTACTAATCCGTAAGCATAACATGCTTCTTTATGTTGCATGTTAGCCGCTTTTTCTAAATCACGAAGTCCAATATTCGGATATATTGAGTCAAAATAATTTCTTAACCCGTTGCGTAAAATAGCATTTGGGTTCCCCGCAATATATGCGTCAAAGTAAACACATCGTAACTTATGGGTTTCCCAATGTGATATCCCCCATCTTTCAAACGAAAGTCTCTTATAAACCAAGACATTCTTGGAACGTTCTTCGAATGTCTTACAAACTGATCTCGCCTTAAATAGTTATGCCGAAGAATTCTGGCCGACTCTAGACAAGATTTCATCAATCATGTCTCCGGGTAGGTCTCTTAAAATATTGGGTTGTCTATCCATTTTGTGTTTTTAAACTGTAAAATAGACAAGAGTTAGATTCATAAAAAAATACTTATTAATACAAGCAATTTTTACATATATCATAAAGCATAAGAACACTATATTCCATATATTACACCACACGAATACAACTATCTTATTCCGACTCGCTCGTTTCTTCTTCTTCGGTTTTGGTTCGTTTTGCCAAGTTTCTAGGGATATATGATGTTCCCCTAATACGAGCCGTCGTTGTCCACATTGGTTTAGAAAAACCTGGTGGTTTAGAGGTTCCCGGGTCATTGTTACAACTTAAGGACTTCGGGGGTTGACGATACATATAAAGTTCATCGGGGTTGGAATTAGATTTCTCTATTTTTATGCCCTTTCCCTTATTATTTTCTTTTGCCTTTTTAAATTCAGTTGGGGTAATTTCTATAACATCATCGGAATTCTCGTCGGAATCCGATTCATCGGAGAATTGGTAATCCTCCCAATATTTTGCTTCCTTGGCGGAAACACCATTGACCATAATTAACTTTGGTCGGTTGGTTGAGGATTTTCTTTTACTTAACCGTTTTATTATTTCCCCCACCGGTTCTATTTCTTCATCCGGTTCCGATTCTTCTTCCGGTTCCGATTCTTCTTCCGGTTCCGACTCTTCTTCCGGTTCCTCTTCGGGAACTTGTGAATCAGTCCACAAATTATTCCAATTTACATTTGACTCTTCATTATTATTAGGTGAGTCAATGGGACTTGTTCTAGAGGTAGACATCTATCACATAATATCAAACACGTTAAGAGATTAATATATCACATAATATTCATATGTTAAAAATATATAGTTTCCAACAAAAATGTTAAGCAATCATTTTTAAAGAAAACACGGTCGAAGTCTAGACTCACTAATGCATCCTAACAAACTCGATAAGACACACTAATGCAAATTTTCTGGTTCTCTAAGACCAACGCTCTGATACCAACTGAAATGTCCCGTTCTTATTGATTAAAAACGTTCCATATTAATTGATTTCGTTGCGAGGTTTTGACCTCTATATGAGACGTTTTTCAAAGACTGCATTCATTTTTAAACAAACCATAACCTTTATTTCATCAATAAAGGTTTAAAAAGCTTTACGTAGATTATCAAATAATGATAATCTAATATATCCTGTTTACACACGACCATTACATAATGGTTTACAATACAAATATGTTACAACAAAATAAGTTTCTTGAATGCAGTTTTTACACAATATCATACAAGCATGGACTCCAAATCTTGTCCTTATTTAAGTATGCGACAGCGGAAGCTCTTAATAATCACCTGAGAATAAACATGCTTAAAACGTCAACAAAAATGTTGGTGAGTTATAGGTTTAACCTATATATATCAAATCGTAACAATAGACCACAAGATTTCATATTTCAATACACATCCCATACATAGAGATAAAAATCATTCATATGGTGAACACCTGGTAACCGACAATAACAAGATGCATATATAAGAATATCCCCATCATTCCGGGACACCCTTCGGATATGATATAAATTTCGAAGTACTAAAGCATCCGGTACTTTGGATGGGGTTTGTTAGGCCCAATAGATCTATCTTTAGGATTCGCGCCAATTAGGGTGTCTGTTCCCTAATTCTTAGATTACCAGACTTAATAAAAAGGGGCATATTCGATTTCGATAATTCAACCATAGAATGTAGTTTCACGTACTTGTGTCTATTTTGTAAATCATTTATAAAACCTGCATGTATTCTCATCCCAAAAATATTAGATTTTAAAAGTGGGACTATAACTCACTTTCACAGATTTTTACTTCGTCGGGAAGTAAGACTTGGCCACTGGTTGATTCACGAACCTATAACAATATATACATATATATCAAAGTATGTTCAAAATATATTTACAACACTTTTAATATATTTTGATGTTTTAAGTTTATTAAGTCAGCTGTCCTCGTTAGTAACCTACAACTAGTTGTCCACAGTTAGATGTACAGAAATAAATCGATAAATATTATCTTGAATCAATCCACGACCCAGTGTATACGTATCTCAGTATTGATCACAACTCAAACTATATATATTTTGGAATCAACCTCAACCCTGTATAGCTAACTCCAACATTCACATATAGAGTGTCTATGGTTGTTCCGAAATATATATAGATGTGTCGACATGATAGGTCGAAACATTGTATACGTGTCTATGGTATCTCAAGATTACATAATATATAATACAAGTTGATTAAGTTATGGTTGGAATAGATTTGTTACCAATTTTCACGTAGCTAAAATGAGAAAAATTATCCAATCTTGTTTTACCCATAACTTCTTCATTTTAAATCCGTTTTGAGTGAATCAAATTGCTATGGTTTCATATTGAACTCTATTTTATGAATCTAAACAAAAAAAGTATAGGTTTCTAGTCGGAAAAATAAGTTACAAGTCGTTTTTGTAAAGGTAGTCATTTCAGTCGAAAGAACGACGTCTAGATGACCATTTTAGAAAACATACTTCCACTTTGAGTTTAACCATAATTTTTGGATATAGTTTCATGTTCATAATAAAAATCATTTTCTCAGAATAACAACTTTTAACCATAATAAAAATCGTTTCCCAAAACAGCCCGCGGTGTTACTACGACGGCGTAAATCCGGTTTTACGGTGTTTTTCGTGTTTCCAGGTTTTAAATCATTAAGTTAGCATATCATATAGATATAGAACATGTGTTTAGTTGATTTTAAAAGTCAAGTTAGAAGGATTAACTTTTGTTTGCGAACAAGTTTAGAATTAACTAAACTATGTTCTAGTGATTACAAGTTTAAACCTTCGAATAAGATAGCTTTATAAGTATGAATCGAATGATGTTATGAACATCATTACTACCTTAATTTCCTTGGATAAACCTACTGGAAAAGAGAAAAATGGATCTAGCTTCAATGGATCCTTGGATGGCTCGAAGTTCTTGAAGCAGAATCATGACACGAAAACAAGTTCAAGTAAGATCATCACTTGAAATAAGATTGTTATAGTTATAGAAATTGAACCAAAGTTTGAATATGATTATTACCTTGTATTAGAATGATAACCTACTGTAAGAAACAAAGATTTCTTGAGGTTGTATGATCACCTTACAAGATTGGAAGTGAGCTAGCAAACTTGAAAGTATTCTTGATTTTATGAAACTAGAACTTTTGGAATTTATGAAGAACACTTAGAACTTGAAGATAGAACTTGAGAGAGATCAATTAGATGAAGAAAATTGAAGAATGAAAGTGTTTGTAGGTGTTTTTGGTCGTTGGTGTATGGATTAGATATAAAGGATATGTAATTTTGTTTTCATGTAAATAAGTCATGAATGATTACTCATATTTTTGTAATTTTATGAGATATTTCATGCTAGTTGCCAAATGATGGTTCCCACATGTGTTAGGTGACTCACATGGGCTGCTAAGAGCTGATCATTGGAGTGTATATACCAATATTACATACATCTAAAAGCTGTGTATTGTACGAGTACGAATACGGGTGCATACGAGTAGAATTGTTGATGAAACTGAACGAGGATGTAATTGTAAGCATTTTTGTTAAGTAGAAGTATTTTGATAAGTGTATTGAAGTCTTTCAAAAGTGTATAAATACATATTAAAACACTACATGTATATACATTTTAACTGAGTCGTTAAGTCATCGTTAGTCGTTACATGTAAGTGTTGTTTTGAAACTTTTAGGTTAACGATCTTGTTAAATGTTGTTAACCCAATGTTTATAATATCAAATGAGATTTTAAATTATTATATTATCATGATATTATCATGTATGAATATCTCTTAATATGATATATATACATTAAATGTCTTTACAACGATAATCGTTACATATATGTCTCGTTTAAAAATCATTAAGTTAGTAGTCTTGTTTTTACATATGTAGTTCATTGTTAATATACTTAATGATATGTTTACTTATCATAGTATCATGTTAACTATATATATATCCATATATATGTCATCATATAGTTTTTACAAGTTTTAACGTTCGTGAATCACCGGTCAACTTGGGTGGTCAATTGTCTATATGAAACATATTTCAATTAATCAAGTCTTAACAAGTTTGATTGCTTAACATGTTGGAAACATTTAATCATGTAAATATCAATCTCAATTAATATATATAAACATGGAAAAGTTCGGGTCACTACAAAAAAGCTCAAAAGTACAAAAGACAATCAAAGAGGTTCCAATTATTGATAAGAAACGTCTCGAAATTACAAGAGTGCAAGATTCAAAACGCAAAGTACAAAATATAAAATTGTACGCAAGGACGTTCGAAAATCCGGAACCGAGACCGGAGTCAACTCTCAATGCTCGATGCAACGGACTAAAAATTACAAGTCAACTATGCACATAAATATAAAATAATATTTAAATAATTCTTATAATTATTTAATATATTATATTATTTATAAAACGTCGGCACAAGGAAACAAGCAACATGTGAACTCTCCCAGCTGGCCATGCGATCGCATGGCCAGGAAGAAGAAAGTCCATGCAATCGCATGGCATGAAAAGTCAGGCCACATCTCCTATAAAATCGAGTTTTGGTGAACCAAAAATCAATCCATCAATCTCTCTTCTCTCATATATACGTAAAATATATATAATTTATATTTTAATTTTAATTTTAATTATAATTCTAATAATAAGGGTATGTTAGCGAATGTTGTAAGGGTGTAAGTCGAAATTCTGTCCGTGTAACGCTACGCTATTTTTAATCATTGTAAGTTATGTTCAACCTTTTTATATTAATGTCTCGTAGCTAAGTTATTATTATGCTTATTTAAAACGAAGTAATCATGATGTTGGGCTAATTACTAAAATTGGGTAATTGGGCTTTGTACTATAATTGGGGTTTGGACAAAAGAACGACACTTGTGGAAATTAGACTATGGGCTATTAATGGGCTTTATATTTGTTTAACTAAATGAAAGTTTGTTAATGTTAATATAAAGATTTACAATTGGGCGTCCCTATAAATTACCATATACACTCAATCGGACACGATGGGCGGGGTATTTATATGTACGAATAATCGTTCATTTAACTGGACACGGGAATGGATTAATAGCCACTAGAATAATTAAAACAGGGGTGAAATTACATTCAAGGGTAATTGGTGTAATTGTTAACAAAGTAGTAAAACCTTGGTTTACACGCAGTTGATAACCTGGTGTATTCATTAAACAAAGTATTAAAACCTTGTTACAATTCGAATCCCCAATTAGTTGAAATATTTAACTTCGGGTATAATAATAATTTGACGAGGACACTCGCACTTTATATTTATGACTGATGGACTGTTATGGACAAAAACCAGACGGACAGATTAAATAATCCAGGACAAAGGACAATTAACCCATGGGCATAAAACTAAAATCAACACGTCGAACATCATGATTACGGAAGTTTAAATAAGCATAATTCTTTTATTTCATATTTAATTTCCTTTATTTTATATTTAATTGCACTTCTAATTATCGCATTTTTATTGTTAATTTATTTTATCGCACTTTTAATTATCGTACTCTTTAATTATCGCAAGTTTATTTTATCGCACTTTTATTATTCGCAATTTCATTATTGTTATTTACTTTACGCTTTAATTTAAGTCTTTTATTTATTTAATATTTTACATTAGGTTTTAACTGCGACTAAAGTTTTAAAATCGACAAACCGGTCATTAAACAGTAAAAACCCCCCTTTTATAATAATAATATTACTTATATATATATTTGTATTTTTATAAAAGTAAACTAATATAGCGTTGAGCTTTGTTTAAAGATTTCCCTGTGGAACGAACCGAACTTACTAAAAACTACACTACTTTACGATTAGGTACACTGCCTATAAGTGTTGTAGCAAGGTTTAAGTATATCCATTCTATAAATAAATAAATATCTTGTGTAAAATTGTATCGTATTTAATAGTTTTTCCTAGTAAAATATAAACTATTTCGTATACACCTCGCAAAACATCAAGTATTTTTAGCGCCGCTGCCGGGGAAACGCCGAAGCGAAACGCCACACAAAAAAAAAAGATTTTTATTTTTAGTACGTTTTGTAGAAATACGTTTTAAATATTCGAAAATATAAAAATAAAAACAAAAATATAAATATAAATGTTTTTTTTTAGAGTTTGTAAGTTATATAAAAGTTTCTTTATCTTTATTTTATAAAAATATAAGTTTTATTTAATTTATATAAATATATTACATAATTTTATTAAAACAGAAAAAAAAATAAATATATATTAATTCGGCTCGAACACTGTAGCAGCCCAGCTTTTGGCCCGAAACTCTAGCCCATGCGATCGCATGGCTGGGCAACTGAGGACTCATGCGATCGCATGAGCCCATCTGACACGCCAGACTGCAGCCTGCCTGCATTAATTACGGATAATAATAATAATTATAATATTAAAACCCTAATTAGGGTTATATATAATATATATTAATTTAGTTTTTATTATTAATTTGTATTTTTAGTTTAATTAGTTTATTTAAATTGTAAAATTAGTAGTTTTATTAAATAAATAATATAAAAATAATATTTTTATAAAAATTGTACTTTTTACAACTTTTTGTATATTTTTATATTTTGTCCCTTTTTAATCGTTGTAGCGTAACTTTTGTATTTTTAGCTCATATTTAATTTTAAACTTAGTTTTTGCTATAGTTATTTTTACTCCTAGATTTTTAGGCTTTGCCGTAGAATTCCTTAAAGTGCTTTTTCTTTAGACTAAGATTTAGGTGCTTTAGAATTTTGCGACGCCTTTTTAAGTTTTAGTTTCTTTTTAAGTTATCTCCATTTGAGATTTAGTTTTTCCTGTAAGCTTTAATATTTTTAGACACCTTTTACTATGTATCAATTATCATTCCAATTAGTAATTTCAATTTGCGATTATAATTTTAAGTTAGTTGTAGTAATAAGGTTAGGTTAGTCAAGTATTTTTAAATTTTTATAAGTTTCTTTTATTTTTCCGTCACCTTTTATTTTTCAACCATTTTTCTTTTTCGACCTTTTTCGACGAACTCTTTTTCTCTCTTATTTTTCGCCATTCTAGTTTTAGGACATAGATTTTTATTCTACTTCTTATCTAAATTTCTTAAAATTACGAAAATTTATTTTAAGTGGTTAAATTAATAGACATCAAAATTTTCTGGTTCGTAGTAATAGTTGGATTTGTACGTGGACCGGGTTATTGGAGCCAAACAGTCCTCAATTATATTGAGACCAAACGAATCCTGCCCCTCTGCTGCATCTTTTGGCTATTCGAAACGTGGGCAAAATCAGAAAAGTCTATTGATTGGATAACTTATTATAATTTTTCTTTCCTTTTTAAAACTAATAGGATATTCAGTGAATGCACCGAGCAAGACGTTCACCACCTTTTGTACGTTCACCACCTGTAACTAGATCAAGACATTTAGCAAATATAACCGCCGTTGATTTTTCTTTAGAATCGTCATCTAGTAGACCAAGTACTTCAGTTCAAATTTCCGATAATCCATTTTTTGAACCCGACCTCACAATTGAGAATCCGGAGAATATTCAGGAACGGTTCGTAGATCCTGAACCACTAAACTTTCCTCCGGAGCCACCAATCATTCAAACAGAGATTGTTGAGGAACGAACCATTAAATCAGAATCATCTAGTGATACCAATTCAACAAATTCAATTATGGAGAATCTGGAACCTTTAAGTATGGAAGACCGAATGAGAGCTAAACGCACTGGCCAAGGTCACGCAATTACTCATCCAGACATTAATGCGCCAGATTATGAAATCAAAGGACAAATTCTACACATGGTGACTAATCAATGCCAATTTAGTGGTGCGCCGAAGGAAGATCCAAATGAACATCTACGTACCTTTAATAGGATCTGCACACTATTTAAAATCCGAGAAGTGGAGGATGAACAGATATATCTCATGTTATTTCCCTGGACTTTAAAGGGAGAAGCCAAAGATTGGTTGGAATCGTTACCTGAAGGGGCGATTGATACATGGGATGTTTTAGTTGACAAATTTCTTAAACAATTCTTTCCTGCATCTAAAGCCGTAAGACTTCAAGCAGAAATTGTTACGTTCACGCAGAAACCAAATGAAACTCTATATGAGGCGTGGACAAGATATGGAAAGTTGTTAAGAGGATGTCCGCAACATGGTTTAGACACCTGTCAAATAGTACAAATATTCTACCAAGGATGCGACATCACTACAAGGAAAGACATAGATATAGCAGCTGGTGGTTCTATTATGAAGAAAACCGAAACTGATGCTTACAAAATTATTGATAACACTGCTTCCCACTCACATGAGTGGCACCAAGAAAAAGATATCATTAGATCATCTAAAGCAGCTAGAGCCGATTCTAGCCATGACTTAGATTCCATTTCCGCAAAGATAGATGCTGTGGAGAGACGAATGGAAAAGATGACTAAAGATATTCACTCAATACGAATTAGTTGTGAGCAGTGTGGAGGACCACATTTGACAAAAGATTGTCTCAGTATTGAATTAACAATGGAACAAAGAGAGAATATTTCATACATAAACCAAAGGCCTGGAAATAATTATCAGAATAATTATCAACCGCCAAGACCGATTTACAATCAAAACCAGAATTATAACCGAAATATTCCATACAACAACCAACAAGGTCCTAGCAATCAACAAGTATCCAATAATACTTACAACCAGCAAAGACCGAATTTTCAAAACAAACCACCACAACAAACCGATGATAAAAAGCCGAATTTAGAAGATATGATGACGAAGCTAGTTGAAACTCAAACACAGTTTTTCACATCTCAGAAACAAACCAATGAACAAAATGCTCAAGCATTTAGAAATCAACAAGCTTCTATTCAAAATCTGGAACAAGAAGTAAGTAACCTAGCAAGGTTAATAGGTGAAAGAAAACTGGGAAGTCTACCTAGTGATACAAACGCTAACCCCCGGAATGAAACAGCTAAAGCCATTACCACAAGAAGTGGTACAACACTTAAACCACCTGAAATACCTGTAACTTCTGATGAAACTATTCCTACTCCACAAGAACCACAACCTGATCAAGATAAGGAAAAAGAACCGGTAGTTGAAAAAGTTAATGAAGATAACACAGTTAAGGATAAACCTTATGTTAAACCATACCAACCACCACTTCCTTACCCGAGTAAAATGAAGAAAGAGAAACTTGAAGCCGAGCAATCCAAATTTTTGGATATGTTTAAACAGATAAATGTAAATCTTCCTTTCATTGATGTGATTTCAGGAATGCCTAGATATGCTAAATTCTTGAAAGATCTAATCTCAAATAGAAAGAAAATGGAAGAACTCTCGGCTGTTACTATGAATGCTAATTGTTCAGCAGTGCTGTTGAATAAGATACCAGAAAAACTATCTGATCCAGGAAGTTTCACAATTCCATGTTTTCTGGGTAGTCTTAGTTCAATAGAAGCATTGGCAGACCTAGGTGCTAGTATAAATCTAATGCCGTATTCATTATACACTAAACTAGACCTTGGAGAATTGAAACCAACAAGAATAAGCATACAACTAGCCGATAGATCAATAAAATATCCTAAAGGGATAATGGAGAACATGCTAGTTAAAGTTGGTACTTTAGTATTTCCAGTAGATTTTGTTGTTTTGGACATGGAAGAAGATTCTCAAGTTCCTCTCATATTAGGAAGACCATTCTTAAACACGGCTAAAGCAATGATAGACGTGTTCGGTAAGAAACTGACCCTAAGTATAGAGGATGAGAGTGTTACCTTTTCAGTTGATAGAGCAATGCAACAACCACAATCTGCAGATGATACATGTTATTATATTCAAACTATAGATGCACATGCAGAATTATTAGAAGAATTTCCAGAATTACAAGGAACAGGAGAATGTTCTTTAGGAGAAGGTAATGAACCAATTGATGAAGCTAAAATGTTAGCTACACTTATAGCTAATGGATATGAACCAACAACAGAAGAAATTCAAATGCTAAAAGAAGAAGACAGATATCGATATAAATCATCAATAGAAGAACCCCCGAAATTAGAGTTAAAGCCACTTCCAAACCATTTGGAATACGCTTATTTACATGGTGAATCTGAATTACCTGTAATAATATCGTCTTCTCTTACTGAAAATGAGAAATCACAACTCATTTCTGTGTTGAAAGCTCATAAACCAGCCATTGCATGGAAGATTCATGATATTAAAGGAATAAGTCCTTCGTATTGCACACATAAAATCCTTATGGAAGAAGGTCATAAAACGTATGTGCAACACCAACGAAGACTAAATCCTAATATGCAAGATGTAGTTAAGAAAGAGATTATTAAACTGCTAGATGCAGGTTTGATATATCCAATTTCTGATAGTCCATGGGTAAGCCCAGTTCAATGCGTACCTAAGAAGGGTGGCATGACTGTCATTACAAATGAGAAAAATGAGCTTATTCCTACTAGGACTGTAACAGGATGGCGTGTGTGTATTGATTATAGAAAATTAAATGACGCCACCAGAAAAGATCACTTTCCCTTACCTTTCATAGATCAAATGGTGGAAAGATTAGCCGGAAATAGTTACTATTGTTTTCTAGATGGATTTTCCGGATATTTTCAAATTCCAATAGCACCCGAGGACCAAGAGAAAACCACATTCACGTGCCCTTATGGTACTTTTGCTTACAAACGCATGCCATTTGGACTTTGTAACGCCCTTGCAACCTTTCAAAGGTGTATGATGGCGATTTTTCACGACATGATAGAAGAATGCATGGAAGTATTCATGGATGACTTTTCAGTCTTCGGTGATACATTTAAATCATGTCTAGTTAATCTGGAACGAATGTTAATTAGATGCGAAAAATCAAATCTAGTACTTAATTGGGAGAAATGCCATTTCATGGTTAAAGAAGGCATCGTTCTTGGACATAAAATTTTAAAAGAAGGAATTGAAGTGGATAGAGCTAAAGTAGATGTAATTGCTAAACTTCCACATCCCACAAATGTTAGAGGAGTTAGGAGTTTTCTAGGGCATGCCGGTTTTTACCGACGTTTCATAAAAGATTTTTCTAAAATTGCCACTCTTATGAATAAACTCCTAGAAAAGGATGCGCCATTCATCTTTTCAGATGAGTGTATCAAATCTTTTAATATTCTTAAAGAGAAACTCACTAATGCACCGATCATGATAACACCAAATTGGAATCTACCATTTGAACTAATGTGCGATGCAAGTGATTTTGCAATGGGAGCCGTTTTAGGACAAAGGATTGAAAAACGATTTCAACCTATATATTATGCTAGTAAGACGTTACAAGGAGCACAAACGAACTATACAACTACTGAAAAAGAACTCCTTGCTATTGTCTTTGCTTTTGACAAATTTCGATCATATCTCGTTCTAGCAAAAACGGTGGTCTATACCGACCATTCTGCTCTTAGATACCTATTTTCAAAACAAGATGATAAACCAAGATTAATCCGTTGGATCTTACTCTTACAAGAGTTTGATATTGAAATCCGAGATAAAAGAGGAGCAGAAAATCTCGCCGCTGATCATCTTTCTCGTCTTGAAAATCCCGAATTAGAAGTTCTAAATGAATCGGCCATACAAGACAACTTTCCTGATGAATATCTATTGAAGATAGATTATAAAGAAATCCCATGGTTTGCAGACTATGCAAATTACTTAGTTTGTGGATTCCTTGAAAAAGGATTATCGTACCAAAAACGGAAGAAATTCTTCAGTGATATAAAACACTATTTCTGGGAAGATCCACATTTGTTTAAAAGTTGTCCCGATGGAATAATACGCCGATGTGTATTTGGAGATGAAGCTAGTAAAATATTAAACCATTGTCACACAGGACCAACAGGAGGGCATTATGGGCCTCAACTAACAGCAAGAAAAGTTTATGAAGCTGGATTCTATTGGCCTACAATTTACAAAGACGCACACCTTCTTTGCAAATCCTGTGATGCATGTCAAAGGGCCGGAAAAATAAGTCAACGTGATGAAATGCCACAAAATGTCATCCAAGTATGTGAAGTATTTGACATTTGGGGTATTGACTTTATGGGTCCATTTCCAAAATCTAATAATAATCTATATATACTCGTAGCCATTGATTATGTATCTAAATGGGCGGAAGCACAAGCTCTCCCAACTAACGATGCACGAGTTGTAGTCAACTTTTTAAAACGTCTTTTTGCAAGGTTTGGAACACCGAAAGCTTTAATAAGTGATCGGGGTACTCATTTCTGTAATAATCAACTTGAGAAAGTTCTTAAAAGATATGGAGTAACTCATAAAATCTCCACCGCATATCATCCACAAACAAGTGGACAAGTTGAAAATACCAACCGAGCTTTAAAACGTATTCTAGAGAAAACCGTAGGATCAAATCCGAAGGAATGGTCCATTAAATTGGAGGATGCACTCTGGGCTTTTAGAACAGCCTACAAAACTCCAATTGGAACCACACCTTTTAGACTTGTTTATGGAAAAGCATGTCATCTTCCAGTAGAAATTGAACACAAAGCATTTTGGGCTTTGAAAACATGTAATCTTGATTTACATGAAGCCGGACGTCTACGATTAAGTCAACTAAACGAATTAGAAGAATTAAGACATGAAGCATACAAAAATTCGTTAATCTATAAGGAAAGAACGAAGAAATGGCATGATAAAAAAATCAGAAGTTCAAAAGAATTTAAAGAAGGAGACAGAGCTCTTCTTTTCAATTCACGATTCAAGCTATTTCCTGGAAAATTGAAATCAAGATGGTCTGGACCATTCATAGTCAAAAGAGTTTTCCCATACGGAATGATAGAATTGATAAATTCAAATGGGATTGAATTTAAAGTTAATGGTCACAGAGTTAAACATTACATACATGGTCCGATGGAAGTCGACAACGAAGTTAATCACAATTTCGACACCACAGCTAACTAAGTGTGGGGAGAATCAAGTCTTTAAAGGATAATATGTATTTCTGTTAGAGTTAGATTGTCTGTTTTCGTGTAGTTCTCGAAAATGGAACCCGAATGGTCTTTCCCTAGCAGACCCTAAAGAACTAGTCTTCTCCCCCCATTCTGAATTTTTATTTTTTTTAGGTTTTTACAAAATGAAGACTGCCTGTGAACTAAACCATGGTCTAATGCTACACGCTTTGATCACTAAAAGAAATAATGACATACTACCGAGTGAATTAGTATCAGTAATCAGAGAAAGAATGGACGGAGTTAGAAAAGAATCTAGATGCGAAGATAATAAGTTACAATTTGGTAAAGGAAAATCAAAATCCGCAGCGAAAAGAAGAGCACGACACCTAGAACGATGTCACAAATGCGGAAAATGGTCACATGGAGGTAAATGTTCAAATAATCAAACCTATTCAAATACCGAATTTGTTACTTTATGCAGAGACGGACCGTTCATATGTTTAGAAAAAAAGACACTGAATGCTCGAGGTTACGCCTATGTAGCCATGGAAAACCAATTAAACCGACTATCTTATGAATGGGATAGATCATATAACTAAGAAATCTATTTCACAGGTATGTCTGTACAGTTTTTATTTTTATTTTTATTTTTAAACTTTTGATAATAAACGCTAATTTGTTCGCTAAAAAGTATTAAATTGGTATTAAATAAAATTAGGTTTGGCGACCGAAATTATTGATATCATTCAAAAATTTATTACATCACTGCAAAATTTAACGTTTATTCTTAAGGTATAAATATCTTTAATCAATCAACCCAAAATATTTCAAAAATTCGTCATGAGTTAAATTAGGTCTTGGAACCGAAATTACTTTACCGAAAAGAGGGGCGCATATTTTTGATAATATTTGATAGATTAAAGTGGGATAAAAAGACAAAAAGATTTTTAATTTTATTTTTACCATGTTTTTAAAATTAATATAAATCTTAAATTAATATTGTAAACTTTGTGAAAACAATATATTTAAAAATTGTAAATATTTGAAAAATTAATATAAGATTGGTATGAATTTATAATATGAATTTTTAAATTAAGATTGGTGTGAATTTTTAATTTTTAAAAAAAAAATATGAATTTTTAATTTTATGCATTTCAAATTTTAAGTTTGGTGTGAATTTTTAATATTAATTTTGAATTTTATATTTATGTTGTGTGAATTTAAAAACAAAAATTTACTTTATCTCATTAAGTTAAAAATATGATTTTTAAAATTCGTCGTAAGTTGAAGACTAGGTCTTTGAACCGAAATTGCTTTACCCAAGGGAGGGACGAGAACTTTTATTATCATTATTTTTAATCTTATTGAATTAAAGTATGCCAAAAACATTAAAAAAACCCAAAAATCTTTACTTTTAAAAACAGCGCTTTGATTTGACAAATTTTAAAATTTTGTCGAGGGACAGACTAGGACAACGATCCGAAACGCCCTCGCTCCTAAAGGAAACCAAATTTTTAAAATTTAAATAATTATAAGTTTTATAAAGTATAAGGATTTATAAAAAAAAAAAAAAAGCTGAAAACACTGTAGCCGGCACCCCATGCAATCGCATGGGGTTTCCACTTGGAACCCATGCGATCGCATGGGGACCAAATGCTGGTCAGGAACAAAAACAGCAGAGAGTCTGCTTCTACACCACAACACACACACATACCCGAAAATACTCCCAAATATTCACCAAATTTCACCAAAATTCACCGTAATTCGTCATTTTTCTTGCTCTAATCATGCCTAGATTCTCATTCTTCAGCAAATTGGTAAAAATTACACTCCTAAACTCTATAAATTCCTAGTTTTTGTGATAATTACCAATTATTTTACCTAATGCAATTTTGTTAATTTCTAGTGTAATTAGTGTTAAATTGTTAGTATTTTATGCATGTATAACCTAGATTGATGCTATTTAACATGATTTGAAGCCAAAAACTTCAAAATTTTTAGAAATCAAGGGTTTGTGTTCTTGAGCAATTTGGGGCTTTTTGATATAAACAGGTTATGGCCGATTTTTGTCATGAATTATTGCCAAATTGAGTAGTGTAACATGTTTAGATAGTTAAATGATCAAAACAATGATCCTAAACATGATTTTTGGAGATTAAAGTGGACTTTTTAAGTCCAAAATTCATGAACTTGATTAATTTGATATATTTGCCATTTGAGACTTGTTAAATTATTAGTAATGAATATTTTGACATGTTATTTGAGTTAAATGCTTATGAATTTTGTATACATTTTCATATGTGCTTATTTGAAAAGTGTAGAATTGTGAAAAATTGTGAAGATGTGTATAAGTTTAATTTTGATTTAACATGTTATAGTGATTGTTTTAAGTTGTTATTTTGCTAACACTAATGCATATTTGGATGCACAAATTTTGTGTTTAATGTGTTTTACAGAGAGCCGATACTGGAGGTTCAGGAGCATCATCATCTAGACGACCAGCACCAGCACCAGAACCAGAACCAGAAATGCAACACGAACAAGAACCGCAACAGGAACAAGAACAGCCTGATCAGCACATACCTTATTATGATCCGGTACAGTTTGTTGATGAATTCATAGTATTCCCAATGAGGCCGCCAGTAGAATTCCCAACGATTCCTGAGCACACTCTACATCCTAATCTGAGATTTGATAGAAGATGGAGAGATTACGAGACATATCAAAGGAACAAATTCAAATTGGTAACAAAAAATGTAGAGGTGCCAAGGGTAATTGATTGGGCCCCTTTGGAAACGGTCCATCTAGCTGACCGTGTTAGACAGCTTTTAGTTCAAAGGTATGGCAGTTCTTCTTTTACAGATTGGGAACGTCTTTTCACCATTCGTAGACCTGTATATAAGGAATGGTGTGTTGAGTTGATGAGTACTGTATCACTTGATACAAATATAGTTAGAATAGATGATAGAAGATTTCTTAGGTTTATCCTTGGCGGTAGGATGTACAGAATGTCCATGCTGGACATGGCCAGGGCCTTACAGATTTATACTCCTGGTGAGTTGCTATTACCCGATTGTACAAACTTGATTCATTATGGTGAACGGGTAGATAGTAACTTTGACGCTGACGCCATTTGGAGGCGTATGTCACATTTTGATGTTTTTACACGAGCAGGAGGACACTCCTATACACATATTGACAGAGCCGAGCTTCGTATTATTCATAGATTTTTGGCCAACTCGATTACACAAAGAGGTCATAATAAAGAAAAAATTACCTTATATGATTTATTCTACCTAAAGTGTATTCGGGATCCTAGAAGCTTTGTCAATATCCCTTACTGTGTTGCTTTTTATTTATCTAAAATGGTAGAGGGAATGCAGGACGGGAGTATAATAGGAGGAGGTATTTTTGTTACTCTCATTGGAGAGTATTTAGGTGTTGATAGGAACCAAGGGGGTCCATTACAGATTTGTAGAGAACAGGTTGAGCCCTTAGGATTGAAAGTTTATGTGGGTGCTAAGGTATTGAAAAGTAGATGTAACCAGGCAGTACCCTATGAGGGATCTCATCCTCAGGTAGAGAGAGGCTCAGACGAGGAAATGGAGGAGGCGGAAGACATTAGGGATGTCTTTCGAGATGCTATTCTTGACGTCCACGTTCGTATAGATGAGGAAGCAATGACGAACGCGGCAAGACATAGTATGTATGAGCAGTGGAACTCCGAGCGAGTATACGAGGATTATAGGCGACGCCAACACGATAGCTGGTTAGTTCATCAGCACCAAATCATGAGCCAGCTATCATATCAGGTACCAAATAACTATGTACCTACTCGACCTGCTCATTTTCCGCCACATAGCCCCGATATCCGACCACCCTTTAACCGGTATGACTATAACCAAGCCTATCAGAACACCTATAACCAACAATGGAACCCACCCGATGAGATGAACTGGAACCCCTATCCAGACTGATTTAGTTCCAATTGGTTATTTTTATGATTTTTATGTTTTTATCTTTTGACTTTTTCATGTTTAAACTTATGTTATTGGATAAATTTGTATAATTTTTATTATTTTATTATTATTGTGTACTAATATTTCATATTTAGAATTTGAAAGTGGGATATTAAGTCCCATTTCAAATTGCCATGCACGATTATACTTGTATGTATGTATATTGTCGATTGTTCAAAACAGGGTAAAACAGCGCATTATCAAAGGCTGGCATTAAGTTCAGCAAAAGCTACTAATTTTGACGACAAGATGACAAATAAATGTGATGTCACAACAGACGGAATGAACAAATGATGTGCACCATTTATCATTCAGCAAACAAACGCCAATATATTTGAAAACTTTGGTAAAATTTAATCATTTTCACACAAATCACCCTCAATAATTTAAATTGTTACTGATTTCTTGCAAATGAGGGCATTGCAAGATCTTAAGTGTGGGAAGGGGTTAAATTCTTTCGGATTTTAAAAAAAAAATTTTACTTTATACACTTGGTAACCATTAAAAATACTAGTAACGTAGTAGTTGTATTAGAATCTAGTGCTCTCTGATAATAAAGAACAGTCCTAGTCTTATATACTGACTACCCAATTCTAGTAAAAATTTTCAAAATTTTCAATTAAATGAACTCAAAATCATGTTTATACATATTTATGAACGATAAAACTAGGTGTTAACACCGAAATTATTGTTACCTCGGAAAGGACATAAATTGAGAAACAAACCAAAATGTTGAAATTCATTTAAAATGGAATAGAGGACGATAAAAAAGGAAAATAAAAGCCAAGTGTGGGAAAATTTACCAGGTTATCTTAAACATATGTCACATATATCTGTAACAAATAACTGAAAATACTTTTGCTTTGGACTAAACTAAACTGTTTTACCCAATGAAAGAAAAGAAAAGATGGATCTACACGATGAATCAATTCCATCATTAAAAGGAAGTAAAGTCTTCCGAAAAAGAAACGCGCTTCTTGATTTAGGTCATGAAGTTGTCGTCCAGACCAGCTGAAGGTTGACGAAAAATCTAGAAAAGTCATCACTAAAATCAGCAGGAAATCCACGGACCTCAGCATTAAACAGGGTCGCCAAGTGGTCAGATTTATCCTAACCATGAGAAGGATTTATCTTGTAAAATGGGGGGGCACCATGCAAATTAGCTGGATAAGACTAATGAATCAGATCCCCAGAAAGGATAATCTCCTTAAAGATTAAAAATCAGCTTTTAAGACTGATATTACTCAATCCTAGAGATTGACCTTAAAGATTGAGAATTCAAACTCATGGAATTCAATGATATCTAAACTCGAGCTTGAACGAGAAAATATTTTGATCAAAATTACAAACCGATTTGTTTTCTGAAAACCCTATTTTTAATGCGTTCATTACCATTGAACGTGAAATCCTAGGAATTCACCTGGAATTCATTAGGTCACCTGAACCAAATCGGGTGTCAACCGTAAGAACGGTGGTTGCATAGTGGTCAAAGACAGGACCTTGTGCCATACCGAAAAATCATAAGGGTAAGCTTTACTATTGCTCCTACCAAGGATAGTAATTGCGTCCGACACGTTATAGACCATAATTAAAAGCATGTCAGGGGACATTGCCTTAACAGTTGCTTGTTCAACGCTTTCCTTTTCAACCGGACGGTAGTTTACCGAAAGGTAATATACGGGACAAGTAAACTGGACGTGTTGCTTTCCAAATACAAGGTTAGCAAGTGGGTGACACAAAACCGCAAGTTTTGAGCTAAAATTTTCAAATCTGAAACCCACCAAACCCACAAAAATATTTTGCAAACACCGGTAAAGGGTTATTCCGGAAAACTTATCCACTAAAATCAGCAGGAAACCCATCAATGATGTTCCCATTACAAAAGAATTTCCCGATGTATTTTCGAAAGAATTACCGGGATTACCCCCACATCGATCCGTTGAATTTCAAATAGATCTTGTACCAGGAGCTGCACCAATAGCTCGTGCTCCTTACAGACTCGCACCCAGCGAGATGAAAGAACTGCAAAGCCAATTACAAGAACTTTTAGAGCGTGGTTTCATTCGACCAAGCACATCACCGTGGGGAGCTCCTGTTTTGTTTGTCAAGAAGAAAGATGGTACATTCAGGTTGTGTATCGACTACCGAGAGTTGAACAAACTTACCATCAAGAACCGCTACCCACTACCGAGAATCGACGACTTATTTGATCAACTACAAGGCTCGGCTATTTATTCAAAGATTGACTTACGTTTTGGGTATCATCAAATGCGGGTGAAAGAAGATGATATTCCAAAGACTGCTTTCAGAACACGTTACGGTCATTACGAGTTTATGGTCATGCCGTTTGGTTTAACTAATGCACCAGCTGTGTTCATGGAAATTATGAACCGAGTGTGTGGACCATACCTTGACAAGTTTGTCATTGTTTTCATTGATGACATACTTATTTACTCAAAGAATGACCAAGAACACGGTGAACATTTGAGAAAGGTGTTAGAAGTATTGAGGAAGGAAGAATTGTACGCTAAGTTTTCAAAGTGTGCATTTTGGTTGGAAGAAGTTCAATTCCTCGGTCACATAGTGAACAAAGAAGGTATTAAGGTGGATCCGGCGAAGATAGAAACTGTTGAAAAGTGGGAAACCCCAAAAACTCCGAAACACATACGCCAGTTTTTAGGACTAGCTGGTTACTACAGAAGGTTCATCCAAGACTTTTCCAGAATAGCAAAACCCTTGACTGCATTAACGCATAAAGGGAAGAAATTTGAATGGAATGATGAACAAGAGAAAGCGTTTCAGTTATTGAAGAAAAAGCTAACTACGGCACTGATAATGCTAAAAACGAACATATATTTCATAGCATTATTCCTCAAGAAAGACAAGCTTTTAGTTGCAAATTATTCTATTTACAAGTGATATTTGTTTAAATAATAAAAGGTGAAGACAAAAGACAGATTCGACGAATTGAAGACGCAAACGACCAAAAAGCTCAAAAGTACAAAAGACAATCAAAGAGGTTCCAATTATTGATAAGAAACGTCTCGAAATTACAAGAGTGCAAGATTCAAAACGCAAAGTACAAAATATAAAATTGTACGCAAGGACGTTCGAAAATCCGGAACCGAGACCGGAGTCAACTCTCAATGCTCGACGCAACGGACTAAAAATTACAAGTCAACTATGCACATAAATATAATATAATATTTAAATAATTCTTATAATTATTTAATATATTATATTATTTATAAAACGTCGGCACAAGGAAACAAGCAACATGTGAACTCTCCCAGCTGGCCATACGATCGCATGGCCAGGAAGAAGAAAGTCCATGCGATCGCATGGCATGAAAAGTCAGGCCACATCTCCTATAAAATCGAGTTTTGGTGAACCAAAAATCAATCCATCAATCTCTCTTCTCTCATATATACGTAAAATATATATAATTTATATTTTAATTTTAATTTTAATTTTAATTATAATTCTAATAATAAGGGTATGTTAGCGAATGTTGTAAGGGTGTAAGTCGAAATTCTGTCCGTGTAACGCTACGCTATTTTTAATCATTGTAAGTTATGTTCAACCTTTTTATATTAATGTCTCGTAGCTAAGTTATTATTATGCTTATTTAAAACGAAGTAATCATGATGTTGGGCTAATTACTAAAATTGGGTAATTGGGCTTTGTACTATAATTGGGGTTTGGACAAAAGAACCACACTTGTGGAAATTAGACTATGGGCTATTAATGGGCTTTATATTTGTTTAACTAAATGAAAGTTTGTTAATGTTAATATAAAGATTTACAATTGGGCGTCCCTATAAATTACCATATACACTCAATCGGACACGATGGGCGGGGTATTTATTGAAAGGACCCGTTCATATACACTATAAACGATTCACAATAGTTGATTACATTGCGAGGTATTTGACCTCTATATGATACATTTTACAAACATTGCATTCGTTTTTAAAAGACAATCTTTCTTTACATCGAAAATTGACAGGCATGCATACCATTTCATAATATCCACTATCCAACTATAAATTGATTTAATAATAATCTTTGATGAACTCAATGACTCGAATGCAACGTTCTTCGAAATATGCTATGAAAGACTCCAAGTAATATCTTTAAAATGAGCAAATGCACAGCGGAAGATTTCTTTAACACCTGAGAATAAACATGCTTTAAAGTGTCAACCAAAAGGTTGGTGAGTTCATTAGTTTATCATAATCATTTATTTCCATCATTTTAATAGACCACAAGAATTTCATTTCCAGTTCTCATAAATATACGTCCCATGCATAGAGACAAAAATAATCATTCATATGGTGAACACCTGGTAACCGACATTAACTAGATACATATAAGAATATCCCCTATCATTCCGGGATCCTCCTTCGGACATGATATAAATTTCGAAGTACTAAAGCATCCGGTACTTTGGATGGGGTTTGTTAGGCCCAATAGATCTATCTTTAGGATTCGCGTCAATTAGGGTGTCTGTTCCCTAATTCTTAGATTACCAGACTTTAATAAAAAGGGGCATATTCGATTTCGATAATTCAACCATAGAATGTAGTTTCAATTACTTGTGTTTATTTCGTAAAACAGTTATAAAAACAGCGCATGTATTCTCAGTCCCAAAAATATATATTACAAAAGCATTTAAAAAGGGATTAATGAAACTCACCATACTGTATTTCGTAGTAAAAATACATATAACGTCATTGAACAAGTGCAAGGTTGGCCTCGGATTCACGAACCTAAATTAATTATATATATTTATGTGTTGGTCAATATTTGTCTAACAAATTAGGTCAAGTCATAGTGTACCACAATCCTAATGCTCGAGACTAATATTTAAAAGTCAACCAAAGTAAATTTGACTCAAAATAATTTCCAAAAATCTGTACATGATTAATATATAGTTTAAATATCGTTGTTTTACATTTTTAAATATTTTTAAAAGATTTATTAGAGTAAATAATATAATTTATTTATTAATAAATAAAATTTTATATTAAATTTATATAATAAAATATACTTTTATATATATTAAGTAATAAAATTTATAGGGTTCATTTAATATCATAAAGATAATATGATAGGTATTATTAAAGTAAGTTATTACACGTAGTAAAATATGTTTGTATCACATATTTATTTTATAAAATAATATCTATAATGATAGTAAGTAAAAGTTGTATTATTTTGTAATAATAATTATTATTATAAAAATATCAATATTTATAATTACTAAGATGACGTTATGATAAAACGATAATTTTAATTATGATAACTTTAATATTTACGATAATTTTTAATATTATCTTTAAAATAATAATTCTATTTAAAATAATAATAATAATAATGATATTTTATAGTAACAATGACATTTCTATTAAAATGATAATTTTTGTTAAAATGATAGTTTTAATACTAACGATACTTTTAATAATAATAGTAATGATAAAAATAATAAGAACGATAATTTTATCTAAATCAATATCTTATAATATTTTAATTTCATCATGATACTCTTACCCATTATTTCCTAATCGTTTCGTTTAATAGCTTTTAATCGTCTTTTATATCGTGTTCATAGTAATGATAATAATAGTAATCAAAATAATTAGGTGTTACAAATATTTGTTTTAATTACACTAATATTAATGATGATAGTTACTATAACATTATTAACGATAATACTAATAATTATCTTAATGATGATATAGTAATAATAATAATAATAATAACAATAACCATTTTTAAATAATGATATATATATTAATAATGATAATAATAATAATAATACCAATAATAATAATAATAATAATAATAATTGGATAATAATAATAATACTAATTATAACTTTAACGATAATAACGATAGTAATAATAAAAAAAATAACAATTTTTAATGATAAATCCCTTTTATTGATAAAGATAATAATAATGATAATAATAAGATAAAACTAGAACGACGATAAAAACGACGATAATAATAATCATTTTTAATAAAAATATCGAAAATTCAATTGATTATAACTTCTAATCCGTTCATCGAAACCATTCGATATCTAAAGGAAAAGTTCTTAATTTTTCGCTAGCTTTCCAAGGACATGCATATCTTATACCTTATCTCAACCGCAAGTGTAACTAATTCAACATTCAACCTAACCTGTCTAATGGCAATATCAAAAGTACAAGCATGCATAATCCTAAATACTCGAGCACTAGTCAGGGATACACTATTAGTATGTAAAAGTTAAATTATGAGTACTCACGTATCAATATTGAGATTCAATATTGCAGGAAAGGTACGTAGATGCAACGGAAATGATAAACACTATATTGACCTCACGAGCATACCCATGAACCATACTCAATCACCTCCATAGCTATAACCCATAATTTCCTTAATCCTATCCCACTCGAAAAAAAATTTCGAAATCACTCGGACACCACTCCCTCGTAATATTTTATGTATACTAATAATATCTTGAAATAATACGGAGTAAATATATATATGTAAATCGATTGAGAGAGTTTAGAGAAAAATATTTTCAAGTTTCTATGAAATAATGAAACATATTGAATTTTATTTATAATAGATTTTTGAATTATTAAAGTGAATTATTAAAGTATGAATTATTAAAGTGAATTATTAAAGTATGAATTATTAAAGTGAATTATTAAAGTATAAATTATTAAAGTGAATTATTAAAGTTAAAGTAAAGTAAAAATAAAGTAAAGGTAAAGTTTAAGTATAGTAAAAGTATAAAACTACGTACGTATAATACGCGTATAAATATATAATATTAATTTAAATCGTTATATATATTTAATAAAATAAAATATAAATATCATTATCTTTATCATACTAGTTAAGTAATGAGTTGTCAAAAGTGGTTCTAGATATTTATAAAAGTTATATACGTTTTAATAATAAAGTTCTTTTTAAACTGAAAACGTTTTTGTACGTTTGAAACTAAATAGATCAATCGAGTCTTTATGAGATTCAATCTTCCACTATCCTTTGTCTAGTTCTCAATGATCGACAATTTGTTCTTATTTATAAATCACTTTACCATTTTCTGAATATTGTTAAAATGGAAAGATTTCTCAAATCAACGTGGGCCTTTCAACAGAGACTTGTAATCATAATTCAATATATCTGATAATTCAATCATTTGATCTTATCTTCTAATTCCATTGATAAACATTTTGAAATAGATACAATCATATAAAGTATTTAATCTAATATTTTGTTTACGTTTCAAGTTATAATATATATACACATATACATATATAATCATATTCGTTTAATGGTTCGTGAATCGTTGGAACTTGGTCGAGGTTGAATGAATGTATGAACATAGTTTAAAATTCTTGAAATTTAACTTAACAAATATTGCTTATCGTGTCGGAAACATATAAAGATTAAAGTTTAAATTTGGTTGGAAATTTCCGGGTTGTCACAGTACCTACTCGTTAAAGAAATTTCGTCCCGAAATTTGAGTGGAAAGGTCGTGAATGATAATAAGTATGTTTTCATGATGCATACGGGCTGAAAATTAGAGTTTTATCATCAGCGAATAATTTGGATAAACAATCCATTTATATGAAGAGTACGAATGAAGCTAACATAGAAGAGTGAAATGAGTAAGTGTAGATTCATCTTATCATTTGACATAGATATGATTGATTCCCAGATTTCAAGGGATTTAAAGAAAATCTTCTTAATAAGATTTGACTCTCCGGTTATCAAGGGAATTAGGATCCGCTTTAAATGCGATCGTCCATTTTAATTGTTCTGTCGGAGATTTTCTTATAAATTCACCTCCTTCGTTTCCTTACAACTCACACCTTCTGTTGATGCATTTTATGCAAGTCCCTAGACATCTACCCACGTCCATTGCAGGTACAACAGTTTATAGGCCACCATGATTGCTCGTTATTATCCTCTCCGTGTTTTTATGTGGTTACAGGAACTGCAGGAACGAGATTTAGATGTTTGACTATGTTAGACTTAGTCAGACGTACGAGTGAAGCCTCACTAGTACGGCTGACAGGCTCATACGCACGGTTGATGCTGAGCTAAGTCACAATTACAACCTAAATGAGAAGACACGAGTGAGTGATCACCCGTACGGCTGATGAAGCCAACTCGTACGTGTGATGAATGAATCGTATGGGTGAGTCAACATCAGGGGTATATAAAGTCTTATGTTCTTCATTTTAGGTTAAGCCTCTCATTTGTTACACACACTCAGATCTAGTGAGCTCCTCCGATTTTCTCTCAGTCCAAATCACCCAGGTGGTGAATAATAGCTCTAGGTGTTGATCTAATCACACTTGATTTAGTTGTGGTTTGACTAAATTAATCAAAAAAAAAAAACTTAACCTATTCAGTAGAGGGTTTGATTCACTTATTCCGCCATTGTGTGAGTTAAATCTGTTAATTTCTAAGTTCCTAGTCATGTTTCATCACCTTCTATTCTTTCCCCCTCAACTCATATTTTAAAGTATTCATCAATATGCTCCATCCAGTTCTGATTCTCGATATACTTCTAACTTTTATATCGGTCATTCTTCTTTTTCATCTACCGCCGGAAGAATCTATTTACTTCTACTATACTCTTGGGTTTATAGTGTTTCTAGTTCTCTCGTGTCTTTATATTGCTATATGCATCGATATATATTGTTTATAATTTCTGGTTTATCGTTGGGCTTTATATGTTCCCTTATATTTCAAAGTCTCTGCTTCTGTCTTCTATAATCATTATCATTCACAGTTAATGCTCTCTTTTATTTGCTGCAATTTATACCCCAATTTCTATTTCGGAGTTTTGTCCTTTTGTTTCTTATTTTTGCGATTAAGCACCGCTTGTAATGGTCCAGAATTCACAGATCTTGGACTTGTCAAATTACTAGAATACCTTGGAAAAGGCCGAATCATCAAGAAATATTTTCTTGATATTTTAGAGGTTAAATAGAATACAAGAGTCGTATAACATGGCACATGATGATATTATGATCTGTGAATCATCACGTTCCATTTAGAAACTCAGCATGACTTACTGTAATATAATCACGTTGATCAAGTGTCATTATATTATACTAATTCATGCTTCAGTTCCCAACACTACTTCAAAATATTCCTATTTTAAACTTGAATGTTTCAGAATTTAGAAACTAAAATAGTTTCTTTTATGATGTAATACAGATAGTGCGAAGAGGTAAATGATTTCAAATAAGAAAAATTAAGAAAATATCTTCAGAAATATGGAGGATATTTATAATGAAAGATATGATGATATTTTAGAATTTCTAATATCAGAGGATGATGAAGAATATTGTCCGCGGGGGTTTAGAGTCAGGAGCAAGGTATTCGTTAATGACTTCAGCAGGTACTGAATCATTTGGATCCTTTAAAGTCAGGTTCAGTCTTTGTAATTTGTCCACAGCCTCCTTCCTACTTTGCTCAATCCGTTTTCCAGTTCCAAAACTTCTCTTTTTCTGCGCTTTGCCAGCACACTTCATCATTATCATCCAGCTTTTACCATTTAAAGTCATTTATAGTTTTTGCTACTTCATCAGCATTTTTTCCATTTTCGGAGAACCAATTCGTAGTTCGGAGTGTTTTTCAGAAACTTCACATTCAAATTAAGTCCAGAAGATAGACGTTATATATACACATATAACTGTTGGCGCAGACATGCTGTAAGATTTCAAAATACTGATTGCTAATTCCCAATGATTCGTATGGCAATTCTCATTACAAGATGCGAATGAGTAAATGATGGGGTTTCAATGAATAATTATAATGACTTTTTGGAGAGGCTAAAGTCAAAGGGTAATGAAGTTGTTGGTACATCTGCTGATAATATGGTAGAATGTAAAAGGTTCCCTGGTAACGATGGTGTATATCTCAAGGTTATAATAAGGTTAGTCTGACTGAAAAGTCGAAGTTGACTTGCTGGAGCTGTGACAAAACTGGCTACTTTGAATAGGAGTCGCAAAGTTATTTTTGCTAATAAATGCCAAAGAATCTGACGCGGATACGTTTTTTAAACTTTTACTTTGGTTTCAAGAGTTTTTTTGGGTACATAACTGTGGGTAACATGTGGTTGGATCATCATCTCGATTGCTCATCATTCGAAGTGTCTTCAGAAATTTTCGAAGGGTTTGAACACAGATTGTAATCGTTAACATACATTTGATGTTCTAACACAGTTTTGAAGTCAAAATATAGCTTGTGAAAGATGTAAGGATCTAAGAGTGATGATTTTGGTCATATCTCAAGTTAAATTTTGAGATTTCAAAATCAGAATATGTAATTAAATTTTGAATGAGTATGGTTGTTTTGATTTCTATAAAAGAATGTATATTGTTGTGAAAGTAGGGAGTATAATGGATGATTTGCTGAATCAGATTCGAAGAATGTAACATATTAATTGTGAATTTATATATCTCTCGGGTATTACCTACCCGTTAAAAAAAAAATTTCACAATTAATATTTTGTACAAAAGAATTTTATTACAGTCTTTATGAAAATATATATATGTATATTTTCTTCAGATGTAACATAGATTTAATGAGTTAATGTTAAATTAAACTCATTTAATTTACGGTTGAAACTAGAATTGAATAATCCCTAAAGGCTTTAAAAAGTACATAACTTTTACGCAGTATTTCTTTAATGACATTAAAATTATGAATCAATACTTCGTTATTTGTTGATGTATGGTGTTCGGTTCGTGGAATTCTTGTGAATTTCGAAAAGTACGAATGATGTTATCTGAAAAGTTTCGGGTACATTGATGATGAAAGTGTAAAATCAAATATATACTTGATTTATTATGAATTGGAATTTGTTGAATTGCGACAGAGATTGTAGTTAACGCTGGTTAAGTTGCGGCTGAAGGACGTACATTATTGCATATTTGTAATATGAATTAACCGAGTAGTTAAGATTCACACACAATAGCTTAGCACTGAAAGATTTATTTCAATATATATATATATATATATATATATATATATATATATATATATATATATATATATATATAATTTCTTCAGAGGAAATGAGTTAATTCTTCATAACTCGTTGATACAATATAAACGTTATTGATTCGTAATGATGTCCACAGTGATTCTTGAACTGACGGAGTTTGTGATGTTATCGGTGTTGTTGATTCGGATGTTGACTGTACTGACGATGCTGGTAACACTGATGGTACTATTGATGTTGTTGGTAAAGCAAGTTTAGCTTGTTAATCAAACACCATTTTTGTCAGGGTTTCTACTCTTCCTTCCATCATTTTGGTTCGCTTAACTGATTTATGGTTAGGGCTAGATTAGATAATCTCTAAGACTTTAGAGATTACATAATCGCCGCGGAATGTTTCTCCAACGAAGTTATGAATTAATACTTCGTCAGTTATTGTTGTTGGTACTCCTTGGTATCTATGGTGCGTATGACGTTGATGCTCGTGGGACAGATTGTGAAGTTGAGGTTTACGACGCAGTTGTAGTTGGAGGTGGTAATGGTACTGTTGGTGTTGATGATGGTGGTACTGGTTATGCTGCTGATGCTGCTGCTGGTGTTTGTAATCTCTGCACCATATTCTCCAAAGCCACTACCCGAGCGCGAAGCTCGTTGACTTCTTCTATTACACCGGGGTGATTGTCGGTTTGGACGGGCGGATAAATATAACCTAAAATTTGATGTAATATATAATCGTGACGAGATACTCTGGAAATGAGTGAGAAAATGGTGTTTCGGACAGGTTCGCCGGTAAGTGCTTCAGGTTCTTCATCAAGAGGGCAATGTGGTGGATGGAAGGGATCACCTTCTTCTTGTCTCCAATGATTGAGGAGGCTACGAACCCATCCCCAATTCATCCAGAATAGGTGATGACTGATTGGTTGATCTATTCCGGTCACACTGCTTTCGGAGCTTGAATGGGATTCCATTTCGGAATCTGAGTGACTTGAACTGATGACGAATTCCATTTCGTACGATTGGATAAAGGATTTTTTTTTCCGATATGAAATGATTTTGGCTAACGGATGGTATTCTAATTACATAGAATATATATATATATATATATATATATATATATATATATATATATATATATATATATATATATATATATATAGATCAAAAGATTCCGTAGATTACGGAGGACTTTGCGGGATATGTCAGGCAAAGGTTAAAGTAACAGATACGATAAGATATGATTTAGCAGATATGCTAAGATATGAATTTTTGTCTATACACTATTCATGCAATCAATACAGCAAGACGTGTCTTAGACTAAAAATGATAAGTAGGTAATTTTCTGAGGATGATAAGTAGTTAATTTTTGACACAAAATGATAAGCAAAACTTTTGACATGCTGATACGGTCGAAGTCCAGACTCACTAATGCATCCTATCGACTTATCAGTTAGACACACTAATGCAGACCTGGTTCGCTAAGACCACCGCTCTGATACCAACTGAAAGGACCCGTTCATATACACTATAAACGATTCACAATAGTTGATTACATTGCGAGGTATTTGACCTCTATATGATACATTTTACAAACATTGCATTCGTTTTTAAAAGACAATCTTTCTTTACATCGAAAATTGACAGGCATCATACCATTTCATAATATCCACTATCCAACTATAAATTGATTTAATAATAATCTTTGATGAACTCAATGACTCGAATGCAACGTTCTTCGAAATATGCTATGAAAGACTCCAAGTAATATCTTTAAAATGAGCAAATGCACAGCGGAAGATTTCTTTAACACCTGAGAATAAACATGCTTTAAAGTGTCAACCAAAAGGTTGGTGAGTTCATTAGTTTATCATAATCATTTATTTCCATCATTTTAATAGACCACAAGAATTTCATTTCCAGTTCTCATAAATATACGTCCCATGCATAGAGACAAAAATAATCATTCATATGGTGAACACCTGGTAACCGACATTAACTAGATACATATAAGAATATCCCCTATCATTCCGGGATCCTCCTTCGGACATGATATAAATTTCGAAGTACTAAAGCATCCGGTACTTTGGATGGGGTTTGTTAGGCCCAATAGATCTATCTTTAGGATTCGCGTCAATTAGGGTGTCTGTTCCCTAATTCTTAGATTACCAGACTTTAATAAAAAGGGGCATATTCGATTTCGATAATTCAACCATAGAATGTAGTTTCAATTACTTGTGTTTATTTCGTAAAACAGTTATAAAAACAGCGCATGTATTCTCAGTCCCAAAAATATATATTACAAAAGCATTTAAAAAGGGATTAATGAAACTCACCATACTGTATTTCGTAGTAAAAATACATATAACGTCATTGAACAAGTGCAAGGTTGGCCTCGGATTCACGAACCTAAATTAATTATATATATTTATGTGTTGGTCAATATTTGTCTAACAAATTAGGTCAAGTCATAGTGTACCACAATCCTAATGCTCGAGACTAATATGAAAAAGTCAACCAAAGTAAATTTGACTCAAAATAATTTCCAAAAATCTGTACATGATTAATATATAGTTTAAATATCGTTGTTTTATATTTTTAAATATTTTTAAAAGATTTATTAGAGTAAATAATATAATTTATTTATTAATAAATAAAATTTTATATTAAATTTATATAATAAAATATACTTTTATATATATTAAGTAATAAAATTTATAGGGTTCATTTAATATCATAAAGATAATATGATAGGTATTATTAAAGTAAGTTATTACACGTAGTAAAATATGTTTGTATCACATATTTATTTTATAAAATAATATCTATAATGATAGTAAGTAAAAGTTGTATTATTTTGTAATAATAATTATTATTATAAAAATATCAATATTTATAATTACTAAGATGACGTTATGATAAAACGATAATTTTAATTATGATAACTTTAATATTTACGATAATTTTTAATATTATCTTTAAAATAATAATTCTATTTAAAATAATAATAATAATAATGATATTTTATAGTAACAATGACATTTCTATTAAAATGATAATTTTTGTTAAAATGATAGTTTTAATACTAACGATACTTTTAATAATAATAGTAATGATAAAAATAATAAGAACGATAATTTTATCTAAATCAATATCTTATAATATTTTAATTTCATCATGATACTCTTACCCATTATTTCCTAATCGTTTCGTTTAATAGCTTTTAATCGTCTTTTATATCGTGTTCATAGTAATGATAATAATAGTAATCAAAATAATTAGGTGTTACAAATATTTATTTTAATTACACTAATATTAATGATGATAGTTACTATAACATTATTAACGATAATACTAATAATTATCTTAATGATGATATAGTAATAATAATAATAATAATAATAACAATAACCATTTTTAAATAATGATATATATATTAATAATGATAATAATAATAATAATACCAATAATAATAATAATAATAATAATAATTGGATAATAATAATAATACTAATTATAACTTTAACGATAATAACGATAGTAATAATAAAAAAAATAACAATTTTTAATGATAAATCCCTTTTATTGATAAAGATAATAATAATGATAATAATAAGATAAAACTAGAACGACGATAAAAACGACGATAATAATAATCATTTTTAATAAAAATATCGAAAATTCAATTGATTATAACTTCTAATCCGTTCATCGAAACCATTCGATATCTAAAGGAAAAGTTCTTAATTTTTCGCTAGCTTTCCAAGGACATGCATATCTTATACCTTATCTCAACCGCAAGTGTAACTAATTCAACATTCAACCTAACCTGTCTAATGGCAATATCAAAAGTACAAGCATGCATAATCCTAAATACTCGAGCACTAGTCAGGGATACACTATTAGTATGTAAAAGTTAAATTATGAGTACTCATGTATCAATATTGAGATTCAATATTGCAGGAAAGGTACGTAGACGCAACGGAAATGATAAACACTATATTGACCTCACGAGCATACCCATGAACCATACTCAATCACCTCCATAGCTATAACCCATAATTTCCTTAATCCTATCCCACTCGAAAAACAATTTCGAAATCACTCGGACACCACTCCCTCGTAATATTTTATGTATACTAATAATATCTTGAAATAATACGGAGTAAATATATATATGTAAATCGATTGAGAGAGTTTAGAGAAAAATATTTTCAAGTTTCTATGAAATAATGAAACCTATTGAATTCTATTTATAATAGATTTTTGAATTATTAAAGTGAATTATTAAAGTATGAATTATTAAAGTGAATTATTAAAGTATGAATTATTAAAGTGAATTATTAAAGTATAAATTATTAAAGTGAATTATTAAAGTTAAAGTAAAGTAAAAATAAAGTAAAGGTAAAGTTTAAGTATAGTAAAAGTATAAAACTACGTACGAATAATACGCGTATAAATATATAATATTAATTTAAATCGTTATATATATTTAATAAAATAAAATATAAATATCATTATCTTTATCATACTAGTTAAGTAATGAGTTGTCAAAAGTGGTTCTAGATATTTATAAAAGTTATATACGTTTTAATAATAAAGTTCTTTTTAAACTGAAAACGTTTTTGTACGTTTGAAACTAAATAGATCAATCGAGTCTTTATGAGATTCAATCTTCCACTATCCTTTGTCTAGTTCTCAATGATCGACAATTTGTTCTTATTTATAAATCACTTTACCATTTTCTGAATATTGTTAAAATGGAAAGATTTCTCAAATCAACGTGGGCCTTTCAACAGAGACTTGTAATCATAATTCAATATATCTGATAATTCAATCATTTGATCTTATCTTCTAATTCCATTGATAAACATTTTGAAATAGATACAATCATATAAAGTATTTAATCTAATATTTTGTTTATGTTTCAAGTTATAATATATATACACATATACATATATAATCATATTCGTTTAATGGTTCGTGAATCGTTGGAACTTGGTCGAGGTTGAATGAATGTATGAACATAGTTTAAAATTCTTGAAATTTAACTTAACAAATATTGCTTATCGTGTCGGAAACATATAAAGATTAAAGTTTAAATTTGGTTGGAAATTTCCGGGTTGTCACATTTATATGTACGAATAATCGTTCATTTAACCGGACACGGGAATGGATTAATAGCCACTAGAATAATTAAAACAGGGGTGAAATTACATTCAAGGGTAATTGGTGTAATTGTTAACAAAGTAGTAAAACCTTGGTTTACACGCAGTCGATAACCTGGTGTATTCATTAAACAAAGTATTAAAACCTTGTTACAATTCGAATCCCCAATTAGTTGGAATATTTAACTTCGGGTATAATAATAATTTGACGAGGACACTCGCACTTTATATTTATGACTGATGGACTGTTATGGACAAAAACCAGACGGACAGATTAAATAATCCAGGACAAAGGACAATTAACCCATGGGCATAAAACTAAAATCAACACGTCGAACATCATGATTACGGAAGTTTAAATAAGCATAATTCTTTTATTTCATATTTAATTTCCTTTATTTTATATTTAATTGCACTTCTAATTATCGCATTTTTATTGTTAATTTATTTTATCGCACTTTTAATTATCGTACTCTTTAATTATAGCAAGTTTATTTTATCGCACTTTTATTATTCGCAATTTCATTATTGTTATTTACTTTACGCTTTAATTTAAGTCTTTTATTTATTTAATATTTTACATTAGGTTTTAACTGCGACTAAAGTTTTAAAATCGACAAACCGGTCATTAAACGGTAAAAACCCCCCTTTTATAATAATAATATTACTTATATATATATTTGTATTTTTATAAAAGTAAACTAATATAGCGTTGAGCTTTGTTTAAAGATTTCCCTGTGGAACGAACCGGACTTACTAAAAACTACACTACTTTACGATTAGGTACACTGCCTATAAGTGTTGTAGCAAGGTTTAAGTATATCCATTCTATAAATAAATAAATATCTTGTGTAAAATTGTATCGTATTTAATAGTTTTTCCTAGTAAAATATAAACTATTTCGTATACACCTCGCAAAACATCAGGCACCTATATTGTCATTGTCTGAAGGGAATGATGATTTTGTGATTTATTGTGACGCATCAAAGCAAGGTCTCGGTTGTGTATTAATGCAACGAACGAAGGTGATTGCTTATGCGTCTAGACAATTGAAGATTCACGAACAAAATTATACGACGCATGATTTGGAATTAGGCGCGGTTGTTTTTGCATTAAAGACTTGGAGGCACTACTTATATGGGGTTAAAAGTATTATATATACCGACCACAAAAGTCTTCAACACATATTTAATCAGAAACAACTGAATATGAGGCAGCGTAGGTGGATTGAATTATTGAATGATTACGACTTTGAGATTCGTTACCACCCGGGGAAGGCAAATGTGGTAGCCGATGCCTTGAGCGGGAAGGACAGAGAACCCATTCGAGTAAAATCTATGAATATAATGATTCATAATAACCTTACTACTCAAATAAAGGAGGCGCAACAAGGAGTTTTAAAAAAGGGAAATTTAAAGGATGAAATACCCAAAGGATCGGAGAAGCATCTTAATATTTAGGAAGACGAAACCCGGTATAGGGCTGAAAGGATTTGGGTACCAAAATTTGGAAATATGAGAGAAATGGTACTTAGAGAAGCTCATAAAACCAGATACTCAATACATCCTGGAACGGGGAAGATGTACAAGGATCTCAAGAAACATTTTTGGTGGCCGGGTATGAAAGCCGATGTTGCTAAATACGTAGGAGAATGTTTGACGTTCTAAGGTCAAAGCTGAGCATCAGAAACCATTAGGTCTACTTCAACAACCCGAAATCCCGGAATGGAAATGGGAAAACATTACCATGGATTTCATCACTAAATTGACAAGGACTGCAAGTGGTTTTGATACTATTTGGGTAATAGTTGATCGTCTCACCAAATCAGCACACTTCCTGCCAATAAGAGAAGATGACAAGATAGAGAAGTTAGCATGACTGTATTTGAAGGAAGTCGTCTCCAGACATGGAATACCAATCTCTATTATCTCTGATAGGGATGGCAGATTTATTTCAAGATTCTGGCAGACATTACAGCAAGCATTAGGAACTCGTCTAGACATAAGTACTGCCTATCATCCACAAACTGATGGGCAGAGCGAAAGGACGATACAAACGCTTGAAGACATGCTACGATCATGTGTTATTGATTTCGGAAACAGTTGGGATCGACATCTACTGTTAGCAGAATTTTCCTACAACAACAGCTACCATTCAAGCATTGAGATGGCGCCGTTTGAAGCACTTTATGGTAGAAAGTGCAGGTCTCCGATTTGTTGGAGTGAAGTGGGGGATAGACAGATTACGGGTCCAGAGATTATACAAGAAACTACCGAGAAGATCATCCAAATTCAACAACGGTTGAAAACCGCCCAAAGTCGACAAAAGAGCTACGCTAACATTAAAAGAAAAGATATAGAATTTGAAATTGGAGAGATGGTCATGCTTAAAGTTGCACCTTAGAAAGGCGTTGTTCGATTTGGTAAACGAGGGAAATTAAATCCAAGGTATATTGGACCATTCAAGATTATTGATCGTGTCGGACCAGTAGCTTACCGACTTGAGTTACCTCAACAACTCGCAGCTGTACATAACACTTTCCACGTCTCAAATTTGAAGAAATGTTTTGCTAAAGAAGATCTCACTATTCCGTTAGATGAAATCCAAATCAACGAAAAACTTCAATTCATCGAAGAACCCGTCGAAATAATGGATCGTGAGGTTAAAAGACTTAAGAAAAACAAGATACCAATTGTTAAGGTTCGATGGAATGCTCGTAGAGGACTCGAGTTCACCTGGGAGCGTGAAGATCAGATGAAGAAGAAATACCCGCATCTATTTCCAGAAGATTCGTCAACACCTTCAACAGCTTAAAATTTCGGGACGAAATTTATTTAACGGGTAGGTACTGTAGTGACCCGAACTTTTCCATGTTTATATATATTAATTGAGATTGATATTTACATGATTAAATGTTTCCAACATGTTAAGCAATCAAACTTGTTAAGACTTGATTAATTAAAATATGTTTCATATAGACAATTGACCACCCAAGTTGACCGGTGATTCACGAACGTTAAAACTTGTAAAAACTATATGATGACATATATATGGATATATAAATATAGTTAACATGATACTATGATAAGTAAACATATCATTAAGTATATTAACAATGAACTACATATGTAAAAACAAGACTACTAACTTAATAATTTTTAAACGAGACATATATGTAACGATTATCGTTGTAAAGACATTTAATGTATATATATCATATTAAGAGATATTCATACATGATAATATCATGATAATATAATAATTTAAAATTTCATTTGATATTATAAACATTGGGTTAACAACATTTAACAAGATCGTTAACCTAAAGGTTTCAAAACAACACTTACATGTAACGACTAACGATGACTTAACGACTCAGTTAAAATGTATATACATGTAGTGTTTTAATATGTATTTATAAACTTTTGAAAGACTTCAATACACTTATCAAAATACTTCTACTTAACAAAAATGCTTACAATTACATCGTCGTTCAGTTTCATCAACAATTCTACTCGTATGCACCCGTATTCGTACTCGTACAATACACAGCTTTTAGATGTATGTACTATTGGTATATACACTCCAATGATCAGCTCTTAGCAGCCCATGTGAGTCACCTAACACATGTGGGAACCATCATTTGGCAACTAGCATGAAATATCTCATAAAATTACAAAAATATGAGTAATCATTCATGACTTATTTACATGAAAACAAAATTACATATCCTTTATATCTAATCCATACACCAACGACCAAAAACACCTACAAACACATTCATTCTTCAATTTTCTTCATCTAATTGATCTCTCTCAAGTTCTATCTTCAAGTTCTAAGTGTTCTGCATATATTCTACAAGTTCTAGTTACATAAAATCAAGAATACTTTCAAGTTTGCTAGCTCACTTCCAATCTTGTAAGGTGATCATCCAACCTCAAGAAATCTTTGTTTCTTACAGTAGGTTATCATTCTAATACAAGGTAATAATCATATTCAAACTTTGGTTCAATTTCTATAACTATAACAATCTTATTTCAAGTGATGATCTTACTTGAACTTGTTTTCGTGTCATGATTCTGCTTCAAGAACTTCGAGCCATCCAAGGATCCTTTGAAGCTAGATCCATTTTTCTCTTTTCCAGTAGGTTTATCCAAGGAACTTAAGGTAGTAATGATGTTCATAACATCATTTGATTCATACATATAAAGCTATCTTATTCGAAGGTTTAAACTTGTAATCACTAGAACATAGTTTAGTTAATTCTAAACTTGTTCGCAAACAAAAGTTAATCCTTCTAACTTGACTTTTAAAATCAACTAAACACATGTTATATATCTATATGATATGCTAACTTAATGATTTAAAACCTGGAAACACGAAAAACACCGTAAAACCGGATTTACGCCGTCGTAGTAACACCGCGGGCTGTTTTGGGTTAGTTAATTAAAAACTATGATAAACTTTGATTTAAAAGTTGTTATTCTGAGAAAATGATTGTTATTATGAACATGAAACTATATCCAAAAATTATGGTTAAACTCAAAGTGTAAGTATGTTTTCTAAAATGGTCATCTAGACGTCGTTCTTTCGACTGAAATGACTACCTTTACAAAAACGACTTGTAACTTATTTTTCTGACTATAAACCTATACTTTTTCTGTTTAGATTCATAAAATAGAGTTCAATATGAAACCATAGCAATTTGATTCACTCAAAACGGATTTAAAATGAAGAAGTTATGGGTAAAACAAGATTGGATAATTTTTTCTCATTTTAGCTACGTGAAAATTGGTAACAAATATATTCCAACCATAACTTAATCAACTTGTATTGTATATTATGTAATCTTGAGATACCATAGACACGTATACAATGTTTCGACCTATCATGTCGACACATCTATATATATTTCGGAACAACCATAGACACTCTATATGTGAATGTTGGAGTTAGCTATACAGGGTTGAGGTTGATTCCAAAATATATATAGTTTGAGTTGTGATCAATACTGAGATACGTATACACTGGGTCGTGGATTGATTCAAGATAATATTTATCGATTTATTTCTGTACATCTAACTGTGAACAACTAGTTGTAGGTTACTAACGAGGACAGCTGACTTAATAAACTTAAAACATCAAAATATATTAAAAGTGTTGTAAATATATTTTGAACATACTTTGATATATATGTATGTATATATTGTTATAGGTTCGTGAATCAACCAGTGGCCAAGTCTTACTTCCCGACGAAGTAAAAATCTGTGAAAGTGAGTTATAGTCCCACTTTTAAAATCTAATATTTTTGGGATGAGAATACATGCAAGTTTTATAAATGATTTACAAAATAGACACAAGTACGTGAAACTACATTCTATGGTTGAATTATCGAAATCGAATATGCCCCTTTTTATTAAGTCTGGTAATCTAAGAATTAGGGAACAGACACCCTAATTGACGCGAATCCTAAAGATAGATCTATTGGGCCTAACAAACCCCATCCAAAGTACCGGATGCTTTAGTACTTCGAAATTTATATCATATCCGAAGGGTGTCCCGGAATGATGGGGATATTCTTATATATATGCATCTTGTTAATGTCGGTTACCAGGTGTTCACCATATGAATGATTTTTATCTCTATGTATGGGATGTGTATTGAAATATGAAATCTCGTGGTCTATTGTTACGATTTGATATATATAGGTTAAACCTATAACTCACCAACATTTTTGTTGACGTTTTAAGCATGTTTATTCTCAGTCGATTATTAAGAGCTTCCGCTGTCGCATACTTAAATAAGGACGAGATTTGGAGTCCATGCTTGTATGATATTGTGTAAAAACTACATTCAAGAAACTTATTTTGTTGTAACATATTTGTATTGTAAACCATTATGTAATGGTCGTGTGTAAACAGGAAATTTTAGATTATCATTATTTGATAATCTACGTAAAGTTTTTTTAAACCTTTATTGATGAAATAAAGGTTATGGTTTGTTTTAAAATGAATGCAATCTTTGAAAAACGTCTTATATAGAGGTCAAAACCTCGCAACGAAATCAATTAATATGGAACGTTTTTAATCAATAAGAACGGGACATTTCATATATGGGGTCAAAAGTATTATATATACCGACCACAAAAGTCTACAACACATATTTAATCAGAAACAACTGAATATGAGGCAGCGTAGGTGGATTGAATTATTGAATGATTACGACTTTGAGATTCATTACCACCCGGGGAAGGCAAATGTGGTAGCCGATGCCTTGAGCAGGAAGGACAGAGAACCCATTCGAGTAAAATCTATGAATATAACAATTCATAATAACCTTACTACTCAAATAAAGGAGGCGCAACAAGGAGTTTTAAAAAAGGGAAATTTAACGGATAAAATACCCAAAGGATCGGAGAAGCATCTTAATATTCTGAAAGACCGAACCCGGTATAGGGCTGAAAGGATTTGGGTACCAAAATTTAGAGATATGAGAGAAATGGTACTTAAAGAAGCTCATAAAACCAGATACTCAATACATACTGGAACGGGGAAGATGTACAAGGATCTCAAGAAACATTTTTGGTGGCCGGGTATGAAAGCCGATGTTGCTAAATACGTAGGAGAATGTTTGACGTGTTCTAAGGTCAAAGCTGAGCATCAGAAACCATCAGGTCTACTTCAACAGCCCGAAATCCCGGAATGGAAATGGGAAAACATTGCCATGGATTTCATCACTAAATTGCCAAGGACTGCAAGTGGTTTTGATACTATTTGGGTAATAGTTGATCGTCTCACCAAATCAGCACACTTCCTGCCAATAAGAGAAGATGACAAGATGGAGAAGTTAGCACGACTGTATTTGAAGGAAGTCGTCTCCAGACATGGAATACCAATCTCTATTATCTCTGATAGGGATGGCAGATTTATTTCAAGATTCTGGCAGACATTACAGCAAGCATTAGGAACTCGTCTAGACATGAGTACTGCCTATCATCCACAAACTGATGGGCAGAGCGAAAGGACGATACAAACGCTTGAAGACATGCTACGAGCATGTGTTATTGATTTCGGAAACAGTTGGGATCGACATCTACCGTTAGCAGAATTTTCCTACAACAACAGCTACCATTCAAGCATTGAGATGGAGCCGTTTGAAGCACTTTATGGTAGAAAGTGCAGGTCTCCGATTTGTTGGAGTAAAGTGGGGGATAGACAGATTACGGGTCCGGAGATTATACAAGAAACTACCGAGAAGATCATCCAAATTCAACAACGGTTGAAAACCGCCCAAAGTCGACAAAAGAGCTACGCTGACATTAAAAGAAAAGATATAGAATTTGAAATTGGAGAGATGGTCACGCTTAAAGTTGCACCTTGGAAAGGCGTTGTTCGATTTGGTAAACGAGGGAAATTAAATCCAAGGTATATTGGACCATTCAAGATTTTTGATCGTGTCGGACCAGTAGCTTACCGACTTGAGTTACCTCAACAACTCGCGGCTGTACATAACACTTTCCACGTCTCGAATTTGAAGAAATGTTTTGCTAAAGAAGATCTCACTATTCCATTAGATGAAATCCAAATCAATGAAAAACTTCAATTCATCGAAGAACCCATCGAAATAATGGATCGTGAGGTTAAAAGACTTAAGCAAAACAAGATACCAATTGTTAAGGTTCGATGGAATGCTCGTAGAGGACCCGAGTTCACCTGGGAGCATGAAGATGAGATGAAGAAGAAATACCCGCATCTATTTCCAGAAGATTCGTCAACACCTTCAACAGCTTAAAATTTCGGGACGAAATTTATTTAACGGGTAGGTACTGTAGTGACCCGAAATTTTCCATGTTTATATATATTAATTGAGATTGATATTTACATGATTAAATGTTTCCAACATGTTAAGCAATCAAACTTTTTAAGACTTGATTAATTGAAATATGTTTCATATAGACAATTGACCACCCAAGTTGACCGGTGATTCACGAACGTTAAAACTTGTAAAAACTATATGATGACATATATATGGATATATATATAGTTAACATGATACTATGATAAGTAAACATATCATTAAGTATATTAACAATGAACTACATATGTAAAAACAAGACTACTAACTTAATGATTTTTAAACGAGACATATATGTAACGATTATCGTTGTAAAGACATTTAATGTATATATATCACATTAAGAGATATTCATACATGATAATATCATGATAATATAATAATTTAAAATCTCATTTGATATTATAAACATTGGGTTAACAACATTTAACAAGATCGTTAACCTAAAGGTTTCAAAACAACACTTACATGTAACGACTAACGATGAATTAACGACTCAGTTAAAATGTATATACATGTAATGTTTTAATATGTATTTATACACTTTTTAAAGACTTCAATACACTTATCAAAATACTTCTACTTAACAAAAATGCTTACAATTACATCCTCGTTCAGTTTCATCAACAATTCTACTCGTATGCACCCGTATTCGTACTCGTACAATACACAGCTTTTAGATGTATGTACTATTGGTATATACACTCCAATGATCAGCTCTTAGCAGCCCATGTGAGTCTCCTAACACATGTGGGAACCATCATTTGGCAACTAGCATGAAATATCTCATAAAATTACAAAAATATGAGTAATCATTCATGACTTATTTACATGAAAACAAAATTACATATCCTTTATATCTAATCCATACACCAACGACCAAAAACACCTACAAACACTTTCATTCTTCAATTTTCTTCATCTAATTGATCTCTCTCAAGTTCTATCTTCAAGTTCTAAGTGTTCTTCATATATTCTACAAGTTCTAGTTACATAAAATCAAGAATACTTTCAAGTTTGCTAGCTCACTTCCAATCTTGTAAGGTGATCATCCAACCTCAAAAAATCTTTGTTTCTTATAGTAGGTTATCATTCTAATACAAGATAATAATCATATTCAAACTTTGGTTCAATTTCTATAACTATAACAATCTTATTTCAAGTGATGATCTTACTTGAACTTGTTTTCGTGTCATGATTCTGCTTCAAGAACTTCGAGCCATCCAAGGATCCGTTGAAGCTAGATCCATTTTTCTCTTTTCCAGTAGGTTTATCCAAGGAACTTAAGGTAGTAATGATGTTCATAACATCATTCGATTCATACATATAAAGCTATCTTATTCGAAGGTTTAAACTTGTAATCACTAGAACATAGTTTAGTTAATTCTAAACTTGTTCACAAACAAAAGTTAATCCTTCTAACTTGACTTTTAAAATCAACTAAACACATGTTATATATCTATATGATATGCTAACTTAATGATTTAAAACCTGGAAACACGAAAAACACCGTAAAACCGGATTTACGCCGTCGTAGTAACACCGCGGGCTGTTTTGGGTTAGTTAATTAAAAACTATGATAAACTTTGATTTAAAAGTTGTTATTCTGAGAAAATGATTTTTATTTTGAACATGAAACTATATCCAAAAATTATGGTTAAACTCAAAGTGGAAGTATGTTTTCTAAAATGGTCATCTAGACGTCGTTCTTTCAACTGAAATGACTACCTTTACAAAAATGACTTGTAACTTATTTTTTGGACTATAAACCTATACTTTTTCTGTTTAGATTCATAAAATAGAGTTCAATATGAAAGCATAGAAATTTGATTCACTCAAAACGGATTTAAAATGAAGAAGTTATGGGTAAAACAAGATTGGATAATTTTTCTCATTTTAGCTACGTGAAAATTGGTAACAAATCTATTACAACCATAACTTAATCAACTTGTATTGTATATTATGTAATCTTGAGATACCATAGACACGTATACAATGTTTCGACCTATCATGTCGACACATCTATATATATTTCGGAACAACCATAGACACTCTATATGTGAATGTTGGAGTTAGCTTTACAGGGTTGAGGTTGATTCCAAAATATATATAGTTTGAGTTGTGATCAATACTGAGATACGTATACACTGGGTCGTGGATTGATTCAAGATAATATTTATCGATTTATTTCTGTACATCTAACTGTGGACAACTAGTTGTAGGTTACTAACGAGGACAGCTGACTTAATAAACTTAAAACATCAAAATATATTAAAAGTGTTGTAAATATATTTTGAACATACTTTGATATATATGTATATATTGTTATAGGTTCGTGAATCAACCAGTGGCCAAGTCTTACTTCCCGACGAAGTAAAAATCTGTGAAAGTGAGTTATAGTCCCACTTTTAAAATGGCTATTGTGTAACTACCACCCAAAGTATACGATAATGAGGCATCGTAACCTTTCTCAAAGTCCCATTACTCTATTCCCAAAGGTAACCACATGGCTATCACAATCGAGCCAAGAACCACCCACATTACTCATGGACACAACAATAATTCTCTAGAAGAGAATCCGGCATACACATCCCTTTACCGAGGGATCTTACCTTGCTCGTCGAACACGTAAATTATCTCCCAATGAGATTTACCACCTTACCACCACGGTGATAATTTAAATCCAAAAACCATAAGTACAATTTATTCCAAATCGTACTTTTACCACAATCGACCAATGTAGGTCTCAACACTAGCTTCAAATCCCTACGAGCATCGTCCAAATATCACTGCAATAGAACACCTTCGTGCAAGAGTACAAACTCCCCCACTTAGGACTCCGCTTCATAACCACATCATCGAATAATAGCATCCCGTGGAATGACCACTTATCAACATACACAACCAATATCCTCATTGGTCATAGTCCTTGAATTCTCGCGAATTCGTCCTTAACAATAAATTCCGACGATAAACACATGCTCACTTTCGCAGAAAGAGTGACCACTAACCTAACAACTAATGCGCCAAATCGCATTACCGTAACTCCTATGAGAGAGACGAGGTTCACCCGTCTTGCATCTCTTAATACGCACGTTACCATAATCTTGCTCCAACCTTGAGCATACGAAGGAATTTAAGCTATCCTTGAACTCTTGAACGAAGAGTCTACCACAATTTACACAAACCTTACACTTGCAATAATCCAATTGCTATAGTTTATCAAATTTCCACCTAGTCACTCATGTACCTAAGGGTTTCTATCCGGTACCCTTAGTACAATGTAACCGCAACACCATCGGAGTCGAATACCACGCTAGTAGGTATGAAAGAGGCACCTAACGTTGCGTCCCGTAGACTCCATTTCCAACATACATCGAGACCCAAAACACTCGATCTCAAGGGTTCTATCCACCCGTCGAACCTCAGGGTTCAACAACTTCAACACGAAAGCAAAACGCTCTAATAATCGAACACCAATGCACATACCTATGGCTTGGTAGAAACATTTCCTAACACTAAAGAATGCTTGGTTGCACCAAGTCTTACGCCCTTCGCCCGACAACCAAACGTCACTATAGGGTACTTCCATTAGGAACGTCACCCGTGTCAATACTACGTGTTACCGCCATGCATTCGTCCCCAGGGCACGTTCCAACGAGTCAAAGACTCAAGCGCCACCTCGGCGCACTATCATCAAAACCACCAACAAACCGAATCTTCACCGAGCTCACTAACCCCGCACCCTTATGAGTACCTGAAACATCATCGTTGGACTTCTGTGCTTCACTATCCATCGAATACTCGTGCTCTAACCTCTTAACTCAATCGGTGAACGATTCAGAACACTCCAGCCTTTTGTGTCCCTCCTTCCGGCAATTAAAGCACATGATCGTACTTGAAGGCATATTTGCACAATCGCGTGTCATATAACCTCGTTGTAGATGATCATAACCCGTAGGCGCGAAATCCCCCAACTTACAATCTCTTTTAGCAATCAATTTAGGACACTTTGGCTTTTGGTGCCCTTCCTTCCAACAGTAAAAACATAACTTCTTGCCCGACGGGCACTCGCGAGCCTTATGTCCCCTTTGCCCACATTTGTAACACTTCAACCCACCGGGGCCCGACGCTCCCTTCTTCTTGCTACTAGCCGCCTCAATTACACCTCTACTTTGATTATTAAACAACTCGGGACACTCTGACCTCCGGTGTCCCTTTCTTCGACACTTGAAGTATATGTCGTCTTTAGGAGGCGCAAGCGTGCAATCACGCGACAGGTGCCCCTTTTCAGCACAATTATAACACGTAGGTACATGACCTTCCTTACTCCTCTTCTTCACGTTTCCGACGCCTTCAGACGTATTCTTGTCCTCTTACCAGGAACACTTGGCTCCAATCTTGCAAGTACATCCTCATTACTACTACCTCGAGGTTTAGAAAACCTCTTCTCAAACTCTTCCCTTACAACCTTAGTCACTTGGTCTCGGACCATTTCGGTTACTCGTCCTTCGATTGACTCTTTGACTACTTGACCAGCTCCATTGGCGAAACCCGAGATGCATTGCTCAATCGCGGCTTCAACCATTACCGCTAACTCGCCCTTCCTTTCATGAGTAGGCCCTTCCGTTCCGTATTCATTGTAGCGACCCGACCAAATCGTCATTGACGGCGTCGTCTACTTAGGTCCCGTTACATGGTCATAAGTCTTTAAAACAACGTTTGACCAAAAGATATGTCGCCTTCATTTCAAAATAAAGATTGTTTCAAAGTTTACAAGAATTGTTCAACCAATAGTTAAGTTACAACGTTATAATACGAATGAAATCTAGGCGACACGGTTTAAAGTAAAGTCAAAAGACGCTCCATGAAATGCACGTATACTCGACATCCAATGCAAGTATCAAATAATGAGCGGAAGCATGTATCATGTATCGTTCAAGGACCTGAGAAAAACATAGAAATCTGTCAACGAAAACGTTGGTGAAATCATAGGTTTAAGTAAGTAAGTACAAGTGAACCACAAGATTTGCATCAATGAAATAATAGTAAATACATTCCAAAAGTTTGTTTCACGAGCACCCAATTATCAATGCTTAACGTTTCCTTCCATTGAACCCCATCACTTAGTGCTAGAACATACACTGTTTCTCGAAAATATATTTCATTCGTAAACGGTAGCGAACCGTTTGAATGAGGGTTTGTCAAACCCATATGGATCCATACAACATAAGTTCTCGCTTACACCCGGCAAGTGTAACTAATGATAATCGAATTGAGGATTTTGTTCTAAACTCGTATGTAGAATGTTTGTTTTCCTGTACTTGTGTTCTCTTAGTAAAAGAAATGTTTATGTTTTCTCATCCCAAATGTAAGTTCAAAAAGAGTAAAAGTGGGACTATGATCTCACCTTGTATGCACGAACCAAAAAGTACTTCGACAAGTAAACGTGCAGTAACAATGCTAGTCTTGACCTAAACAAATAGGTTGTATCAATAACGAAAGTCACGAGGGGTCAAAGTTGTTCAATTAGTCCTATGGCTCAATACGACTCGATTACGAAGCATGTGAAGCAAATAGTCAAGTTTCATGCAAGGTACACGTATAGAAACAAGTTAGAAAGATTACATAAGTAATTGGTCAAGTTTGATTAAAAGTCAAACTTGGTCGGGTCAAAGTCAACGAAAAAGTCAACACGTTCGGGTCGGGCCTCGAACGAATTTTCTGAAGTTTTTAATCATATATAAGCATGTTGGAACAAGTCTCATGTGAAACGGAGGTCTAGAACGTCCCAAACATTTTTCGTTAAATGACAACCAAAACAGCCCACTTTAGGCTTATGGGACGGCGTCCCAAAAGGCCTAGACGGCGTCCCACTTTGAAGGGCAAGACGGCGTCTTGGACCCCTAGACGGCGTCTAGGTTTGAAAGTCAGGACGTCGTCCTGGGTATTGGGACGGCGTCTTGGCTTGTTTCCAGACCCTGGTTGCTGAAACTCCTAAGTGCACGAGTCCAAACATAAACCAACACAAATTACAACCCGCAAACATTCAAGACATGTATTTTATATCACCGGAAAGGTATTTTGACGAGGAACACAACTATGCACTTATCATCAATCAAACTTTCGCATACAACAACCAAAAACCGCATTTAGTGACCCTCATTCAATGCATATAAGTCATAAATGCTATTTAATGATTCGGTAACCAAAAGACATGAACAATATGCCGTTTCGAAGGTAATTAAGCATACAACACAACCTAACACTTATAATTAACACTTCATGTCATTTAATGCTTCAAAATCCATTCCTAGTTCATGAAACCCTAACCAAAAGTTACCAAATTTCATAATCAAGTTTAAGAGGTTTCTTTGATCAATCTTTACATCATAATGAAGCTAGTAACACTAGGAACAAGATTAAAACATGAAGTCTTAGCATCTAACAACACATGAACACTTAAAACTCAAGATTAAGCATGTTAACTTTCCATATGAACTAGTTACTCCAAAATATCAAAAACGAGCATACAAAACACATAAACAAACTAGACTTGAGCCATAGATACTAATTAACAAACTTATAACTTAAAAATCTCAAGAACACAAAGATTAGTGATTTAGAAAGTTACCCAAAATTGATGAAACCGGTATGAAATCGAAGAGGAGATCACGAGGAGTTCAAATATGTATTTTGTTTGGCAAGAAGATCACTAGCTCGGTTTTGGATGATGAATCTTTGTTCTTGAAGTTGAGAGGAAAAGTTGAAGTATTAAGAAATTGGAAGAGATGAATGAATGGATAGAATGAGAGTTTGACTCTTTGACCTAGTCACAAGTTTCAACATTTGGCAAGATTGGTCCCTCAACTTAAATCGGGTGCGGGAATTACCTAACAAGATAATTCAAACGCATATTAACGAGATGTGTTATAAACATCTAACGGAACTTAAATAGTTAAACGGAAAAGTTGACGGAAAAAGGCGGGATGTTACATTACCTACACCTTAAAAGAAATTTCGTCCCGAAATTTAAGCAGGCGTTGTAGTCGTTGTTTCTTCCTCGGAATCTGACGGTTCCGGAATCGGGAATAGATGCGGGTGCTTCTTTCGCATTTGGTCTTCTCTTTCCCAAGTAAACTCGGGTCCCCTTTTGGCGTTCCATCGGACCTTAACAATCGGGATCCGGCTTTGTTTTAATTCCTTTTCGACGTAGTCCACAATTTCAACCGGTTCCTCCACAAAATGGAGTTTGTCATTAATAGTAAGTTCCTCGAGAGGGACGACGATATCGGGCTCGGCAAGACACTTCTTCAAGTTAGATACATGGAAAGTAGGATGAACGGAGCTTAGTTGAGGCGGAAGGTTTAAACGATACGCGACGGTTCCAACACGCTCTAAGATCTCGAAAGGACCAACATACCGCGGATTTAGTTTCCCACGTTTCCCAAAACGAATGACACCTTTCCAAGGTGCGACTTTTAACATGACGCGATCACCGACTTGAAATTCGAGGTCCTTGCGTCTCTTATCGGTATAGCATTTTTGACGACTCCGGGCCGTCCGAAGCCTATCTCGGATTTGAAGAATCTTCTCGGTGGTTTCGTGAATGAGTTCGGGCCCGGAAATTTGCACGTCACCTACTTCGGCCCAACAAAGAGGAGAGCGGCATTTTCGGCCATATAATGCTTCAAACGGTGCGGCCTTAATACTCGCGTGATAACTATTGTTATAAGAGAACTCGGCGAGAGGTAAGTGCTTGTCCCAAGCTTTGCCAAAATCGACCACACAAGCTCGGAGCATATCTTCCAAGGTTTGTATCGTACGTTCACTTTGCCCATCGGTTTGAGGATGATATGCGGTGCTCATGTCCAAACGCGTTCCCAACGCTTCTTGTAACATACGCCAAAATCTAGAGACGAAACGACCATCTCTGTCGGAGATAATCGATAAAGGTACGCCGTGTCGGGCTACAATCTCCTTAATGTAAAGTCGTGCAAGTTTCTCCATTTTGTCGGTTTCTTTCATGGCGAGGAAGTGCGCGGATTTGGTGAGGCGATCGACAATGACCCAAATAGTATCATAACCGCCCGACGTTTTCGGTAATTTGGTGATAAAATCCATCGTGATCATTTCCCACTTCCATTGCGGGATCTCGGGTTGTTGGAGTAATCCGGACGGTCTTTGGTGTTCGGCTTTGACTTTAGCGCAAGTCAAACATTTGGCAACATATCTAGCAACTTCCTTTTTGATGTTCGGCCACCAATATTGTTCTCTAAGGTCGTGGTACATCTTATTGGCACCGGGGTGAATCGAGTATCGTGACTTATGGGCTTCATCTAAAATAAGGCTTCGTAGATCCCCATAACTAGGCACCCAAATTCTTCCGGCGAAATGTCGGAGTCCGGTTTCTTTAACTTCGAATCGAGAGGTGAGGACGTTCAAGTGTTCGAGAGAGATGTTTTCATCCTTGAGAGCCTCATCTTGGGCTACCCGAATTTGGCTATTAAGGTTGGTGTGAATGGTGATGTTTAAAGCTCGGACACGGAGAGGCACCGCTCTTTCTTTTCGGCTTAAGGCATCGGCTACTACATTTGCCTTCCCGGGATGGTAACGAAGCTCGCAATCGTAATCGTTTAAGGTTTCAATCCACCTTCGTTGTCTCATGTTTAGTTGCTTTTGATCGAAAATGTGTTGGAGACTTTTGTGGTCGGTAAAGATAGTACTCTTGGTTCCATAAAGATAGTGTCTCCACATTTTAAGTGCAAAGACAATGGCTCCGAGTTCGAGATCATGCGTCGTGTAGTTTCGTTCATGAATTTTGAGTTGTCGAGAAGCATAAGCAATGACTTTCGTTCGTTGCATCAATACACACCCAAAACCATGTTTTGAGGCATCGCAATATACAACAAAGTCATCATTGCCTTCGGGAAGTGACAAGATAGGAGCGGTGGTTAGCTTCGTTTTCAAGATTTGGAATGCGGATTCATGTTCGGTCGCCCAAATGAATTTCTTTCCCTTGTGAGTCAATGCGGTTAGAGGGCGTGCAACCAAAGAGAAATTTTCGATGAATCTACGATAGTACCCGGCGAGACCCAAAAATTGACGAATGTGAGTAGGAGTAGTAGGAGTCTCCCATTTGCTAATGGCTTCGATTTTCGTTGGATCGACTTTAATACCTTGGTCACTTACAACATGACCAAGAAATTGAACTTCCTTTAACCAAAATTCACACTTGGAGAATTTGGCATAGAGTTGTTCTTGTCTTAAAAGTTCAAGCACAAGTCGGAGGTGTTCCTCGTGTTCTTCTTCGCTTTTTGAATAGACTAAAATATCATCGATGAACACGATAACGAATTTGTCAAGATACGGTTTGCACACGCGGTTCATAAGATCCATGAACACCGCCGGTGCGTTAGTGAGACCAAATGGCATGACAAGGAATTCATAACTACCGTAACGAGTCCGGAAAGCGGTTTTGGAGACATCTCCCCCCTTAACCCTTAATTGATGATAACCCGAGCGGAGATCGATTTTCGAATATACACAAGACCCTTGTAGTTGATCAAAGAGGTCATCGATGCGAGGAAGAGGATATCGGTTCTTAACCGTCAATTTATTTAGTTCACGATAATCAATGCACATTCGTAGGGATCCGTCTTTCTTTTTAACAAACAAAATCGGAGCGCCCCAAGGTGAATGGCTAGGTTGGATAAAACCACGATCAAGTAGTTCTTGGATTTGACTTTGCAATTCTTGCATTTCGGATGGAGCGAGTCTATATGGTGCACGTGCTACGGGTGCGGCTCCCGGAATAAGATCGATTTGGAATTCAACCGGTCGATGAGGCGGAAGACCCGGCAATTCGTCGGAAAATACATCGGAATAGTCACTAACAATTGGCACATCATCGATGTGCTTCTCATCGGACTCGACTTTCTTAACGTGAGCAAGGATCGCAAAACAACCCTTACGGAGTAGTTTTCTAACTTTAACACACGAAACGAGGTTGAGTCCGGTGCAACTCTTATCGCCATAGACGATCAAAGGTTCACCATTCTCGATAGGAATTCGGATTGCGTTAAGATCACAAAGAATGTGAGATTTCGTTTTGACTAACCAATTCATACCGATTATTACATCAAAGCTTCCTAGTTCCATGGGTATCAAGTCAATTTCAAATTCCTTACCCAAAATGTTTAACGTACACCCCCGGTAATATGTGTTGGCACTTAATAGTTTCCCGTTAGCCACTTCAATGGTATAAGTGGTATCTAATGGAAGAGGTGGAGTGCTAAAAGAATGAGTCAAAGTCTTGGATACAAAGCATTTATCGGCACCCGAATCGAATAAACAGGAGACATAAGAATTGTTGAGAAGAAACGTACCCGTGACTAGTTCAGTGTCATCCCGGGCTTCCTCGGTGTTGATGTTGAAAGCTCGGCCGCGCGTATTGGTATTATCTTTCCTTTTCGGGCATGCATTTCTATAATGACCCGTTTGACCACATTCGTAACAAGTGCCCGTCTTTGGTGCATTGGGCCACTTTCGAGCAACGGGAGTGGCACTTTTACAATCGTTGGCCTTATGACCAACTCCTTGGCACCGGTGGCAAATTAACTTGCCACATTCACCAAAGTGATGTTTGTTGCATTTGTTGCAAAGAGGTAGATTCCCGGCATAACCCTTCTTGCCGTCGGAAGTGAAAGATTTCTTGGCAAAGTTGTTGTTGCTTGATTGGGAGGGTTCCCACTTTCTTTTGTTGCCGCCCGATTTATCCTCGGCCTTAGGTGCCGGAACTACGATTTCGTCAACCGTTTCAATTAGTTGGCGAGCCATGTTCATAGCGGCTTGATGAGTAGTGGGTTTGGATGACATCACCCCTTGTTTGATGCTTTTTGGAAGACCGAGCATGTAGAGCTCAATCCTTTGAGATTCGGGGTTAACGAGATTAGGACACATCAAGGATAGTTCGGCGAAGCGTTGATTATAAGCTTTAAGATCATTTCCGACCGCTTTCAAAGCTCTTAGTTCTTCCTCAAGCTTTCGGGTTTCTTCGCGCGGAAAATATTCAACAATCATCTTTTCCTTTAGATCGGCCCAAGAGAGGGCATGAGCTTCATCGGTACCCACCGATTGAACATAGGTGTTCCACCATGTTAGAGCAATTCCGGAGAAAGTGTGAGTGGAGTATTTGACCTTGTCTTGGTCCCGACGACCGCTTATGCTAAAGACGGCTTCCGTTTGCTCAAACCATCGGGTGAGCACGACCGGTCCCCCGGTTCCATCAAAAGTGTGAGGTTTGCACCCCATGAAAGCTTTATAGGAGCATCCCTCGTTTGAGTTTCCGGCTCCATTGTTGTTGTTATTGTTGTTGTTGTTGTTGTGGTTGTTATTATTATTGTTGTTGGATGAGTGACCGGCCATGGCCGCATCTACGGCGGTTGCTATCATCCGTTCGAGAGCTTGTTCGGGAGTTTCATTGCGGCGTACACGACGAGGAGCCATTGTTCCTTCAAGACACAAGAATATCATTGATTAGTATTCTCAATAATACTAACCGTGATATAGAATAAAGATAAAGAGAAGTTTTTCCTCGACTCGCCTTAAATTCTTTATGTCATAATGTCGGAACGTTCATATGAGTCACCGTAATATAATCCCGGAAATTATATTACCCTGATTCATATGTGCATTCGACATCATTTCATATAGTCAAGGTGGCGTGTCAATCAAGTTAAACAACGTGAGATTAAGATGAACTAAGAGTAGATATGAGTAGAAGCGTTCGAGTATAAATGCACAAGTAGTCATGTAATTCCTACTTCAAGTCTATATGCCGGTTGTAGTCTAGACTCACCAATGTACCCTATGACTCGGGGTCGACACCAATGAACTCTAAATCCCTACAACCAACGCTCTGATACCATCTGTAGCGACCCGACCAAATCGTCATTGACGGCGTCGTCTACTTAGGTCCCGTTACGTGGTCATAAGTCTTTAAAACAACGTTTGACCAAAAGATATGTCGCCTTCATTTCAAAATAAAGATTGTTTCAAAGTTTACAAGAATTGTTCAACCAATAGTTAAGTTACAACGTTATAATACGAATGAAATCTAGGCGACACGGTTTAAAGTAAAGTCAAAAGACGCTCCATGAAATGCACGTATACTCGACATCCAATGCAAGTATCAAATAATGAGCGGAAGCATGTATCATGTATCGTTCAAGGACCTGAGAAAAACATAGAAATCTGTCAACGAAAACGTTGGTGAAATCATAGGTTTAAGTAAGTAAGTACAAGTGAACCACAAGATTTGCATCAATGAAATAATAGTAAATACATTCCAAAAGTTTGTTTCACGAGCACCCAATTATCAATGCTTAACGTTTCCTTCCATTGAACCCCATCACTTAGTGCTAGAACATACACTGTTTCTCGAAAATATATTTCATTCGTAAACGGTAGCGAACCGTTTGAATGAGGGTTTGTCAAACCCATATGGATCCATACAACATAAGTTCTCGCTTACACCCGGCAAGTGTAACTAATGATAATCGAATTGAGGATTTTGTTCTAAACTCGTATGTAGAATGTTTGTTTTCCTGTACTTGTGTTCTCTTAGTAAAAGAAATGTTTATGTTTTCTCATCCCAAATGTAAGTTCAAAAAGAGTAAAAGTGGGACTATGATCTCACCTTGTATGCACGAACCAAAAAGTACTTCGACAAGTAAACGTGCAGTAACAATGCTAGTCTTGACCTAAACAAATAGGTTGTATCAATAACGAAAGTCACGAGGGGTCAAAGTTGTTCAATTAGTCCTATGGCTCAATACGACTCGATTACGAAGCATGTGAAGCAAATAGTCAAGTTTCATGCAAGGTACACGTATAGAAACAAGTTAGAAAGATTACATAAGTAATTGGTCAAGTTTGATTAAAAGTCAAACTTGGTCGGGTCAAAGTCAACGAAAAAGTCAACACGTTCGGGTCGGGCCTCGAACGAATTTTCTGAAGTTTTTAATCATATATAAGCATGTTGGAACAAGTCTCATGTGAAACGGAGGTCTAGAACGTCCCAAACATTTTTCGTTAAATGACAACCAAAACAGCCCACTTTAGGCTTATGGGACGGCGTCCCAAAAGGCCTAGACGGCGTCCCACTTTGAAGGGCAAGACGGCGTCTTGGACCCCTAGACGGCGTCTAGGTTTGAAAGTCAGGACGTCGTCCTGGGTATTGGGACGGCGTCTTGGCTTGTTTCCAGACCCTGGTTGCTGAAACTCCTAAGTGCACGAGTCCAAACATAAACCAACACAAATTACAACCCGCAAACATTCAAGACATGTATTTTATATCACCGGAAAGGTATTTTGACGAGGAACACAACTATGCACTTATCATCAATCAAACTTTCGCATACAACAACCAAAAACCGCATTTAGTGACCCTCATTCAATGCATATAAGTCATAAATGCTATTTAATGATTCGGTAACCAAAAGACATGAACAATATGCCGTTTCGAAGGTAATTAAGCATACAACACAACCTAACACTTATAATTAACACTTCATGTCATTTAATGCTTCAAAATCCATTCCTAGTTCATGAAACCCTAACCAAAAGTTACCAAATTTCATAATCAAGTTTAAGAGGTTTCTTTGATCAATCTTTACATCATAATGAAGCTAGTAACACTAGGAACAAGATTAAAACATGAAGTCTTAGCATCTAACAACACATGAACACTTAAAACTCAAGATTAAGCATGTTAACTTTCCATATGAACTAGTTACTCCAAAATATTAAAAACGAGCATACAAAACACATAAACAAACTAGACTTGAGCCATAGATACTAATTAACAAACTTATAACTTAAAAATCTCAAGAACACAAAGATTAGTGATTTAGAAAGTTACCCAAAATTGATGAAACCGGTATGAAATCGAAGAGGAGATCACGAGGAGTTCAAATATGTATTTTGTTTGGCAAGAAGATCACTAGCTCGGTTTTGGATGATGAATCTTTGTTCTTGAAGTTGAGAGGAAAAGTTGAAGTATTAAGAAATTGGAAGAGATGAATGAATGGATAGAATGAGAGTTTGACTCTTTGACCTAGTCACAAGTTTCAACATTTGGCAAGATTGGTCCCTCAACTTAAATCGGGTGCGGGAATTACCTAACAAGATAATTCAAACGCATATTAACGAGATGTGTTATAAACATCTAACGGAACTTAAATAGTTAAACGGAAAAGTTGACGGAAAAAGGCGGGATGTTACATTCATCTTCCGTCTTCATTCTTAAGAAATGAAATAGATTAACCAATGGAACGAAAAGATATAACACGTATGTATATATATATATATATATATATATATATATATATATATATATATATATATATATATACATATACATATACCACACTACCCCATCTTGCTCAACAATCATTGTACATTGCTTGTTTGACATGATTTGCACCCGTAACAACAGTAGCTAGTCGTTGTTACGCGAGCATGTCGCGTTAACTCGCTAGTACAACGTCTATCTCGCTTGATGATTGCTAAACACAACACAAACAATTAGTACATGATTAGTTCACGTAAACCTATACACTAACCAATCCCGCTCCGATTCAAAGTCCTACAAGTCCCGCATAACGCGCACACAAAAAGTCTAAGTCTAGGCGCCTATCTCAAGTCACCTAAATCCCTTAGACCATGCTCTGATACCACTTGTAACAACCCAAACCAACCCGCGAACAAACCACGTGAAAATACAAAATAAAAAAATTTTACTGCACAGTGAACTGGCGCGGCGCGCCAGTATGGCCGCGCGGCGCGCCATTCGGGTCTGTCCGGAAAGTCTCAAAATGCAAAAAAGATTGACTAGTTCCCGACACTTTTAGACGAAACGCTTTTTACCATACATCCAAATATGTATAACTAACCTGTTTCAAATATAAAATCAATGTTTTACAAGCGGGGCCCTCATCGGCCGTTTTACGAGTTTAATACAATTTACGAGTTTCGACCACCAAAAAGTTTAAGTTCCAAACTACACAATGAGCATGGCGTTTGGGATTAAACTACCCAACTATCGGTCAACTCCAAGAGCTACTAAAGCCAAAAGCATCCCCTAGCATCAAGCGGGATCTCTAGTCCAAAACGATGCCCTTACCCTTGTCCAAAACCGAACCTATAAAAATAGTAAACAACGAGAGGGTAAGCAAAGCTTAGTGAATGAAATAATTATACGAATACATATATAATTATACCTACTTGCATACACTTACACACCAAACCGCAAACACGCTAGCATGCACATTTAGCTTATCGTCACAATAACAAGCTATAAATCTCCAATACCACAAGCTAGCATAACAACCGCATATGAATATAACTCGAATAATATAATACGCTTACAACACAAATAACCATGGTTAACCAATAGTACAAGGGAACGGCGCTCGCGAAAATGCCATCGGTGTTCATAACATCCGTTAGGGAACTTAACACCTCACACCACTAACCCCTAGGGTGGCACCTTAACACCTCGGCACATCACCCCGAGTGGCATCTTAACACCTCGATGCATCACTCATTATTTTTACGGAGTGGTGTCTTAACACCTCGACACTACACTCCTAGGTGGCATCTTAACACCTCGATGCTACACCCGAGTGGCATCTTAACACCTCGATGCTACAATCTTCACGTGAAACATGGTGTCTTAACACCTCGACACTACACATTTCACGCTACAACAAATAGATACGTTATATACCTACACATATAATTATTCCACTCACCTTGTCGCCTTGAAGAATGCTACCGAATAATCTGCAACTCGTCAATGGAAAGTACCTATTCCATTATCACAAATTCAACAACACACTTAGATTGGATTTACAAACCAACCCAATTTGACACTTAGTGCAATTTTGACCCAAATGCACTTCCAAGTACAAACCGCGCCCAAAATTAACCAATAATCACTAACACAAGTGAGAATGGTCTTAATACGCCAATTAAACCCCATCATAGGTGTTAAATACCTATCTTGCCCAAAATGACACTTAAACCCTAATTTGACCCATAAGAAGTCAATATCACGCCATTAGCAAGTTTTGACACCAAAACATATTTAACTCGGTTCTATGCTTACACCTAATCCATTTTAAGTTTATAAACCTTATTAATTCGACAATTGGGTCATAATCATCACCAAACCCTAATTTTGACCCAAAGTCAAAATTAGTCAACCAACACGCCTAAAAGTGTTCCAACACTTCCATAATCACTAAACCTAGTGATTAAACCCAATTACAAGTCCTAATCAAGGCCAATTTGTTCACCAACCCAAAATCCACCAACATTAACAATAAACCCGATTACTAGCATCACTAAACCCACTTCATGAGTCTAAATGGGTTTATCAACAAATCAAGTTCAAACCCTAACTTTGAATAGCAAAATCAACAATGAAATTCGGAGTTATAACTTACCAATACCGCCAAAATGATGCCGTTGACGAGTAGAACAACTTTAATGCTTGAGGTTTGACCCGAAACAACCTCCTTCTTCTCCAAATGGAGTTCTCTCTCACTAGAACTCAATCTCTCTCTAGGGTTTGAGGATGGGAGTGTTTGATGAGTGAGATGTGATCCAAACTGATCAATGGATCAGTTTTGATGACCCCAAACCGACCCCAAGTGAAAAGACCAAAGTACCCCTCATTTAGACCTTTTAAAAAGGCTGAAAATTGCATCAGACGGGTTCGGCGCGCCGCGCCAAATGGTGGGGCGCCGCTCCAACATGCAGGTCAGATTTCAGAAACTTGTTTTGGCCATAACTTTTTGACCGTAGCTCCGTTTTCGATGAATCAAATATCGTTGGAAACGTAATAAGATATTCTATCCAATGTTAAGGCTTTGAAACATCAACTCAAACTTTATTTGGGGTTGAAAAGATACGTACACACCTTGTCACTTCGGACAACGTCCAGTTTCCTTCGACGTTCGAGCAAGCAACACGTACACTTCATACACGCATCGTACACCATAAATACATTATGTACAATAAATATTTGGGTCTTACAACTCTCCCCCACTTAAACTCGATTACGTCCTCGTGATCTTCTCCACTTAACCAATTCAGAACTACTCAACGGTCCTCAATTATAAGTCCCAATCCGACTTTTCTAAGCAATTCTTCCCAATGAATCGCCTTTAACAACTAAAATCGTCACCCGCGATTTTATCGAAACTAAAATTCGAGCACTAAAACCTGCTTAATCCCCCATACATCAGGAAAACTCAACCGATCTCGTACCGAGATATCAACCCTATAGTGTACCCTTTCCAAGTACAATGCTAAAAACAACCAAATATCGACCTAAGGTCAACAACCCAAACGATGAAGACCAAGTAAAGACGAATCCTTACGGATAACACTTACCATCTAACACCCTTAGTAGTGCGCAAACATAGCTAATACGCAACTACCCAATTACGTGAGCAAAATACGGCTATTACATCACTAATCACACATCATGGTCCTTACGACCGAACCATCAGAGCTTAAAACAACCAGTGGTTCTCAAGTCCAACAACGCGAAGGTTAGTTCACACGAAACCCATGGTGTACAAAAACGGCTATCGTGATATATCCGTAGTGTGCAAAAACGGCTATTGCAACACTACCAACCATATGTGAGCGAAACACGGCTATCGCATCACTATTTACCAACGTGTGAGTAAAAATCGGCTATCACTCACAACCACGAGTGGTTAACGAAGAGCTAATCCTTCCGGATATCCCTCGTCACCTATCTTAAGTCAAACGTGGTCAACATAGAGATAACCCCAAATAAACACCACATAATCACCTTGTAGTTCACAAAATGGCTATTGTGTAACTACCACCCAAAGTATACGATAATGAGGCATCGTAACCTTTCTCAAAGTCCCATTACTCTATTCCCAAAGGTAACCACACGGCTATCACAATCGAGCCAAGAACCACCCACATTACTCATGGACACAACAATAATTCTCTAGAAGAGAATCCGGCATACACATCCCTTTACCGAGGGATCTTACCTTGCTCGTCGAACACGTAAATTATCTCCCAATGAGATTTACCACCTTACCACCACGGTGATAATTTAAATCCAAAAACCATAAGTACAATTTATTCCAAATCGTACTTTTACCACAATCGACCAATGTAGGTCTCAACACTAGCTTCGAATCCCTACGAGCATCGTCCAAATATCACTGCAATAGAACACCTTCGTGCAAGAGTACAAACTCCCCCACTTAGGACTCTGCTTCGTAACCACATCATCGAATAATAACATCCCGTGGAATGACCACTTATCAACATACACAACCAATATCCTCATTGGTCATAGTCCTTGAATTCTCGCGAATTCGTCCTTAACAATAAATTCCGACGATAAACACATGCTCACTTTCGCAGAAAGAGTGACCACTAACCTAACAACTAATGCGCCAAATCGCATTACCGTAACTCCTATGAGAGAGACGAGGTTCACCCGTCTTGCATCTCTTAATACGCACGTTACCATAATCTTGCTCCAACCTTGAGCATACGAAGGAATTTAAGCTATCCTTAAACTCTTGAACGAAGAGTCTATCACAATTTACACAAACCTTACACTTGCAATAATCCAATTGCTATAGTTTATCAAATTTCCACCTAGTCACTCATGTACCTAAGGGTTTCTATCCGGTACCCTTAGTACAATGTAACCGCAACACCATCGGAGTCGAATACCACGCTAGTAGGTATGAAAGAGGCACCGAACGTTGCGTCCCGTAGACTCCATTTCCAACATACATCGAGACCCAAAACACTCGATCTCAAGGGTTCTATCCACCCGTCGAACCTCAGGGTTCAACAACTTCAACACGAAAGCAAAACGCTCTAATAATCGAACACCAATGCACATACCTATGGCTTGGTAGAAACATTTCCTAACACTAAAGAATGCTTGGTTGCACCAAGTCTTACGCCCTTCGCCCGACAACCAAACGTCAATATAGGGTACTTCCATTAGGAACATCACCCGTGTCAATACTACGTGTTACCGCCATGCATTCGTCCCCAGGGCGCGTTCCAACGAGTCAAAGACTCAAGCGCCACCTCGGCGCACTATCATCAAAACCACCAACAAACCGAATCTTCACCGAGCTCACTAACCCCGCACCCTTATGAGTACCTGAAACATCATCGTTGGACTTCTGTGCTTCACTATCCATCGAATACTCGTGCTCTAACCTCTTAACTCAATCGGTGAACGATTCAGAACACTCCGGCCTTTTGTGTCCCTCCTTCCGGCAATTAAAGCACATGATCGTACTTGAAGGCATATTTACACAATCGCGTGTCATATAACCTCGTTGTAGATGATCATAACCCGTAGGCGCGAAATCCCCCAACTTATAATCTCTTTTAGCAATCAATTTAGGACACTTTGGCTTTTGGTGCCCTTCCTTCCAACAGTAAAAACATAACTTCTTGCCCGACGGGCACTCGTGAGCCTTATGTCCCCTTTGCCCACATTTGTAACACTTCAACCCACCGGGGCCCGACGCTCCCTTCTTCTTGCTACTAGCCGCCTCAATTACACCTCTACTTTGATTATTAAACAACTCGGGACACTCTGACCTCCGGTGTCCCTTTCTTCGACACTTGAAGTATATGTCGTCTTTAGGAGGTGCAAGCGTACAATCACGCGACATGTGCCCCTTTTCAGCACAATTATAACACGTAGGTACATGACCTTCCTTACTCCTCTTCTTCACGTTTCCGACGCCTTCAGGCGTACTTCTTGTCCTCTTACCAGGAACACTTGGCTCCAATCTTGCAAGTACATCCTCATTACTACTACCTCGAGGTTTAGAAAACCTCTTCTCAAACTCTTCCCTTACAACCTTAGTCACTTGGTCTCGGACCATTTCGGTTACTCGTCCTTCGATTGACTCTTTGACTACTTGACCAGCTCCATTGGCGAAACCCGAGACGCATTGCTCAATCGCGGCTTCAACCATTACCGCTAACTCGCCCTTCCTTTCATGAGTAGGCCCTTCCGTTCCGTATTCATCTTCCGTCTTCATTCTTAAGAAATGAAATAGATTAACCAATGGAACGAAAAGATATAACACGTATGTATATATATATATATATATATATATATATATATATATATATATATATATATATATATATATACATATACCACACTACCCCATCTTGCTCAACAATCGTTGTACATTGCTTGTTTGACATGATTTGCACCCGTAACAACAGTAGCTAGTCGTTGTTACGCGAGCATGTCGCGTTAACTCGCTAGTACAACGTCTATCTCGCTTGATGATTGCTAAACACAACACAAACAATTAGTACATGATTAGTTCACATAAACCTATGCAATAACCAATCCCGCTCCGACTCAAAGTCCTACAAGTCCAGCATAACGCGCACACAAAAAGTCTAAGTCTAGGCGCCTATCTCAAGTCACCTAAATCCCTTAGACCATGCTCTGATACCACTTGTAACAACCCAAACCAACCCGCGAACAAACCACGTGAAAATACAAAATAAAAAAATTTTGCTGCACAGTGAACTGGCGCGGCGCGCCAGTATGGCCGCGCGGCGCGCCATTCGGGTCTGTCCGGAAAGTCTCAAAATGCGAAAAAGATTGACTAGTTCCCGACACTTTTAGACGAAACGCTTTTTACCATACATCCAAATATGTATAACTAACCTATTTCAAATATAAAATCAATGTTTTACAAGCGGGGCCCTCATCGGCCGTTTTACGAGTTTAATACAATTTACGAGTTTCGACCACCAAAAAGTTTAAGTTCCAAACTACACAATGAGCATGGCGTTTGGGATTAAACTACCCAACTATCGGTCAACTCCAAGAGCTACTAAAGCCAAAAGCATCCCCTAGCATCAAGCGGGATCTCTAGTCCAAAACGATGCCCTTACCCTTGTCCAAAACCGAACCTATAAAAATAGTAAACAACGAGAGGGTAAGCAAAGCTTAGTGAATGCAATAATTATACGAATACATATATAATTATACCTACTTGCATACACTTACACACCAAACCGCAAACACGCTAGCATGCACATTTAGCTTATCGTCACAATAACAAGCTATAAATCTCCAATACCACAAGCTAGCATAACAACCGCATATGAATATAACTCGAATAATATAATACGCTTACAACACAAATAACCATGGTTAACCAATAGTACAAGGGAACGGCGCTCGCGAAAACGCCATCGGTGTTCATAACATCCGTTAGGGCACTTAACACCTCGCACCACTAACCCCTAGGGTGGCACCTTAACACCTCGGCACATCACCCCGAGTGGCATCTTAACACCTCGATGCATCACTCATTATTTTTACGGAGTGGTGTCTTAACACCTCGACACTACACTCCTAGGTGGCATCTAAACACCTCGATGCTACACCCGAGTGGCATCTTAACACCTCGATGCTACACTCTTCACGTGAAACGTGGTGTCTTAACACCTCGACACTACACATTTCATGCTACAACAAATAGATACATTATATACCTACACATATAATTATTCCACTCACCTTGTCGCCTTGAAGAATGCTACCGAATAATCTGCAACTCGTCAATGGAAAGTACCTATTCCATTATCACAAATTCAACAACACACTTAGATTGGATTTACAAACCAACCCAATTTGAAACTTAGTGCAATTTTGACCCAAATGCACTTCCAAGTACAAACCGCGCCCAAAATTAACCAATAATCACTAACACAAGTGAGAATGGTGTTAATACGCCAATTAAACCCCATCATAGGTGTTAAATACCTATCTTGCCCAAAATGACACTTAAACCCTAATTTGACCCATAAGAAGTCAATATCACGCCATTAGCAAGTTTTGACACCAAAACATATTTAACTCGGTTCTATGCTTACACCTAATCCATTTTAAGTTTATAAACCTTATTAATTCGACAATTGGGTCATAATCATCACCAAACCCTAATTTTGACCCAAAGTCAAAATTAGTCAACCAACACGCCTAAAAGTGTTCCAACACTTCCATAATCACTAAACCTAGTGATTAAACCCAATTACAAGTCCTAATCAAGGCCAATTTGTTCACCAACCCAAAATCCACCAACATTAACAATAAACCCGATTACTAGCATCACTAAACCCACTTCATGAGTCTAAATGGGTTTATCAACAAATCAAGTTCAAACCCTAACTTTGAATAGCAAAATCAACAATGAAATTCGGAGTTAGAACTTACCAATACCGCCAAAATGATGCCGTTGACGAGTAGAACAACTTTAATGCTTGAGGTTTGACCCGAAACAACCTCCTTCTTCTCCAAATGGAGTTCTCTCTCACTAGAACTCAATCTCTCTCTAGGGTTTGAGGATGGGAGTGTTTGATGAGTGAGATGTGATCCAAACTGATCAATGGATCAGTTTTGATGACCCCAAACTGACCCCAAGTGAAAAGACCAAAGTACCTCTCATTTAGACCTTTTAAAAAGGCTGAAAATTGCATCAGACGGGTTCGGCGCGCCGCGCCAAATGGTGGGGCGCCGCTCCAACATGCAGGTCAGATTTCAGAAACTTGTTTTGGCCATAACTTTTTGACCGTAGCTCCGTTTTCGATGAATCAAATATCGTTGGAAACGTAATAAGATATTCTATCCAATGTTAAGGCTTTGAAACATCAACTCAAACTTTATTTGGGGTTGAAAAGATACGTACACACCTTGTCACTTCGGACAACGTCCAGTTTCCTTCGACGTTCGAGCAAGCAACACGTACACTTCATACACGCATCGTACACCATAAATACATTATGTACAATAAATATTTGGGTCTTACAAACTTTAACGTTATAATAAGTACCCCTGTTTTAACATACATGCAACCAACATGTACAATACACGCAAACCAACGTGTACTAATCTCAAATAGCATACGTCTGGTTTATAGTTCATGCTAGGGTTTCTATACCTGGAACAGACGGGGATGTCAAGACCTATGGATCCATATATAACTACTCGCGCCCACCAGTTCTTATAACCGACAGTTACTAGCTACCAAAGCTAAGAGATATTTAGTTCAAACTCAGTGTAGAATTTAGTATGTACTTGTGTCCATTGCGTTTAAAATAAAGTGCATGTATTCTCAGCCCAAAAATATAGATTGCAAAAGCAATTAAAAAGGGAGCAAATGAAACTCACCTTAGCAGCATATAAAGTCGTTCACCAAAATGTGATCGAAACTCGAATTACCAAATAACCGTAGATCTCAACCTAGAGAACATATGTTGGTCAATAAATTTCTATCAAGCTAGGTCAGGTCATAGTGTATCACAATCCTAATGCTCGAGATCGACATACAAAAGTTATCCAAAGTCGTTTCAAAAAGTCAATTTTGATAATAGTTTAACAAAACGAGACGTGCCTTATATAAGGATTCATTTACTCAGTTGATAATATTCAAAAATCCAATTTATCAATCTTACAAACAAGTTGTTTAAATATTAGTTGTAGATTCAAAAGCAAATCCAATTAACGTCAATCATAATTCAGTTGATCATATCTTTTGATTCGTTCACCGAAATTACGCGATTTCTAAATGAAAAGTTATTGATTTTTCGCCAGCTTTCCAAAAACATGCATATCATATACCTTTTATCAGTAATATATGTATTTAATTTGTGATTCATTATAAACTGTTTAACGACCAAATTTAGCATACAAGCCTGTATAAATATATATACTCGAGCACTAGACATGGATACACAATTAATATATAAAAGATAAAATATGAGTGCTTACGTATCAATATTGAGATTCAATATTGTAGGAAAGTACGTAGACGTAACGGAGATGATAAACACTAGTTTGACTCACGAGTAAAACCCTCAAATCTTACCCATAACCTCCTTAGTAATAACCCATAATTTCCTTAGCTCTATCCCGCTTGAAAACCATTTTGAAAGTGACATGCTCATAACCTCGTCGTAGTATTTTATGTATAATACTAATTAATAATACTAATAATAATAAGATTAATTAATCTTAACAATATAAATAATAATAATAATAATAATAATAATAATAATAATAATAATAAAATAAATTAAATAAATATTACGGAGTAATAATACTAGAGAAAGAGAGATAGATTCAGCTGAGCCAAAAATCGTGCAATTTATAGGACCTTTTTTGAAAAAGTACCCCATGCCATTGCATGGGATTTGTACTTCAAGGCCATGCGATCGCATGGCACCCTGGGACAGCTCACAAATTTTTAATTTCTTGTTTGTCGACATAATTTTATATTATATATATAATATATTTAATTTATATAATTAATTATATATTATATTAAATTCACATGCATAGTTGACTTGTAATTTTTGTTCCGATAAGTCGTACGTCGTCACTCGACTTATGTCCCGGTTCCGGTTTTTCGAGTGTCCTTTCGTACGCTGAGAAAACTTGTAATTTACATTTTGGGACACGTACCTTTGTCAAAATATAGCCTTAAATTATTCCTAAATTATATCACTCAAAGTGTATCTTAAACTTTCGAGTGTTTTGGTCATTTACTTCTATAAATCATTGTCTCGCTATTTGTTGATATATATATATATATATATATATATATATATATATATATATATATATATATATATATATATATATATATATATATATATATATAATTACAAATCGTTTTATGACCAAGTTAATATGTATTTTCAACATTCATAAACACGTTTTAAATATACGTCGCAAGTTATTCATACAATTAATATTCCAACTTATCATATATATTCAAATAAATATTTAAACCAATAAGTTTAATGTACGGTATTAAACAATTAATAAATTGTTACATTTTCAAGTTATAGTATATATATGTATCTATATACATATAATTGTTCGCGAATCGTCGAGAACAACCGAAAGGTATTTGAATAGTTCAAAAATTTTGAGATTCAGTTTTACAGACTTTGCTTATCGTGTCGGAAATGTTAATCATACAAAGATTAAGTTTAAATTTGGTCAGAAATTTCCTGGTCATCACAATATACCAATATTACATACATCTAAAAGCTGTGTATTGTACGTGTACGAATACGGATGCATACGAGTAGAATTGTTGATGAAACTGAACGAGGATGTAATTGTAAGAATTTTTGTTAAGTAGAAGTACTTTGATATGTGTCTTGAAGTCTTTCAAAAGTGTAAGAATACATATCAAAACACAACATGTATATACATTCTAATGGAGTCGTTAAGTCTTCGTTAGTCGTTACATGTAAGTGTTGTTTTGAAACCTTTAAGTTAACGATCTCAATTAATGTTGTTAACCCAATGTTTATTATATCAAATGAGATGTTAAATTATTATGTTATCATGATATTATGATGTATGAATATCTCTTAATATGATATATACATTAAAATATCGTTACAACGATAATCGTTACATATAAGTCTCGTTTCGTAATTCTTGAGTTAGTAGTCTTGTTTTTACATATGTAGTTCATTGTTAACACACTTAATGATATATTTAAATATCATGTTAAATATAGTGTATCAATATCTTAATATGATACGTATGTATTTAATAGACGTTATCATAACGATAATCATTATATATATCATTTCGAGTTTCTTAACTTAGTAATCTCATTTCTTATGTATATCACACATTGTTAATATACTTAGTGAGATACTTAATCATCATAATCTCATGTCAACCATATATATATATGTCTATATATACCACAACATGTAGTTTTTAAAAATTTGTAACGTTCGTGAATCGCCGGTCAACTTGGGTGATCAATTGTCTATATGAAACTTATTTCATTTAATCAAGTCTTAACAAGTTTGATTTCTTAACACGTTGGAAACATTTAGTCATGTAAATATCAATCTCAATTAATATATATAAACATGGAAAAGTTCGGGTCACTACAGTACCTACCCGTTAAATAAATTTCGTCCCGAAATTTTAAGCTGTTGAAGGTGTTGACGAATCTTCTGGAATTAGATGTGGGTATTTCTTCTTCATCTGATCTTCACGCTCCCAGGTGAACTTGGGTCCTCTACGAGCATTCCATCGAACCTTAACAATCGGTATCTTGTTTTGCTTAAGTCTCTTAACCTCACGATCCATTATTTCGACGGGTTCTTCAATGAATTGAAGTTTTTCATTGATTTGGATTTCGTCCAACGGAATAGTGAGATCTTCTTTAGCAAAACATTTCTTCAAATTTGAGATGTGGAAAGTGTTATGTACAGCCGCGAGTTGTTGAGGTAGCTCCAGTTGGTAAGCTACTGGTCCGACACGATCTATAATCTTGAATGGTCCAATGTACCTTGGATTTAGTTTCCCCTGTTTACCAAATCGAACAACGTCTTTCCAAGGTGAAACCTTAAGCATGACAATTTCTCCAATTTTAAACTCTATATCTTTTCTTTTACTGTCCGCGTAGCTCTTTTGTCGACTCTGGGCGGTTTTCAATCGTTGTTGAATTTGGATGATTTTCTCGGTAGTTTCTTGTATTATCTCCGGACCCGTAATCTGTCTATCCCCAACTTCATTCCAACAAATTGGAGACCTGCACTTTCTACCATAAAGTGCCTCAAACGGCGCCATCTCAATACTAGAATGATAACTGTTGTTGTAGGAAAATTCTGCTAACGGTAGGTGTCGATCCCAACTGTTTTCGAAATCAATAACACATGCTCGTAGCATGTATTCAGGCGTTTGTATCGTCCTTTTGCTCTGCCCATCAGTTTGTGGATGATAGGTAGTACTCATGTCTAGACAAGTCCCCAATGCTTGTTGCAACGTCTGCCAGAACCTTGAAATAAATCTACCATCCCTATCATAGATAATAGAGACGGGTATTCCATGTCTGGAGACAACCTCCTTCAAATACAATCGCGGCAACTTCTCCATTTTGTCATCTTCTCTCATTGGCAGGAAGTGTGCCGACTTGGTGAGACGATCAACTATTACCCAAATAGTATCATAACCACTTGCAGTCCTTGGCAATTTAGTAATGAAATCCATGGTAATGTTTTCCCATTTCTATTCCGGGATTTCAGGTTGTTGTAGCAGACCTGATGGTTTCTGATGTTCAGCTTTGACCTTAGAACACGTCAAACATTCTCCTACATATTTAGCAATATCGGCTTCATACCCGGCCACCAAAAGTGTTTCTTGAGATCTTTATACATCTTCCCCGCTCCGGGATGTATTGAATATACGGTTTTATGTGCTTCCTTAAGTACCATTTCTCTCACATCTCCAAACCTTGGTACCCAAATTCTATCAGCCTTATATCGGGTTCCGTCTTCCCGAATATTAAGATGTTTCTCTTGTAGTGACCCGAACTTTTCCATGTTTATATATATATATTAAATGAAATTGTTATTTACATGCTTAAGTATTTTCAACATGTTAAGCAATCAAACTTGTTAAGACTTGATTAATTGAAATAGGTTTCATATAGACAATTGACCACCCAAGTTGACCGGTGATTCACGAACGTTAAAACATGTGAAAACTATACGATGACATATATATGGTTATATATATAGTTAACATGATTTTATTATAAGTATGTATCTCATTAGGTATTTTAACAATGAGTTATATACATAAAAAAATGAGACTATTAATTTAAGAAACTCGAAAACGATATATATAACGATTATCGTTATAACAACGTCTTACTAGGTACATATGAATCATATTAAGATATTGATACACTTGGTTAATTATGTTAAATGATAAGTAAATATATTATTAAGTGTATTAACAATGAAATACATATGTAAAAATAAGACTACTAACTTAATGATTTCGAAACGAGACATATATGTAACGATTATCGTTGTAATGACATTTAACTGTATATATATCATACTAAGATATATTATATATCATAATATCATGATAATATAACAATTTAACATCTCATTTGTTATAATAAACAATGGGTTAACAACATTCAACAAGATCATTAACCTAAAGGTTTCAAAACAACATTTACATGTAACGACTAACGATGACTTAACGACTCAGTTAAAATGTATATACATGTAGTGTTTTAATATGTATTCATACACTTTTGAAAGACTTCAAGACAATTATCAAAATACTTCTACTTAACAAAAATGCTTACAAATACATCCTCGTTCAGTTTCATCAACAATTCTACTCGTATGCACCCGTATTCGTACTCGTACAATACACAGCTTTTAGATGTATGTACTATTGGTATATACACTCCAATGATAAGCTCTTAGCAGCCCATGTGAGTCACCTAACACATGTGGGAACCATCATTTGGAAACTAGCATGAAATATCTCATAAAATTATAAAAATATGAGTAATCATTCATGACTTATTTACATGAAAACAAAATTACATATCCTTTATATCTAATCCATACACCAACGACCAAAAACACCTACAAACACTTTCATTCTTCAATTTTCTTCATCTAATTGATCTCTCCCAAGTTCTACCTTCAAGTTCTAAGTGTTCTTCATAAATTCCAAAAGTTCTAGTTTCATAAAATCAAGAATACTTCCAAGATTGCAAGTTTACTTCCAAGTTTTCTAAATCCATTCCAAGTAATCATCCAAGATTAAGAAACCATTGTTACTTACAGTAGGTTATCTTTCTAATACAAGGTAATAATCATATTCAAACTTTAATTCAATTTCTATAACTATAACAATCTTATTTCGAGTGGAAATCTTACTTGAAATTGTTTTCGAGTCATGATTCTGCTTCAAGAACTTTCAAGCCATCCAAGGATCTTTTGAAGCTAGATCTATTTTTTTCATTTCCAGTAGGTTTATCCAAGGAACTTGAGGTAGTAATGATGTTCATAACATCATTCAATTCATACATATAAAGCTATCTTATTCGAAGGTTTAAACTTGTAATCACTAGAACATAGTTTAGTTAATTCTAAACTTGTTTGCAAATAAAATTTAATCCTTCTAACTTGACTTTTAAAATCAACTAAACACATGTTCTATATCTATATGATATGCTAACTTAATGATTTAAAACCTGGAAACACGAAAAACACCGTAAAATCGGATTTACGCCGTCGTAGTAACACCGCGGGCTGTTTTGGGTTAGTTAATTAAAAACTATGATAAACTTTGATTTAAAAGTTGTTATTCTGGGAAAATTATTTTTATTATGAATATGAAACTATATCCAAAAATTATGGTTAAACTCAAAGTGGAAGTATGTTTTCTAAAATGGTCATCTAGACGTCGTTCTTTCGACTGAAATGACTACCTTTACAAAAATGACTTGTAACTTATTTTTCTTACTATAAACCTAAACTTTTTCTGTTTAGATTCATAAAATAGAGTTTAATATGAAACCGTAGCAATTTGATTCACTCAAAACGGATTTAAAATGAAGAAGTTATGGGTAAAACAAGATTGGATAATTTTTCTCATTTTAGCTACGTGAAAATTGGTAACAAATCTATTCCAGCCATAACTTAATCAACTTGTATTGTATATTATGTAATCTTGAGATACCATAGACACGTATACAATGTTTCAACCTATCATGTCGACACATCTATATATATTTCGGAACAACCATAGACACTCTATATGTGAATGTTGGAGTTAGCTATACAGGGTTGAGGTTGATTCTAAAATATATATAGTTTGAGTTGTGATCAATACTGAGATACGTATACACTGGGTCGTAGATTGATTCAAGATAATATTTATCGATTTATTTCTGTACATCTAACTGTGGACAACTAGTTGTAGGTTACTAACGAGTACAGCTGACTTAATAAACTTAAACATCAAAATATATTAAAACTGTTGTAAATATACTTTGAACATACTTTGATATATATGTATATATTGTTATAGGTTCGTGAATCAACCAGTGGCCAAGTCTTACTTCCCGACGAAGTAAAAATCTGTGAAAGTGAGTTATAGTCCCACTTTTAAAATCTAATATTTTTGGGATAAGAATACATGCAGGTTTTATAAATGATTTACAAAATAGACACAAGTACGTGAAACTACATTCTATGGTTGAATTATCGAAATCAAATATGCCCCTTTTTATTAAGTCTGGTAATCTAAGAATTAGGGAACAGACACCCTAATTGACGCGAATCCTAAAGATAGATCTATTGGGCCTAACAAACCCCATCCAAAGTACCGGATGCTTTAGTACTTCGAAATTTATATCATATCCGAAGGGTGTCCCGGAATGATGGGGATATTCTTATATATGCATCTTGTTAATGTCAGTTACTGATAATGCTAAAAACGAACATATATTTCATAACATTATTCCTCAAGAAAGACAAGCTTTTAGTTGCAATTGTTCTATTTACAAGTGATATTCGTTTAAATAATAAAAGGTGAAGACAAAAGACAGATTCGACGAATTGAAGACGCAAACGACCAAAAAGCTCAAAAGTACAAAAGACAATCAAAAAGGTTCCAATTATTGATAAGAAACGTCTCGAAATCACAAGAGTACAAGATTCAAAACGCAAAGTACAAGATATTAAATTGTACGCGAGGACGTTCGAAAATCCGGAACCGGGACCAGAGTCAACTCTTAACGCTCGACGCAACGGACTAAAAATTACAAGTTAACTATGTATATAAATATAATATAATATATAATTAATTATATTAATTATATATATATTATATATATATATTAAAAACCGTCGGCAGCAAGAAACTCCAAGGGTGTGAGCTGTAAATATATCTCCGCGACTCGCGGAGTTTTAAGGGCATTTTGCCGCGAGTCGCGGAGCCCCAATTTTCAACTCTGGCTATAAAGCCAACCGAATTCTGATCAAATTTCATATCTTATTTTCATCTCTCTCTCAATATATACGTAATATATATATATATTTATATTTTAATTTTAATTTTAATTATAATTCTAATAATAAGGGTATGTTAGCGAATGTTGTAAGGGTGTAAGTCGAAATTCTGTCCGTGTAACGCTACGCTATTTTTAATCATTGTAAGTTATGTTCAACCTTTTTATATTAATGTATCGTAGCTAAGTTATTATTATGCTTATTTAAAACGAAGTAATCATGATGTTGGGCTAATTACTAAAATTGGGTAATTGGGCTTTGTACCATAATTGGGGTTTGGACAAAAGAACGACACTTGTGGAAACTAGACTATGGGCTATTAATGGGCTTTATATTTGTTTAACTAAATGAAAGTTTGTTAATGTTAATATAAAGATTTACAATTGGGCGTCCCTATAAATTACCATATACACTCAATCGGACACGATGGGCGGGGTATTTATATGTACGAATAATCGTTCATTTAACCGGACACGGGAATGGATTAATAGCCACTAGAATAATTAAAACAGGGGTGAAATTACATTCAAGGGTAATTGGTGTAATTGTTAACAAAGTAGTAAAACCTTGGTTTACACGCAGTCGATAACCTGGTGTATTCATTAAACAAAGTATTAAAACCTTGTTACAATTCGAATCCCCAATTAGTTGGAATATTTATCTTCGGGTATAATAATAATTTGACAAGGACACTTGCAATTTATATTTATGACTGATGGACTGTTATGGACACAAACCAGACGGACATATTAAATAATCCAGGACAAAGGACAATTAACCCATGGGCATAAAACTAAAATCAACACGTCAAACATCATGATTACGGAAGTTTAAATAAGCATAATTCTTTTATTTCATATTTAATTTCCTTTATTTTATATTTAATTGCACTTCTAATTATCGCACTTTTATTTATTGTTATTTAATCGCACTTTTAATTATCGTACTTTTTAATTATCGCAAGTTTATTATTCGCAATTTCATTATCGTTATTTACTTTACGCTTTAATTTTAGTCTTGTATTTATATTTTACATTAGGTTTTAACTGCGACTAAAGTTTTAAAATCGACAAACCGGTCATTAAACGGTAAAAACCCCCCTTTATAACAATAATATTACTTATATATATATTTGTATTTTTATAAAAGTAAACTAATATAGCGTTGAGCTTTGTTCAAAGATTTCCCTGTGGAACGAACCGGACTTACTAAAAACTACACTACTGTACGATTAGGTACACTGCCTATAAGTGTTGTAGCAAGGTTTAAGTATATCCATTCTATAAATAAATAAATATCTTGTGTAAAATTGTATCGTATTTAATAGTTTTTCCTAGTAAAAATAATAACTATTTTATATACACCTCGCATAACATCAAGTATTTTTGGCGCCGCTGCCGGGGAAAAACTCTTAAAAGCCGGAAGCGCAACGCTAATAAAAAAAAAAAAAAAAAAAAAAATTTTTGTTTACTTTTATTAAAATTCTCTTTTGTAAAAATATGTTTTAAAAATATAAAAAGAAAAACAAAAATATTAGTATTTTTAAGATTTTGTTAAATATTTAAGTTTTATAAGTTTCTTTATTTCTATTTTAGTTTATAAAAATTTAAATTTTATTAAACATCTTTTATTTATAAAAAAAAAAAACAGAAAACATAAAATAAAAAAAAAAAAATAAAAAAAACGCGTAAAAATTACTACCTGTCAACTGAATTACTGAACCCCGCGACTCGCGGGGTTTTCCTCATTAATCACCGCAACTCGCGGAGACCTTCTGACACACGGACAAAACCCTAATCAAGCATTGATTACGGGTTATTTTTAATTATTATTAATTATTAAACCTAATTATAATTATTATTATTATTATTTTTAGTTTTAGTTTTATTTTTACTTTTTATTTATTTATGTATTTAGTATTAATTAAGTTTTTATAAAATTATAAAATTAATAGTTTTATTAAATAAATAATATAAAAATAATATTTTTATAAAAATTGTACTTTTTACAACTTTTTGTATATTTTTATATTTTGTACCTTTTTAATCGTTGTAGCGTAAAATTTGTATTTTTTAGCTCATATTTAATTTTAAACTTAGTTTTTGCTATAATTATTTTTACTCCTAGATTTTTAGGCTTTGCCGTAGAATTCCTTAAGTGCTTTTTCTTTAGACTAAGATTTAGGTGCTTTAGAATTTTGCGACGCCTTTTTAAGTTTTAGTTTCTTTTTAAGTTATTTCCATTTGGGATTTAGTTTTTCTTGTAAGCTTTAATATTTTTAGACACCTTTTACTATGTACCAATTATCATTCCAATTAGTAATTTCAATTTGCGATTATAATTTTAAGTTAGTTGTAGTAATAAGGTTAAATTAGTTAAGTATTTTTAAGTTTTGATAAGTTTCTTTTATTTTTCCGTCACCTTTTATTTTTCAACCATTTTTTCTTTTTCGACATTTTTCGACGCGCAATCTTTTTCTCTCTTATTTCTCGCCATTCTAGTTTTTAGGACTTAGAATTTTATTCTACTTCTTATCTAAATTTCTTAAAATTACGAAAACTTATTTTAAGTGGTTAAATTAATAGACATCAAAATTTTCTGGTTCGTAGTAATAGTTGGATTTGTACGTGGACCGGGTTATTGGAGCCAAACAGTCCTCAATTATATTGAGACCAAACGAATCCTGCCCCTCTGCTGCATCTTTTGGCTATTCGAAACGTGGGCAAAATCAGAAAAGTCTATTGATTGAATAACTTATTATAATTTTTCTTTCCTTTTTTAAAACTAATAAGATATTCAGTGAATGCACCGAGCAAGACGTTCATCACCTTTTGTACGTTCACCACCTGTAACTCGATCAAGACATCGTTTAACAAATATAACCGCCGTTGATTTTTCTTTAGAATCGTCATCCAGTAGACCAAGTACTTCAGTTCAAATTTCCGATAATCCATTTTTTGAACCCAACCTCACAATTGAGAATCCAGAGAATATTCAGGAACGGTTCATAGATCCTGAACCATTAAACTTTCCTCCGGAACCACCAATCATTCAAACAGAGATTGTTGAGCAACGAACCATTAAATCAGAATCATCTAGTGATACCGATTCAACAAATTCAATTATGGAGAATCTGGAACCTTTAAGTATGGAAGACCGAATGAGAGCTAAACGCACTGGCCAAGGTCACGCAATTACTCATCCAGACATTAATGCGCCAGATTATGAAATCAAAGGACAAATTCTACACATGGTGACTAATCAATGCCAATTTAGTGGTGCGCCGAAGGAAGATCCAAATGAACATCTACGTACCTTTAATAGGATCTGCACACTATTTAAAATACGAGAAGTGGAGGATGAACAGATATATCTCATGTTATTTCCCTGGACTTTAAAGGGAGAAGCCAAAGATTGGTTGGAATCGTTACCTGAAGGGGCGATTGATACATGGGATGTTTTAATTGATAAATTTCTTAAACAATTCTTTCCTGCATCTAAAGCCGTAAGACTTCAAGCAGAAATTGTTACGTTCACACAGAAACCAAATGAAACTCTATATGAGGCGTGGACAAGATATGGAAAGTTGTTAAGAGGATGTCCGCAACATGGTTTAGACACCTGTCAAATAGTACAAATATTCTACCAAGGATGCGACATCACTACAAGGAAAGACATAGATATAGCAGCTGGTGGTTCTATTATGAAGAAAACCGAAACTGATGCTTACAAAATTATTGATAACACTGCTTCCCACTCACATGAGTGGCACCAAGAAAAAGATATCATTAGATCATCTAAAGCAGCTAGAGCCGATTCTAGCCATGACTTAGATTCCATTTCCGCAAAGATAGATGCTTTCGAGAGACGAATGGAAAAGATGACTAAAGATATTCATGCAATACGAATTAGTTGTGAGCAGTGTGGAGGACCACATTTGACAAAAGATTGTCTCAGTATTGAATTAACAATGGAATAAAGAGAGAATATTTCATACATAAACCAAAGGCCTGGAAATAATTATCAGAATAATTATCAACCGCCAAGATCGATTTACAATCAAAACCAGAATTATAACCGAAATATTCCATACAATAACCAACAAGGTCCTAGCAATCAACAAGTATCCAATAATACTTACAATCAGCAAAGACCGAATTTTCAAAACAAACCACCACAACAAACCGATGATAAAAAGCCGAATTTAGAAGATATGATGACGAAGCTAGTTGAAACTCAAACGCAGTTTTTCACATCTCAAAAACAAACTAATGAACAAAATGCTCAAGCATTTAGAAATCAACAAGCTTCTATTCAAAATCTGGAACAAGAAGTAAGTAACCTAGCAAGGTTAATAGGTGAAAGAAAACCGGGAAGTCTACCTAGTGATACAAGTGCTAACCCCCGGAATGAAACAGCTAAAGCTATTACCACAAGAAGTGGTACAACACTTAAATCACCTGAAATACCTGTAACTTCTGATGAAACCATTCCTACTCCACAAGAACCACAACCTGATCAAGATAAGGAAAAAGAACCGGTAGTTGAAAAGGTTAATGAAGATAACACAGTTAAGGATAAACCTTATGTTAAACCATACCAACCACCACTTCCTTATCCGAGTAAAATGAAGAAAGAGAAACTTGAAGCCGAGCAATCCAAATTCTTGGATATGTTTAAACAGATAAATGTAAATCTTCCTTTCATTGATGTGATTTCAGGAATGCCAAGATATGCTAAATTCTTGAAAGATCTAATCACGAATAGAAAGAAAATGGAAGAACTCTAGGCTGTCACTATGAATGCAAATTGTTCAGCAGTGCTGTTGAATAAGATACCAGAAAAACTATCTGATCCAGGAAGTTTTACAATTCCATGTTTTCTGGGTAGTCTTAGTTCAATAGAAGCATTGGCAGACTTAGGTGCTAGTATAAATCTAATGCCGTATTCACTATACGCTAAACTAGACCTTGGAGAATTAAAACCAACCAGAATAAGCATACAACTAGCCGATAGATCAATAAAATATCCTAGAGGGATAATGGAGAACATGCTAGTTAAAGTTGGTACTTTAGTATTTCCAGTATATTTTGTTGTTTTGGACATGGAAGAAGATTCTCAAGTTCCTCTCATATTAGGAAGACCATTCTTAAACACGGCTAAAGCAATGATAGACGTGTTCGGTAAGAAACTGACCCTAAGTATAGAGGATGAGAGTGTTACCTTTTCAGTTGATAGAGCAATGCAACAACCACAATCTGCAGATGATACATGTTATTATATTAAAACTATAGATGCACATGCAGAATTATTAGAAGAATTTCCAGAATTACAAGGAACAGGAGAATGTTCTTTAGGAGAAGGTAATGAACCAATTGATGAAGCTGAAATGTTAGCTACACTTATAGCTAATGGATATGAACCAACAACAGAAGAAATTCAAATGCTAAAAGAAGAAGACAGATATCGATATAAATCATCGATAGAAGAACCTCCGAAATTAGAGTTAAAGCCACTTCCAAACCATTTGGAATACGCTTATTTACATGGTGAATCTGAATTACCTGTAATAATATCGTCTTCTCTTACTGAAAATGAGAAATCACAACTCATTTCTGTGTTGAAAGCTCATAAACCAGCCATTGCATGGAAGATTCATGATATTAAAGGAATAAGTCCTTCGTATTGCACACATAAAATCCTTATGGAAGAAGGTCATAAAACGTATGTGCAACGTCAACGAAGACTAAATCCTAATATGCAAGATGTAGTTAAGAAAGAGATTATTAAACTACTAGATGCAGGTTTAATATATCCAATCTCTGATAGTCCATGGGTAAGCCCAGTTCAATGCGTGCCTAAGAAGGGTGGCATGACTGTCATCACAAATGAGAAAAATGAGCTTATTCCTACTAGGACTGTAACAGGATGGCGTGTATGTATTGATTATAGAAAATTAAATGACGCCACCAGAAAAGATCACTTTCCCTTACCTTTCATAGATCAAATGTTGGAAAGATTAGCCGGAAATAGTTACTATTGTTTTCTAGATGGATTTTCCGGATATTTTCAAATTCCAATAGCACCCGAAGATCAAGAGAAAACCACATTCACGTGCCCTTATGGTACTTTTGCTTACAAACGCATGCCATTTGGACTTTGTAACGCCCCTGCAACCTTTCAAAGGTGTATGATGGCGATTTTTCATGACATGATAGAAGAATGCATGGAAGTATTCATGGATGACTTTTCAGTCTTCGGGTGATACATTTAAATCATGTCTAGTTAATCTGGAACGAATGCTAATTAGATGCGAAAAATCAAATCTAGTACTTAATTGGGAGAAATGCCATTTCATGGTTAAAGAAGGCATCGTTCTTGGACATAAAATTTCAAAAGAAGGAATTGAAGTGGATAGTGCTAAAGTAGATGTAATTGCTAAACTTCCACATCCCACCAATGTTAGAGGAGTTAGGAGTTTTCTAGGGCATGCCGGTTTTTACCGACGTTTCATAAAATATTTTTCTAAAATTGCCACTCCTATGAATAAACTCCTAGAAAAGGATGCGCAATTCATCTTTTCAGATGAGTGTATCAAATCTTTTAATATTCTTAAAGAAAAACTCACTAATGCACCAATCATGATAACACCAAATTGGAATCTACCATTTGAACTAATGTGCGATGCAAGTGATTTTGCAATGGGAGCCGTTTTAGGACAAAGGATTGAAAAACGATTTCAACCTATATATTATGCTAGTAAGACGTTACAAGGAGCACAAACGAACTATACAACTACTGAAAAAGAACTCCTTGCTATTGTCTTTGCTTTTGACAAATTTCGATCATATCTCGTTCTAGCAAAAACGGTGGTCTATACCGACCATTCTGCTCTTAGATACCTATTTTCAAAACAAGATGCTAAACCAAGATTAATCCGTTGGATCTTACTCTTACAAGAGTTTGATATTGAAATCCGAGATAAAAAGGGAGCAGAAAATCTCGCCGCTGATCATCTTTCTCGTCTTGAAAATCCCGAATTAGAAGTTCTGAATGAATCGGCCATACAAGACAACTTTCCTGATGAATATCTATTGAAGATAGATTATAAAGAAATCCCATGGTTTGCAGACTATGCAAACTACTTAGTTTGTGGATTCCTTGAAAAAGGATTATCGTACCAAAGACGAAAGAAATTCTTCAGTGATATAAAACACTATTTCTGGGAAGATCCACATCTGTTTAAAAGTTGTCCCGATGGAATAATACGCCGATGTGTATTTGGAGATGAAGCTAGTAAAATTTTAAACCATTGTCACACAGGACCAACAGGAGGGCATTATGGGCCTCAACTAACAGCAAGAAAAGTTTATGAAGCTGGATTCTATTGGCCTACAATTTACAAAGACGCACACCTTCTTTGCAAATCCTGTGATGCATGTCAAAGGGCCGGAAAAATAAGTCAACGTGATGAAATGCCACAAAATGTCATCCAAGTATGTGAAGTATTTGACATTTGGGGTATTGACTTTATGGGTCCATTTCCAAAATCTCATAATAATCTATATATACTCGTAGTCATTGATTATGTATCTAAATGGGCGGAAGCACAAGCTCTCCCAACTAACGATGCACGAGTTGTAGTCAACTTTTTAAAACGTCTTTTTGCAAGGTTTGGAACACCGAAAGCTTTAATAAGTGATCGGGGTACTCATTTCTGTAATAATCAACTTGAGAAAGTTCTTAAAAGATATGGAGTAACTCATAAAATCTCCACCGCATATCATCCACAAACAAGTGGACAAGTTGAAAATACCAACCGAGCTTTAAAACGTATTCTAGAGAAAACCGTAGGATCAAATCCGAAGGAATGGTCCATTAAATTGGAGGATGCACTCTGGGCTTTTAGAACAGCCTACAAAACTCCAATTGGAACCACACCTTTTAGACTTGTTTATGGAAAAGCATGTCATCTTCCAGTAGAAATTGAACACAAAGCATTTTGGGCTTTGAAGACATGTAATCTTGATTTACATGAAGCCGGACGTCTACGATTAAGTCAACTAAACGAATTAGAAGAATTAAGACATGAAGCATACGAAAATTCGTTAATCTATAAAGAAAGAACGAAGAAATGGCATGATAAAAGAATCAGAAGTTCAAAAGAATTCAAAGAAGGAGACAGAGTTCTTCTTTTCAATTCACGATTCAAGCTATTTCCTGGAAAATTGAAATCAAGATGGTCTGGACCATTCATAGTCAAAAGAGTTTTCCCATACGGAACGATAGAATTGATAAATTCAAATGGGATTGAATTTAAAGTTAATGGTCACAGAGTTAAACATTACATACATGGTCCGATGGAAGTCGACAACGAAGTTAATCACAATTTCGACACCACAGCTAACTAAGTGTGGGGAGAATCAAGTCTTTAAAGGATAATATGTATTTCTATTAGAGTTAGATTGTCTGTTTTCGTGTAGTTCTCGAAAATGGAACACGTATGGTCTTTCCCTAGCAGACCCTAAAGAACTAGTCTTCTCCCCCCATTCTGAATTTTTATTTTTTTTAGGTTTTTACAAAATGAAGACTGCCTGTGAATTAAACCATGGTCTAATGCTACACGCTTTGATCACTAAAAGAAATAATGACATACTACCAAGTGAATTAGTATCAGTAATCAGAGAAAGAATGGACGGAGTTAGAAAAGGATCCAGATGCGAAGATAATAAGTTACAATTTGGTAAAGGAAAATCAAAATCCGCAGCGAAAAGAAGAGCACGACACCTAGAACGATGTCACAAATGCGGAAAATGGTCACATGGAGGTAAATGTTCAAATAATCAAACCTATTCAAATACCGAATTTGTTACTTTATGCAGAGACGGACCGTTCATATGTTTAGAAGAAAAGACAATGAATGCTCGAGGTTACGCCTATGCAGCCATGGAAAACCAATTAAACCGACTATCTTATGAATATAATAGATCATATAACTAAGAAATCTATTTCACAGGTATGTCTGTACAGTTTTTAGTTTTTATTTTTAACCTTTTGATAATAAACGCTAATTTGTTCGCTAAAAAGTATTAAATTGATATTAAATAAAATTAGGTTTGGCGACCGAAATTATTGATATCATTCAACAATTTATTACATCACTGCGAAATTTAACGTTTATTCTTAAGGTATAAATATCTTTAATCAATCAACCCAAAATATTTCAAAAATTCGTCATGAGTTAAATTAGGTCTTGGAACCGAAATTACTTTACCGAAAAGAGGGGCGCATATTTTTAATAATATTTGATTGATTAAAGTGGGATAAAAAGAAAAAAAGATTTTTAATTTTATTATGTTTTTAATCTTAATATTTAAATCTTAAATTAATATTGTAAACTTTGTAAAAACAATATATTTAAAATTATAAATATTTGAAAAATTAATATAAGTTTGATATGAATTTATGAATTTTTAAATTAAGTTTGGTGTGAATTTTTAATTTTTAAAATATGAAATTTTAATTTTATGCATTTCAAATTTTAAGTTTGGTGTGATTATTTTTTTTATTAATTTTGAATTTTATATTTAAGTTGTGTGAATTTAAAAACAAAAATTTACTTTATCTCATTAAGTTAAGAATATGATTTTTAAAATTCGTCGTAAGTTGAAGACTAGGTCTTTGAACCGAAATTGCTTTACCCGAGGGAGGGACGAGAACTTTTATTATCATTATTTTTAATCTTATTGATTTAAAGTATGCCAAAAACATTGAAAAAACCCAAAAATCTTAGCTTTTAAAACAATCGCTACAAAAAGACAAATTTTAAAATTTTGTCGAGGGACGGACTAGGACATCGATCCGAAACGACCTCGTCCTAAATAACAAGGGAAACAAAATTTTAAAATTAATTTCTTAATTGTTTTATAAGTTAAAGATTATAAAAAAAAAAAAAAAAAAAAAAAAAAAAGGGTAAACTCCGCGACTCGCGGAGTTTGCAGTGCAAAACCTCCGCGACTCGCGGAGGGTCCAAAACCCAGAAAAAAAAAATAAAAGAGCTGCTCGATCAGTCACTCCCCCACACACAAACACACTGCATAAACACTCGAAACTGCACCCGAAAACCACCGAAAATCACCCCCAAAAATCTCAATTTTTAACCGTTAATCACCAAATTTTTTGCTAAAATCATGTTGAGAAGGATGATATCTAAGAACTACTCAAGAAAAACGGTAAATTTCTACACCTAAACACCATTTAATTCGAATTTTAGTGTTCTTGAGCTATTTTTCCCCAATTTGATTTTGATGCTTTTTAGTGTAATTAGACTTAAATTGTTTATGTATTATGCTTGTATAACCTAGATTGATGCTGTTTAACATGATTAGAAGCCTTAAACTTCAAATTTTGAATAATCTAGGGTTTGTGTTCTTGAGCAATTTGGGGCTTTTTGATATAAACAGGTTATGGCCGATTTTTGTCATGAATTGTTGCTAAATTGAGTAGTGTAACATGTCTAGGTAGTTAAATGATCCAAACTTTGAGCCTAAACATGATTTTGAGAATTAAAGTGGACTTTTTCAAGTCCAAAATTCATGAACTTGATTTTTGAAAGATAATGCCATTTGAGACTTGTTTGATTGCTAGTAATGATTATTTTGACATGTTATTTGAGTTGAATGCTTATGAACTTGGCGAAAATTTTCGTATATGCTTATTTGAAAAAAAAAAATGTAGATTTGATAAAAATGTGAAAATAAGCTTAAGTTTGATATAAATTGATAATGTCATTGTAATTATTTTGATTGATGATTTTGCTGACACTAATGCATATTTGGATGCACAAAATTTGTGTTTGATGTGTTTTGCAGAATGAAAGGGGTGAATCTTCATCCCAAGCCCGCCATGCTCCTGCTGAGAACTTGGAACAACAGGAGGTAGATAACTACTACAAGCAGGATGTACCTCATCCAGTCATGACCTTTTCAGATATGCACTTGGAACAGTTGCACCCGAACCTGAGATTTGACAGACTTTGGATAGATTATCCAAAATATCAACGGGGTTTGCATACTCTTCATTCCAAGGTTGTTGAGGTACCGAGGGTCATAGAATGGGGACCCTTGGAAGCTGTAGAATTGGCCGGGCCAATTAGGGAATTACTGGTACAGAGGTATGGTAATTCTTCTTTTAATGACTGGATATGTTTATTCACCATACGAAGACCTGTATATAAAGTATGGTGTGAAGAGTTGTTATGTAGTATAGAGTTGAATGATCGGGTAGCTAGTTTAACCGATCGTTCTTTTATTAGATTTTTGTTAGGCGGTTCGATGCGCCACATGTCTTTACTGGACATGGCTCAGGCTTTACGTATATATACGCCTGAGGAGTTAGCGTCTGCCGATTGTAGAGGATTGATACTAAACGGTAGAAAGATAGATGAGAATTTTGATACACACGGTGTGTGGAGTCAAATGACAAGCCATCACCGTTTCAAAGGGGGAAACTACTCTTATTTGGATATAGATAGAGCCGAATTAAGAGTAATACATAGGTTTTTAGCTAATTCGTTTACACAAAGGGGTAAAAACAAAGAAAAGGTAAATGAACAAGATTTGTTTTACCATATGTGTATTCGAGACCCACACAGCGCTGTAAGTATACCATATTGTGTGGGTTATTATTTATCAGCTATGGTTCGGGGGATGCGTCCACATAGCATAATAGGAGGTGGTATTTTTATTACTTTGATTGGTGAATATCTCGGTGTGGATATAAACTCCGCGACTCGCGGAGTTTGCAGTGCAAAACCTCCGCGACTCGCGGAGGGTCCAAAACCCAGAAAAAAAAAATAAAAGAGCTGCTCGATCAGTCACTCCCCCACACACAAACACACTGCATAAACACTCGAAACTGCACCCGAAAACCACCGAAAATCACCCCCAAAAATCTCAATTTTTAACCGTTAATCACCAAATTTTTTGCTAAAATCATGTTGAGAAGGATGATATCTAAGAACTACTCAAGAAAAACGGTAAATTTCTACACCTAAACACCATTTAATTCGAATTTTAGTGTTCTTGAGCTATTTTTCCCCAATTTGATTTTGATGCTTTTTAGTGTAATTAGACTTAAATTGTTTATGTATTATGCTTGTATAACCTAGATTGATGCTGTTTAACATGATTAGAAGCCTTAAACTTCAAATTTTGAATAATCTAGGGTTTGTGTTCTTGAGCAATTTGGGGCTTTTTGATATAAACAGGTTATGGCCGATTTTTGTCATGAATTGTTGCTAAATTGAGTAGTGTAACATGTCTAGGTAGTTAAATGATCCAAACTTTGAGCCTAAACATGATTTTGAGAATTAAAGTGGACTTTTTCAAGTCCAAAATTCATGAACTTGATTTTTGAAAGATAATGCCATTTGAGACTTGTTTGATTGCTAGTAATGATTATTTTGACATGTTATTTGAGTTGAATGCTTATGAACTTGGCGAAAATTTTCGTATATGCTTATTTGAAAAAAAAAATGTAGATTTGATAAAAATGTGAAAATAAGCTTAAGTTTGATATAAATTGATAATGTCATTGTAATTATTTTGATTGATGATTTTGCTGACACTAATGCATATTTGGATGCACAAAATTTGTGTTTGATGTGTTTTGCAGAATGAAAGGGGTGAATCTTCATCCCAAGCCCGCCATGCTCCTGATGAGAACTTGGAACAACAGGAGGTAGATAACTACTACAAGCAGGATGTACCTCATCCAGTCATGACCTTTTCAGATATGCACTTGGAACAGTTGCACCCGAACCTGAGATTTGACAGACTTTGGATAGATTATCCAAAATATCAACGGGGTTTGCATACTCTTCATTCCAAGGTTGTTGAGGTACCGAGGGTCATAGAATGGGGACCCTTGGAAGCTGTAGAATTGGCCGGGCCAATTAGGGAATTACTGGTACAGAGGTATGGTAATTCTTCTTTTAATGACTGGATATGTTTATTCACCATACGCAGACCTGTATATAAAGTATGGTGTGAAGAGTTGTTATGTAGTATAGAGTTGAATGATCGGGTAGCTAGTTTAACCGATCGTTCTTTTATTAGATTTTTGTTAGGCGGTTCGATGCGCCACATGTCTTTACTGGACATGGCTCAGGCTTTACGTATATATACGCCTGAGGAGTTAGCGTCTGCCGATTGTAGAGGATTGATACTAAACGGTAGAAAGATAGATGAGAATTTTGATACACACGGTGTGTGGAGTCAAATGACAAGCCATCATCGTTTCAAAGGGGGAAACTACTCTTATTTGGATATAGATAGAGCCGAATTAAGAGTAATACATAGGTTTTTAGCTAATTCGATTACACAAAGGGGTAAAAACAAAGAAAAGGTAAATGAACAAGATTTGTTTTACCATATGTGTATTCGAGACCCACACAGCGCTGTAAGTATACCATATTGTGTGGGTTATTATTTATCAGCTATGGTTCGGGGGATGCGTCCACATAGCATAATAGGAGGTGGTATTTTTATTACTTTGATTGGTGAATATCTCGGTGTGGATATAAGTCGGGGGGGATTATTAGTAGAAGAGCCGGAACCCCGCGACACTATAGGTTTAAATGTATACCATGGTGCAAAAGTTTTGAAGCGGCGAAATAACGCCGCAGTACGATACAATGGTAGACATCCACAGGTAGAGAGAAACCAGGAACAAGGTAATGTAGGAGGGGGGAATGAGATGCAAGAAATGCATAGGTTTATAGCTTCTCAGGAATACGAAAATGCTAGACAGAGAGCATTTGAAGATTGGCAAGTTCATCAGAACCAGATCATAGCGCATTGCCAACATATAGGTAGAAACTATATTCCTACACCGAAACCCGTCTTCCCTCCTTGGTCGATAGAGATGCAGCCACCATATCCTACGTATGACCCTGCCGAAGCATTCTATAGCACTTATGGTTATGCGTGGAACCCCTATTGGTACCAATATCATCCTTAGTTTACTTATTATTTTTTATTATTTTGTAATTTGTAATTATTGATACATTTAATATTTTTGTTAATATTGTAATCATTTTTATAATTATCTAACTTTTATTCTTAGATTTTAATAATTTTTGAATGTGGGGTAATATACCAAACTTCAAAAATATGTATATATGTTTGCAGTTTATCTTATGTACACAACAGGGAAAAACAACGCATTTTCAAAGACTGGCATTAAGTTCAGCAAAAGCAACTAATTTTGACGACAAGATGCAAAATACATGTGAAATAACAACAAGACGGAATGAACAAATGATGTGCACCATTTATCATTCAGCAAACAAACGCCAATATATTTGGAAACTTTGGTAAAAATTTAATCATTTTCACACAAATCACCCTCAATAATTTAAATTGTTACTGATTTCTTGCAAATGAGGGCATTGCAAGATCTTAAGTGTGGGAAGGGATTAAATTCTTTCGGATTTTAAAATTTTTATATTAAACACTTGGTTACCATTAAAAATACTAGTAAAGCAGTAGTTGTATTAGAATCTAGTGCTCTCTGATAATAAAGAACAGCCCTGGTCTTATATACTGACTACCCAATTCTAGTAAAATTTTTCAAAATTTTCATATTAAATGAATTCAAAATCATGTTTATACATATTTATGAACGATAAAACTAGGTTTTAACACCGAAATTATTGTTACCTCGGAAAGGACATAAATTGAGAAACAAACTAAAATGTTAAAATTCATTTAAAATGGAATAGAGGACGATAAAAAGGAAAATAAAAGCCAAGTGTGGGAAAATTTACCAAATTATTTTAAACATATGTCACATATATCTATAACAAATAACTGAAAATACTTTTGCTTTGGACTAAACTAAACTGTTTTACCCAATGAAAGAAAAGAAGAGATGGATCTACACGATGAATCAATTCCATCATTAAAAGGAAGTAAAGTCTTCCGAAAAAGACACGCGCTTCTTGATTTAGGTCATGAAGTTGTCGTCCAGACCAGCTGTAGGTTGACGAAAAATCTAGAAAAGTCATCACTAAAATCAGCAGGAAATCCACGGACCTCAGCATCAAACAGGGTCGCCAAGTGGTCAGATTTATCCTAACCATGAGAAGGATTTATCTCGTACAATGGGGGGGCACCATGCAAATTAGCTGGATAAGACTAATGAATCAGATCCCCAGAAAGGATAATCTCCTTAAAGATTAAAAATCAGCTTTTAAGACTGATATTACTCAATCCTAGAGATTGACCTTAAAGATTGAGAATTACAAACTCATGGAATTCAATGATATCTAAGCTCGAGCTTAAACGAGAAAATATTTTGATCAAAATTACAAACCGATTTGTTTTCTGAAAACCCTATTTTCAATACGTTCATTACGATTGAACGTAAAATCCTAGGAATTCACCTGGAATTCATTAGGTCACCTGAACTAAATCGGGTGTCAACCGTAAGAACGGTGGTTGCATAGCATGGTCAAAGACAGGACCTTGTGCCAGACCGACAAATTATAAGGGTGAGCTTTACTATTGCTCCTACCAAGGATAGTAATTGCGTCCGACACGTTATAGACCATAATCAAAAGCATGTCACGGGACATTGCCTTAACAGTTGCTTGTTCAACGCTTTCCTTTACAACCGGACGGTAGTTTACCGAAAGGTAATATACGGGACAAGTAAACTGGACGTGTTGCTTTCCAAATATAAGGTTAGCAAGTGGGTGACACAAAACCGCAAGTTTTGAGCTAAAATTTTTAAATCTGAAACCCACCAAACCCACAAAAATATTTTGCAAACACCGGTAAAGGGTTATTCCGGAAAACTTATCTAGGGTAAAAAAAACTAGATTTCAAAAGATCAAATGTTTTCATAAAGATCCAATTTCCTTAATGGATCTAAATTTTTATAGTCATGTGGGACTGTAAACCATATCGTTACTACCATTGTTTATACCGCCGTATAGAAATCACTGATGTACAAAGTGTGAAGAATAAAGAAGTGATTCTAGTATTTCAAGACGATATTGCTTGAGGACAAGCAACGCTCAAGTGTGGGAATATTTGATAATGCTAAAAACGAACATATATTTCATAACATTATTCCTCAAGAAAGACAAGCTTTTAGTTGCAATTGTTCTATTTACAAGTGATATTCGTTTAAATAATAAAAGGTGAAGACAAAAGACAGATTCGACGAATTGAAGACGCAAACGACCAAAAAGCTCAAAAGTACAAAAGACAATCAAAAAGGTTCCAATTATTGATAAGAAACGTCTCGAAATCACAAGAGTACAAGATTCAAAACGCAAAATACAAGATATTAAATTGTACGCGAGGACGTTCGAAAATCCGGAACCGGGACCAGAGTCAACTCTTAACGCTCGACGCAACGGACTAAAAATTACAAGTTAACTATGTATATAAATATAATATAATATATAATTAATTATATTAATTATATATATATTATATATATATATTAAAAACCGTCGGCAGCAAGAAACTCCAAGGGTGTGAGCTGTAAATATATCTCCGCGACTCGCGGAGTTTTAAGGGCATTTTGCCGCGAGTCGCGGAGCCCCAATTTTCAACTCTGGCTATAAAGCCAACCGAATTCTGATCAAATTTCATATCTTATTTTCATCTCTCTCTCAATATATACGTAATATATATATATATTTATATTTTAATTTTAATTTTAATTATAATTCTAATAATAAGGGTATGTTAGCGAATGTTGTAAGGGTGTAAGTCGAAATTCTGTCCGTGTAACGCTACGCTATTTTTAATCATTGTAAGTTATGTTCAACCTTTTTATATTAATGTCTCGTAGCTAAGTTATTATTATGCTTATTTAAAACGAAGTAATCATGATGTTGGGCTAATTACTAAAATTGGGTAATTGGGCTTTGTACCATAATTGGGGTTTGGACAAAAGAACGACACTTGTGGAAACTAGACTATGGGCTATTAATGGGCTTTATATTTGTTTAACTAAATGAAAGTTTGTTAATGTTAATATAAAGATTTACAATTGGGCGTCCCTATAAATTACCATATACACTCAATCAGACACGATGGGCGGGGTATTTATATGTACGAATAATCGTTCATTTAACCGGACACGGGAATGGATTAATAGCCACTAGAATAATTAAAACAGGGGTGAAATTACATTCAAGGGTAATTGGTGTAATTGTTAACAAAGTAGTAAAACCTTGGTTTACACGCAGTCGATAACCTGGTGTATTCATTAAACAAAGTATTAAAACCTTGTTACAATTCGAATCCCCAATTAGTTGGAATATTTATCTTCGGGTATAATAATAATTTGACAAGGACACTTGCAATTTATATTTATGACTGATGGACTGTTATGGACACAAACCAGACGGACATATTAAATAATCCAGGACAAAGGACAATTAACCCATGGGCATAAAACTAAAATCAACACGTCAAACATCATGATTACGGAAGTTTAAATAAGCATAATTCTTTTATTTCATATTTAATTTCCTTTATTTTATATTTAATTGCACTTCTAATTATCGCACTTTTATTTATTGTTATTTAATCGCACTTTTAATTATCGTACTTTTTAATTATCGCAAGTTTATTATTCGCAATTTCATTATCGTTATTTACTTTACGCTTTAATTTTAGTCTTGTATTTATATTTTACATTAGGTTTTAACTGCGACTAAAGTTTTAAAATCGACAAACCGGTCATTAAACGGTAAAAACCCCCCTTTATAACAATAATATTACTTATATATATATTTGTATTTTTATAAAAGTAAACTAATATAGCGTTGAGCTTTGTTCAAAGATTTCCCTGTGGAACGAACCGGACTTACTAAAAACTACACTACTGTACGATTAGGTACACTGCCTATAAGTGTTGTAGCAAGGTTTAAGTATATCCATTCTATAAATAAATAAATATCTTGCGTAAAATTGTATCGTATTTAATAGTTTTTCCTAGTAAAAATAATAACTATTTTATATACACCTCGCATAACATCAGTTACCAGGTGTTCACCATATGAATGATTTTTATCTCTATGTATGGGATGTGTATTGAAGTATAAAATCTTGTGGTCTATTATTACGATTTGATATATATAGGTTAAACCTATAACTCACCAACATTTTTGTTGACGTTTAAAGCATGTTTATTCTCAGGTGAATACTAAGAGCTTCCGCTGTTGCATACTAAAATAAGGACAAGATTTGGAGTCCATGTTTGTATGATATTGTGTAAAAACTCCATTCAAGAAACTGATTTCGATGTAACATATTTGTATTGTAAACCATTATGTAATGGTCATGTGTAAACAGGATATTTTAGATTATCATTATTTGATAATCTACGTAAAGCTTTTTAAACCTTTATTTTTGAAATAAAGGTTATGGTTTGTTTTAAAAATGAATGCAGTCTTTGAAAAACGTCTCATATAGAGGTCAAAACCTCGCAACGAAATCAATTAATATGGAACGTTTTTAATCAATAAGAACGGGACATTTCAGTTGGTATCCGAGCGTTGGTCTTAGAGAACCAGAAAATTTGCATTAGTGTGTCTTATCGAGTTTGTTAGAATGCATTAGTGAGTCTGGACTTCGACCGTGTTTTCTTTAAAAATGATTGCTTAACATTTTTGTTGGAAACTATATATTATTAACATGTATATATTATGTGATATATTAATCTATTAACATGTTTGATATTGTGTGATAGATGTCTACCTCTAGCACAAATCCCATTGACTCACCTAATAATAACGAACAGTCGAATATATATTGGACTGATTCACAAGTTCCCGAAGAAGAACTGGAAGAAGAATCAGAACCGGAAGAAGAATCAGAACCGGAAGAGGAGGAACAAGAGGAGGAAATAGAACCGGTGGGGGAAATAATAAAACGGTTAAGTAAAAGAAAATCCTCAACCAACCGACCAAGGTTAATTATGGTCAATGGTGTTTCCGCCAAGGAAGCAAAATATTGGGAGGATTACCAATTCTCCGATGAATCGGATTCCGACGAGAATTACGATGATGTTATAGAAATTACCCCAACTGAATTTAAAAAGGCAAAAGAAAATAATAAGGGAAAGGGCATAAAAATAGACAAATCTAATTCCAACCCCGATGAACTTTATATGTATCGTCAACCCCCGAAGCCCTTAAGTTGTAATAATGACCCGGGAACCTCTAAACCACCAGGTTTTTCTAAACCGTTGTGGAAAACGACAGCTCGTATTAGGGGAACATCATATATCCCTAGAAACTTGTCAAAATGAACCAAAACCGAAGAAGAAGAAGAAACGAGCGAGTCGGAATAAGATAGTTGTATTCGTGTGGTGTAATATATGTAATATAGTGTGCTTATGCTTTATGATATATGTAAAAATTGCTTGTATTAATAAGTAATTTTTTTTATGAATCTAACTCTTGTCTATTCTACAGTATAAAAACACAAAATGGATAGACAACCCAATATTTTAAGAGACCTACTCGGAGACATGATTGATGAAATCTTGTCTAGAGTCGGTCAGAATTCTTCGGCACAACTATTTACGGCGAAATCAGTTTGTAAGACATTCGAAGAACGTTCCAAGAATGTCTTGGTTTATAAGAGACTTTCGTTTGAAAGATGGGGGATATCCAATTGGGAAACCCATAAGTTACGATGTGTTTACTTTGACGCATATATTGCGGGGAACCCAAATGCTATTTTACGCAACGGGTTAAGAAATTATTTTGACTCAATGTATCCGAATATAGGACTTCATGATTTAGAAAAAGCGGCTAACATGCAACATAAAGAATTATGCTATGTTTACGGGTTAGTAATGTTCGCTTCTCACCAAAGTGAGAAAAAGAACATCGGGCTACAACTATTAAACAAAACGTTCCCACAAGTGACGGAGTCGGTAATTGTGGTAAGAAATGAGGTTTTTAGGTTATTACGAGACTGTTGGTCATTACGTAACCCTCGTCCCTTTAACGACGTTATAACATGCTGTCTTATCAATGGCCATAACGGTTATGTTCCACAAGACCAAGGATGGGAAGTAGTCCTAGTAAAACCAGAATGCATGACTTGTTTCTGGACGTATGAATTACGTGTCTTTATTGCCTTTGCTGAACGACTTGTGTACTAGCTAGAATTATCTTCACAACTATCTTGTATCAAAATTATTGTGTGCTATATTTCATGCTTTATGTAAAATAAGCGGTATTGTAAGTTTGTAAAATATTGTATAAAAGTTTGAACGCGAAATATTATTATAATCAGTTTTTCATATAGAATTGTAGTAGTTGAATTGTATATTAGCTACTAAGTATGAACTTAACGGGTAGGTACTACCTGAATTTAAACTTATAAAATGCTAATATGAAGAAAAAGCTTTTATAAATGAGTTTATATTATGCTACGAAATACTATTAACTACTCTTAATATTCTGTATGATTAACTTGTTCCATTTGACTATTTTGAAGGAAATGGCACCGACTACTCGACACACCGTGAATATGAATGAAGAGGAATTCCGTACTTTTCTAGCTTCAAACATAGCTGCAGTACAGGCTGCGCTACATACCAATAATAACCTTGGATCTAGCAGTACAGGAAATCGTGTAGGATGCACCCTACAAAGAATTCACTGCCTGCAAACCTTTGGAATTTGATGGAACCGAAGGACCAATCGGATTGAAATGGTGGACCGAGAAGGTCGAATCGGTGTTTGCCATAAGTAAGTGTACTGAAGAGGACAAAGTGAAGTACGCTACGCATACCTTCACAGGTTCTGCGTTAACATGGTGGAATACCTATCTAGAGCAAGTGGGACAAGATGATGCGTACGCACTACCGTGGTCAGCATTCAAGCACTTGATGAACGAGAAGTACCGTCCCAGAACCGAGGTCAATAAGCTCAAGACAGAACTTAGAGGGTTACGAACCCAAGGATTTGATATTACCACGTACGAAAGACGATTCACAGAATTGTGCCTATTGTGTCCGGGAGCGTTCGAAGATGAGGAAGAGAAGATCGACGCGTTTGTGAAAGGATTATCGGAAAGAATCCAAGAAGATATAAGTTCACACGAGCCCGCCTCCATACAACAGGCATGTAGAATGGCTCACAAACTAGTGAACCAGATTGAGGAAAGAATTAAAGAACAGACGGCTGAAGAGGCCAATGTGAAGCAAGTCAAAAGAAAGGGGGAGGAAAACGGTGATAAGAATCACCAATACAACAACAACAGCAATTACAATAATAATCGCAACAATTATCCCAACAATCGCAACTACAACAAACGGCCCAACAACAACAACAACAACAACAACAACAACAACAACAACAACAACTACAACAATCATCCCAACAACAATAATAACCGCAACAACAACAACAATCAGAAGCAGCTATTCCAAAGGTGTGAAAAGTATCACTCGGGGTTCTGCGCCAAATTTTGCAACAAGTGTAAAAGAAATGGTCATAGCGCGGCGAAGTGTGAGGTCTATGGACCAGGGGTTAACAGAACGAAAGGAACAAATGGTGTCGGAACGAGTAATGGCGGAGCAAGTAGTGTCGGAGCAAGTTATGCCAATGTAGTTTGTTATAAATGTGGAAAACCGGGCCACATTATTAGAAATTTCCCGAACCAGGAGAACACGAATGGACAAGGCCGCGGAAGATTTTTCAATATTAATGCGGCAGAGGCACAGGAAGACCCGGAGCTTGTTACGGGTACGTTTCTTATTGACAATAAATCTGCTTACGTTTTATTTGATTCGGGTGCGGATAGAAGCTATATGAGTAGAGATTTTTGTGCTAAATTAAGTTGTCCATTGACGCCGTTGGATAGTAAATTTTTACTCGAATTAGCAAACGGTAAATTAATTTCAGCAGATAATATATGCCGGAATCGAGAAATTAAACTGGGTAGCGAAATATTTAAGATTGATTTGATACCAGTAGAGTTAGGGAGTTTTGATGTAATAGTTGGCATAGACTGGTTGAAGAAGGTGAAAGCAGAGATCGTATGTTATAAAAATGCAATTCGCATTGTACGAGAAGAAGGAGAACCCTTAATGGTGTACGGAGAAAAGGACAACATGAAGTTACATCTTATTAGTAATTTGAAGGCACAAAAACTAATAAGAAAAGGTTGCTATGCTATTCTAGCACACGTCGAGAAAGTACAAACTGAAAAAAAGAGCATCAATGATGTTCTCGTCGCAAAAGAATTTCCCGATGTATTTTCGAAAGAATTACCGGGACTACCTCCACATCGATCTGTTGAATTTCAAATAGATCTTGTACCAGGAGCTGCACCAATAGCTCGTGCTCCTTATAGACTCGCACCCATCGAGATGAAAGAACTGCAAAGCCAACTGCAAGAACTATTAGAACGTGGTTTCATTCGACCAAGCACATCACCACGGGGAGCTCCTGTTTTGTTTGTCAAGAAGAAGGATGGTACATTTAGGTTGTGTATTGACTATAGAGAGTTGAACAAACTTACCATCAAAAACCGTTATCCACTACCGAGAATTGAAGACTTATTTGATCAACTACAAGGCTCGTCGGTTTATTCGAAGATCGATTTATGTTCTGGATATCATCAAATGCGAGTAAAGGAGGATGATATTCCAAAAACTGCTTTTAGGACGCGTTATGGTCATTACGAGTTTATGGTTATGCCGTTTGGATTGACTAACGCACCAGCTGTGTTCATGGACCTTATGAACCGAGTGTGTGTGCCATATCTTGACAAGTTTGTCATTGTTTTCATCGATGACATACTTATTTACTCAAAGAATGATCAAGAGCACGAAGAACATTTGAGAAAAGTGCTAGAAGTATTGAGGAAAGAAAAACTGTACGCTAAGTTTTCAAAGTGTGCATTTTGGTTGGAAGAAGTTCAATTCCTCAGTCACATAGTGAACAAAGAAGGTATCCAGGTGGACCCGGCAAAGATCGAAACCGTTGAAAAGTGGGAAACCCCAAAAACTCTTAAGCATATACGTCAATTTTTAGGATTGGCTGGTTACTACAGAAGATTCATCCAAGATTTCTCTAAAATAGCAAAACCCTTGACTGCATTAACGCATAAAGGGAAGAAATTTGAATGGAAGGATGAACAAGAGAAGGCGTTTCAATTATTGAAGAAAAAGCTAACTACGGCACCTATATTATCATTGCCTGAAGGGAATGATGATATTGTGATTTATTGTGACGCATCAAAGCAAGGTCTCGGTTGTGTATTAATGCAACGGACGAAGGTGATTGCTTATGCGTCTAGACAATTGAAGATTCACGAGCAAAATTATACGATGCAGGATTTGGAATTAGGCGCGGTTGTTTTTGCATTAAAGACTTGGAGGCACTACTTATATGGGGTCAAAAGTATTATATATACCGACCACAAAAGTCTTCAACACATATTTAATCAGAAACAACTGAATATGAGGCAGCGTAGGTGGATTGAATTGTTGAATGATTACGACTTTGAGATTCGTTACCACCCGGGGAAGGCAAATGTGGTAGCCGACGCCTTGAGCAGAAAGGACAGAGAACCCATTCGAGTAAAATCTATGAATATAATGATTCACACTAACCTTACTACTCAAATAAAGGAGGCGCAACAAGGAGTTTTAAAAGAGGGAAATTTAAAGGATGAAATACCCAAAGGATCGGAGAAGCATCTTAATATTAGGGAAGACGGAACCCGGTATAGGGCTGAAAGAATTTGGGTACCAAAATTTGGAGATATGAGAGAAATGGTACTTAGAGAAGCTCATAAAACCAGATACTCAATACATCCTGGAACGGGGAAGATGTACAAGGATCTTAAGAAACATTTTTGGTGGCCAGGTATGAAAGCCGATATTGCTAAATATGTAGGAGAATGTTTGACGTGTTCTAAGGTCAAAGCTGAACATCAGAAACCATCAGGTCTACTACAACAACCTGAAATCCCGGAATGGAAATGGGAAAACATTACCATGGATTTCATTACTAAATTGCCAAGGACTGCAAGTGGTTATGATACTATTTGGGTAATAGTTGATCGTCTCACCAAGTCAGCACACTTCCTGCCAATAAGAGAAGATGACAAGATGGAGAAGTTAGCACGACTGTATTTGAAGGAAGTCGTCTCCAGACATGGAATACCAATCTCTATTATCTCTGATAGGGATGGCAGATTTATTTCAAGATTCTGGCAGACATTACAGCAAGCATTGGGAACTCGTCTAGACATGAGTACTGCCTATCATCCACAAACTGATGGGCAGAGCGAAAGGACGATACAAACGCTTGAAGACATGCTACGAGCTTGTGTTATTGATTTCGGAAACAGTTAGGATCGACATCTACCGTTAGCAGAATTTTCCTACAACAACAGCTACCATTCAAGCATTGAGATTGAAATGTCCCGTTCTTATTGATTAAAAACGTTCCATATTAATTGATTTCGTTGCGAGGTTTTGACCTCTATATGAGACGTTTTTCAAAGACTGCATTCATTTTTAAACAAACCATAACCTTTATTTCATCAATAAAGGTTTAAAAAGCTTTACGTAGATTATCAAATAATGATAATCTAATATATCCTGTTTACACACGACCATTACATAATGGTTTACAATACAAATATGTTACAACAAAATAAGTTTCTTGAATGCAGTTTTTACACAATATCATACAAGCATGGACTCCAAATCTTGTCCTTATTTAAGTATGCGACAGCGGAAGCTCTTAATAATCACCTGAGAATAAACATGCTTAAAACGTCAACAAAAATGTTGGTGAGTTATAGGTTTAACCTATATATATCAAATCGTAACAATAGACCACAAGATTTCATATTTCAATACACATCCCATACATAGAGATAAAAATCATTCATATGGTGAACACCTGGTAACCGACAATAACAAGATGCATATATAAGAATATCCCCATCATTCCGGGACACCCTTCGGATATGATATAAATTTCGAAGTACTAAAGCATCCGGTACTTTGGATGGGGTTTGTTAGGCCCAATAGATCTATCTTTAGGATTCGCGTCAATTAGGGTGTCTGTTCCCTAATTCTTAGATTACCAGACTTAATAAAAAGGGGCATATTCGATTTCGATAATTCAACCATAGAATGTAGTTTCACGTACTTGTGTCTATTTTGTAAATCATTTATAAAACCTGCATGTATTCTCATCCCAAAAATATTAGATTTTAAAAGTGGGACTATAACTCACTTTCACAGATTTTTACTTCGTCGGGAAGTAAGACTTGGCCACTGGTTGATTCACGAACCTATAACAATATATACATATATATCAAAGTATGTTCAAAATATATTTACAACACTTTTAATATATTTTGATGTTTTAAGTTTGTTAAGTCAGCTGTCCTCGTTAGTAATCTACAACTAGTTGTCCACAGTTAGATGTACAGAAATAAATCGATAAATATTATCTTGAATCAATCCACGACCCAGTGTATACGTATCTCAGTATTGATCACAACTCAAACTATATATATTTTGGAATCAACCTCAACCCTGTATAGCTAACTCCAACATTCACATATAGAGTGTCTATGGTTGTTCCGAAATATATATAGATGTGTCGACATGATAGGTCGAAACATTGTATACGTGTCTATGGTATCTCAAGATTACATAATATATAATACAAGTTGATTAAGTTATGGTTGGAATAGATTTGTTACCAATTTTCACGTAGCTAAAATGAGAAAAATTATCCAATCTTGTTTTACCCATAACTTCTTCATTTTAAATCCGTTTTGAGTGAATCAAAATGCTATGGTTTCATATTGAACTCTATTTTATGAATCTAAACAAAAAAAGTATAGGTTTCTAGTCGGAAAAATAAGTTACAAGTCGTTTTTGTAAAGGTAGTCATTTCAGTCGAAAGAACGACGTCTAGATGACCATTTTAGAAAACATACTTCCACTTTGAGTTTAACCATAATTTTTGGATATAGTTTCATGTTCATAATAAAAATCATTTTCTCAGAATAACAACTTTTAAATCAAAGTTTATCATAGTTTTTAATTAACTAACCCAAAACAGCCCGCGGTGTTACTACGACGGCGTAAATCCGGTTTTACGGTGTTTTTCGTGTTTTCAGGTTTTAAATCATTAAGTTAGCATATCATATAGATATAGAACATGTGTTTAGTTGATTTTAAAAGTCAAGTTAGAAGGATTAACTTTTGTTTGCGAACAAGTTTAGAATTAACTAAACTATGTTCTAGTGATTACAAGTTTAAACCTTCGAATAAGATAGCTTTATATGTATGAATCGAATGATGTTATGAACATCATTACTACCTTAAGTTCCTTGGATGAACCTACTGGAAAAGAGAAAAATGGATCTAGCTTCAATGGATCCTTGGATGGCTCAAAGTTCTTGAAGCAAAATCATGACACGAAAACAAGTTCAAGTAAGATCATCACTTGAAATAAGATTGTTATAGTTATAGAAATTGAACCAAAGTTTGAATATGATTATTACCTTGTATTAGAATGATAACCTACTGTAAGAAACAAAGATTTCTTGAGGTTGGATGATCACCTTACAAGATTGGAAGTGAGCTAGCAAACTTGAAAGTATTCTTGATTTTATGAAACTATAACTTTTGGAATTTATGAAGAACACTTAGAACTTGAAGATAGAACTTGAGAGAGTTCAATTAGATGAAGAAAATTGAAGAATGAAAGTGTTTGTAGGTGTTTTTGGTCGTTGGTGTATGGATTAGATATAAAGGATATGTAATTTTGTTTTCATGTAAATAAGTCATGAATGATTACTCATATTTTTGTAATCTTATGAGATATTTCATGCTAGTTGCCAAATGATGGTTCCCACATGTGTTAGGTGACTCACATGGGCTGCTAAGAGCTGATCATTGGAGTGTATATACCAATAGTACATACATCTAAAAGCTGTGTATTGTACGAGTACGAATACGGGTGCATACGAGTAGAATTGTTGATGAAACTGAACGAGAATGTAATTGTAAGCATTTTTGTTAAGTAGAAGTATTTTGATAAGTGCATTTAAGTCTTTCAAAAGTGTATAAATACATATTAAAACACTACATGTATATACATTTTAACTGAGTCGTTAAGTCATCGTTAGTCGTTACATGTAAGTGTTGTTTTGAAACCTTTAGGTTAACGATCTTGTTAAATGTTGTTAACCCAATGTTTATAATAACAAAAGAGATTTTAAATTATTATATTATCATGATATTATGATGTACGAATATCTCTTAATATGATATATATACATTAAATGTCGTTACAACGATAAACGTTACATATATGTCTCGTTTCAAAATCATTAAGTTAGTAGTCTTGTTTTTACATATGTAGTTCATTGTTAATATAATTAATGATATGTTTACTTATCATAATATCATGTTAACTATATATATAACCATATATATGTCATCATATAGTTTTTTTTTACAAGTTTTAACGTTCGTGAATCACCGGTCAACTTGGGTGGTCAATTGTCTATATGAAACCTATTTCAATTAATCAAGTCTTAACAAGTTTGATTGCTTAACATGTTGGAAACATTTAATCATGTAAACATCAATCTCAATTAATATATATAAACATGGAAAAGTTCGGGTCACTACAGTACCTACCCGTTAAATAAATTTCGTCCCGAAATTTTAAGCTGTTGAAGGTGTTGACGAATCTTCTGGAAATAGATGCGGGTATTTCTTCTTCATCTGATCTTCACGCTCCCAGGTGAACTCGGGTCCTCTACGAGCATTCCATCGAACCTTAACAATTGGTATCTTGTTCTGCTTAAGTCTTTTAACCTCACGATCCATTATTTCGACGGGTTCTTCGATGAATTGGAGTTTTTCGTTGATTTGGATTTCATCTAACGGAATAGTGAGATCTTCTTTAGCAAAACATTTCTTCAAATTCGAGACGTGGAAAGTGTTATGTACAGCCGCGAGTTGTTGAGGTAACTCAAGTCGGTAAGCTACTGGTCCGACACGATCAATAATCTTGAATGGTCCAATATACCTTGGATTTAATTTCCCTCGTTTACCAAATCGAACAACGCCTTTCCAAGGTGAAACTTTAAGCATGACCATCTCTCCAATTTCAAATTCTATATCTTTTCTTTTAATGTCAGCGTAGCTCTTTTGTCGACTTTGGGCGGTTTTCAACCGTTGTTGAATTTGGATGATCTTCTCGGTAGTTTCTTGTATAATCTCCGGACCCGTAATCTGTCTATCCCCCACCTCACTCTAACAAATCGGAGACCTGCACTTTCTACCATAAAGTGCTTCAAACGGCGCCATCTCAATGCTTGAATGGTAGCTGTTGTTGTAGGAAAATTCTGCTAACGGTAGATGTCGATCCCAACTGTTTCCGAAATCAATAACACATGCTCGTAGCATGTCTTCAAGCGTTTGTATCGTCCTTTCGCTCTGCCCATCAGTTTGTGGATGATAGGCAGTACTCATGTCTAGACGAGTTCCTAATGCTTGCTGTAATGTCTGCCAGAATCTTGAAATAAATCTGCCATCCCTATCAGAGATAATAGAGATTGGTATTCCATGTCTGGAGATGACTTCCTTCAAATACAGTCGTGCTAACTTCTCCATCTTGTCATCTTCTCTTATTGGTAGGAAGTGTGCTGATTTGGTGAGACGATCAACTATTACCCAAATAGTATCAAAACCACTTGCAGTCCTTGGCAATTTAGTGATGAAATCCATGGTAATGTTTTCCCATTTCCATTCCGGGATTTCGGGTTGTTGAAGTAGACCTGATGGTTTCTGATGCTCAGCTTTGACCTTAGAACACGTCAAACATTCTCCTACGTATTTAGCAACATCGGCTTTCATACCCGGCCACCAAAAATGTTTCTTGAGATCCTTGTACATCTTCCCCGTTCCAGGATGTATTGAGTATCTGGTTTTATGAGCTTCTCTAAGTACCATTTCTCTCATATCTCCAAATTTTGGTACCCAAATCCTTTCAGCCCTATACCGGGTTCCGTCTTCCCGAATATTAAGATGTTTCTCCGATCCTTTGGGTATTTCATCCTTTAAATTTCCCTCTTTTAAAACTCCTTGTTGCGCCTCCTTTATTTGAGTAGTAATGTTATTATGAATCATTATATTCATAGATTTTACTCGAATGGGTTCTCTATCCTTCCTGCTCAAGGCATCGGCTACCACATTTGCCTTCCCCGGGTGGTAACGAATCTCAAAATCGTAATCATTCAATAATTCAATCCACCTACGCTGCCTCATATTCAGTTGTTTCTGATTAAATATGTGTTGAAGACTTTTGTGGTCGGTATATATAATACTTTTGACCCCATATAAGTAGTGCCTCCAAGTCTTTAATGCAAAAACAACCGCGCCTAATTCCAAATCATGCGTCGTATAATTTTGTTCGTGAATCTTCAATTGTCTAGACGCATAAGCAATCACCTTCGTTCGTTGCATTAATACACAACCGAGACCTTGCTTTGATGCGTCACAATAAATCACAAAATCATCATTCCCTTCAGGCAATGACAATATAGGTGCCGTAGTTAGCTTTTTCTTCAATAACTGAAACGCTTTCTCTTGTTCATCATTCCATTCAAATTTCTTCCCTTTATGCGTTAATGCAGTCAAGGGTTTTGCTATTCTGGAAAAGTCTTGGATGAACCTTCTGTAGTAACCAGCTAGTCCTAAAAACTGGCGTATGTGTTTCGGAGTTTTCGGGGTTTCCCACTTTTCAACAGTTTCTATCTTTGCCGGATCCACCTTAATACCTTCTTTGTTCACTATGTGACCGAGGAATTGAACTTCTTCCAACCAAAATGCACACTTTGAAAACTTAGCGTACAATTCTTCCTTCCTCAATACTTCTAACACTTTTCTCAAATGTTCACCGTGTTCTTGGTCATTCTTTGAGTAAATAAGTATGTCATCAATGAAAACAATGACAAACTTGTCAAGGTATGGTCCACACACTCGGTTCATAAGGTCCATGAACACAGCTGGTGCATTAGTTAAACCAAACGGCATGACCATAAACTCGTAATGACCGTAACGTGTTCTGAAAGCAGTCTTTGGAATATCATCTTCTTTCACCCGCATTTGATGATACCCGGAACGTAAGTCAATCTTTGAATAAACAGACGAGCCTTGTAGTTGATCAAATAAGTCGTCGATTCTCGGTAGTGGGTAGCGGTTCTTGATGGTAAGTTTGTTCAACTCTCGGTAGTCGATACACAACCTGAATGTACCATCTTTCTTCTTGACAAACAAAACAGGAGCTCCCCACGGTGATGTGCTTGGTCGAATGAAACCACGCTCTAAAAGTTCTTGTAATTGGCTTTGCAGTTCTTTCATCTCGCTGGGTGCGAGTCTGTAAGGAGCACGAGCTATTGGTGCAGCTCCTGGTACAAGATCTATTTGAAATTCAACGGATCGATGTGGGGGTAATCCCGGTAATTCTTTCGGAAATACATCGGGAAATTCTTTTGCAATGGGAACATCATTGATGCTCTTTTCTTCAGTTTGTACTTTCTCGACGTGTGCTAGAACAGCATAGCAACCTTTTCTTATTAGTTTTTGTGCCTTCAAATTACTAATAAGATGTAGCTTCGTGTTGCCCTTTTCTCCGTACACCATTAAGGGTTTTCCTTTTTCTCGTATAATGCGAATTGCATTTTTGTAACAAACGATCTCCGCTTTCACTTCTTTCAACCAGTCCATACCGATTATCACATCAAAACTCCCTAACTCTACTGGTATCAAATCAATCTTAAATGTTTCGCTAACCAGTTTAATTTCTCGATTCCGACATATATTATCTGCTGAAATTAATTTACCATTTGCTAATTCGAGTAAAAATTTACTATCCAAAGGCGTCAATGGACAACTTAATTTAGCACAAAAATCTCTACTCATATAGCTTCTATCCGCACCCGAATCAAATAAAACGTAAGCAGATTTATTGTCAATAAGAAACGTACCCGTAACAAGCTCCGGGTCTTCCTGTGCCTCTACCGCATTAATATTGAAAACTCTTCCACGGCCTTGTCCATTCGTGTTCTCCTGGTTCGGGCAATTTCTAATAATGTGGCCTGGTTTTCCACATTTATAACAAACTACATTGGCATAACTTGCTCCGACACTACTTGCTCCGCCATTACTCGTTCCGACCCCATTTGTTCCTTTCGTTCTATTAACCCCTGGTCCGTAGACCTCACACTTCGCCGCGCTATGACCATTTCTTTTACACTTGTTGCAAAATTTGGTGCAGAACCCCGAGTGATTCTTTTCACACCTTTGGCATAGTTGCTTCTGATTGTTGTTGTTGTTGCGGTTATTATTGTTGTTGGGATGATTGTTGTAGTTGCTGCTGTTGTTGTTGTTGTTGTTGTTGTTGTTGGGCCGTTTGTTGTAGTTGCGATTGATGTTGCGATTGTTGGGATAATTGTTGCGATTATTGTTGTAATTGCTGTTGTTGTTGTATTGGTGATTCTTATCACCGTTTTCCTCCCACTTTCTTTTGACTTGCTTCACATTGGCCTCTTCAGCAGTCTGTTCTTTAATTCTTTCTTCAATCTGGTTCACTAGTTTGTGAGCCATTCTACATGCTTGTTGTATGGAGGCGGGCTCGTGTGAACTTATATCTTCTTGGATTCTTTCCGGTAATCCTTTCACAAACGCGTCGATCTTCTCTTCCTCATCTTCGAATGCTCCCGGACACAATAGGCACAATTCTGTGAATCGTCTTTCGTACGTGGTAATATCAAATCCTTGGGTTCGTAACCCTCTAAGTTCTGTCTTGAGCTTATTGACCTCGGTTCTGGGACGGTACTTCTCGTTCATCAAGTGCTTGAATGCTGACCACGGTAGTGCGTACGCATCATCTTGTCCCACTTGCTCTAGATAGGTATTCCACCATGTTAACGCAGAACCTGTGAAGGTATGCGTAGCGTACTTCACTTTGTCCTCTTCAGTACACTTACTTATGGCAAACACCGATTCAACCTTCTCGGTCCACCGTTTCAATCCGATCGGTCCTTCGGTTCCATCAAATTCCAAAGGTTTGCAGGCAGTGAATTCTTTGTAGGTGCATCCTACACGATTTCCTGTACTGCTAGATCCAAGGTTATTGTTGGTATGTAGCGCAGCCTGTACTGCGGCTATGTTTGAAGCTAGAAAAGTACGGAATTCCTCTTCATTCATATTCACGGTGTGTCGAGTAGTCGGTGCCATTTCCTTCAAAATAGTTAAATGGAACAAGTTAATCATACAGAATATTAAGAGTAGTTAATAGTATTTCGTAGCATAATATGAACTCATTTATAAAAGCTTTTTCTTCATATTAGCGTTTTATAAGTTTAAATTCGGGTAGTACCTACCCGTTAAGTTCATACTTAGTAGCTAATATACAATTCAACTACTACAATTCTATATGAAAAACTGATTATAATAATATTTCGCGTTCAAACTTTTATACAATATTTTACAAACTTACAATACCGCTTATTTTACATAAAGCATGAAATATAGCACATAATAACTTTGATACAAGATAGTTGTGAAGACAATTCTAGCTAGTACACAAGTCGTTCAGCAAAGGCAATAAATACACGTAATTCATACGTCTAGAAACAAGTCATGCATTCTGGTTTTACTAGGACTACTTCCCATCCTTGGTCTTGTGCAACATAACCGTTATGGCCGTTGATAAGACAGCGTGTTGTAACGTCATCAAAGGGACGAGGGTTACGTAATGTCCAACAGTCCCGTAATAATCTAAAAACCTCATTTCTTACCCCAATTACCGACTCCGTCACTTGTGGAAACGTTTTGTTTAATAGTTGTAGCCCGATGTTCTTGTTCTCACTTTGGTGAGAAGCGAACATTACTAATCCGTAAGCATAACATGCTTCTTTATGTTGCATGTTAGCCGCTTTTTCTAAATCACGAAGTCCAATATTCGGATATATTGAGTCAAAATAATTTCTTAACCCGTTGCGTAAAATAGCATTTGGGTTCCCCGCAATATATGCGTCAAAGTAAACACATCGTAACTTATGGGTTTCCCAATGTGATATCCCCCATCTTTCAAACGAAAGTCTCTTATAAACCAAGACATTCTTGGAACGTTCTTCGAATGTCTTACAAACTGATCTCGCCTTAAATAGTTGTGCCGAAGAATTCTGGCCGACTCTAGACAAGATTTCATCAATCATGTCTCCGGGTAGGTCTCTTAAAATATTGGGTTGTCTATCCATTTTGTATTTTTAAACTGTAAAATAGACAAGAGTTAGATTCATAAAAAAAATACTTATTAATACAAGCAATTTTTACATATATCATAAAGCATAAGAACACTATATTCCATATATTACACCACACGAATACAACTATCTTATTCCGACTCGCTCGTTTCTTCTTCTTCGGTTTTGGTTCGTTTTGCCAAGTTTCTAGGGATATATGATGTTCCCCTAATACGAACCGTCGTTGTCCACATTGGTTTAGAAAAACCTGGTGGTTTAGAGGTTCCCGGGTCATTGTTACAACTTAAGGACTTCGGGGGTTGACGATACATATAAAGTTCATCGGGGTTGAAATTAGATTTCTCTATTTTTATGCCCTTTCCCTTATTATTTTCTTTTGCCTTTTTAAATTCAGTTGGGGTAATTTCTATAACATCATCGGAATTCTCGTCGGAATCCGATTCATCGGAGAATTGGTAATCCTCCCAATATTTTGCTTCCTTGGCGGAAACACCATTGACCATAATTAACTTTGGTCGGTTGGTTGAGGATTTTCTTTTACTTAACCGTTTTATTATTTCCCCCACCGGTTCTATTTCTTCATCCGGTTCCGATTCTTCTTCCGGTTCCGATTCTTCTTCCGGTTCCGACTCTTCTTCCGGTTCCTCTTCGGGAACTTGTGAATCAGTCCACAAATTATTCCAATTTACATTTGAATCTTCATTATTATTAGGTGAGTCAATGGGACTTGTTCTAGAGGTAGACATCTATCACATAATATCAAACACGTTAAGAGATTAATATATCACATAATATTCATATGTTAAAAATATATAGTTTCCAACAAAAATGTTAAGCAATCATTTTTAAAGGAAACACGGTCGAAGTCCAGACTCACTAATGCATCCTAACAAACTCGATAAGACACACTAATGCAAATTTTCTGGTTCTCTAAGACCAACGCTCTGATACCAACTGAAATGTCCCGTTCTTATTGATTAAAAACGTTCCATATTAATTGATTTCGTTGCGAGGTTTTGACCTCTATATGAGACGTTTTTCAAAGACTGCATTCATTTTTAAACAAACCATAACCTTTATTTCATCAATAAAGGTTTAAAAAGCTTTACGTAGATTATCAAATAATGATAATCTAATATATCCTGTTTACACACGACCATTACATAATGGTTTACAATACAAATATGTTACAACAAAATAAGTTTCTTGAATGCAGTTTTTACACAATATCATACAAGCATGGACTCCAAATCTTGTCCTTATTTAAGTATGCGACAGCGGAAGCTCTTAATAATCACCTGAGAATAAACATGCTTAAAACGTCAACAAAAATGTTGGTGAGTTATAGGTTTAACCTATATATATCAAATCGTAACAATAGACCACAAGATTTCATATTTCAATACACATCCCATACATAGAGATAAAAATCATTCATATGGTGAACACCTGGTAACCGACAATAACAAGATGCATATATAAGAATATCCCCATCATTCCGGGACACCCTTCGGATATGATATAAATTTCGAAGTACTAAAGCATCCGGTACTTTGGATGGGGTTTGTTAGGCCCAATAGATCTATCTTTAGGATTCGCGTCAATTAGGGTGTCTGTTCCCTAATTCTTAGATTACCAGACTTAATAAAAAGGGGCATATTCGATTTCGATAATTCAACCATAGAATGTAGTTTCACGTACTTGTGTCTATTTTGTAAATCATTTATAAAACCTGCATGTATTCTCATCCCAAAAATATTAGATTTTAAAAGTGGGACTATAACTCACTTTCACAGATTTTTACTTCGTCGGGAAGTAAGACTTGGCCACTGGTTGATTCACGAACCTATAACAATATATACATATATATCAAAGTATGTTCAAAATATATTTACAACACTTTTAATATATTTTGATGTTTTAAGTTTGTTAAGTCAGCTGTCCTCGTTAGTAATCTACAACTAGTTGTCCACAGTTAGATGTACAGAAATAAATCGATAAATATTATCTTGAATCAATCCACGACCCAGTGTATACGTATCTCAGTATTGATCACAACTCAAACTATATATATTTTGGAATCAACCTCAACCCTGTATAGCTAACTCCAACATTCACATATAGAGTGTCTATGGTTGTTCCGAAATATATATAGATGTGTCGACATGATAGGTCGAAACATTGTATACGTGTCTATGGTATCTCAAGATTACATAATATATAATACAAGTTGATTAAGTTATGGTTGGAATAGATTTGTTACCAATTTTCACGTAGCTAAAATGAGAAAAATTATCCAATCTTGTTTTACCCATAACTTCTTCATTTTAAATCCGTTTTGAGTGAATCAAAATGCTATGGTTTCATATTGAACTCTATTTTATGAATCTAAACAAAAAAAGTATAGGTTTCTAGTCGGAAAAATAAGTTACAAGTCGTTTTTGTAAAGGTAGTCATTTCAGTCGAAAGAACGACGTCTAGATGACCATTTTAGAAAACATACTTCCACTTTGAGTTTAACCATAATTTTTGGATATAGTTTCATGTTCATAATAAAAATCATTTTCTCAGAATAACAACTTTTAAATCAAAGTTTATCATAGTTTTTAATTAACTAACCCAAAACAGCCCGCGGTGTTACTACGACGGCGTAAATCCGGTTTTACGGTGTTTTTCGTGTTTTCAGGTTTTAAATCATTAAGTTAGCATATCATATAGATATAGAACATGTGTTTAGTTGATTTTAAAAGTCAAGTTAGAAGGATTAACTTTTGTTTGCGAACAAGTTTAGAATTAACTAAACTATGTTCTAGTGATTACAAGTTTAAACCTTCGAATAAGATAGCTTTATATGTATGAATCGAATGATGTTATGAACATCATTACTACCTTAAGTTCCTTGGATGAACCTACTGGAAAAGAGAAAAATGGATCTAGCTTCAATGGATCCTTGGATGGCTCAAAGTTCTTGAAGCAAAATCATGACACGAAAACAAGTTCAAGTAAGATCATCACTTGAAATAAGATTGTTATAGTTATAGAAATTGAACCAAAGTTTGAATATGATTATTACCTTGTATTAGAATGATAACCTACTGTAAGAAACAAAGATTTCTTGAGGTTGGATGATCACCTTACAAGATTGGAAGTGAGCTAGCAAACTTGAAAGTATTCTTGATTTTATGAAACTATAACTTTTGGAATTTATGAAGAACACTTAGAACTTGAAGATAGAACTTGAGAGAGTTCAATTAGATGAAGAAAATTGAAGAATGAAAGTGTTTGTAGGTGTTTTTGGTCGTTGGTGTATGGATTAGATATAAAGGATATGTAATTTTGTTTTCATGTAAATAAGTCATGAATGATTACTCATATTTTTGTAATCTTATGAGATATTTCATGCTAGTTGCCAAATGATGGTTCCCACATGTGTTAGGTGACTCACATGGGCTGCTAAGAGCTGATCATTGGAGTGTATATACCAATAGTACATACATCTAAAAGCTGTGTATTGTACGAGTACGAATACGGGTGCATACGAGTAGAATTGTTGATGAAACTGAACGAGAATGTAATTGTAAGCATTTTTGTTAAGTAGAAGTATTTTGATAAGTGCATTTAAGTCTTTCAAAAGTGTATAAATACATATTAAAACACTACATGTATATACATTTTAACTGAGTCGTTAAGTCATCGTTAGTCGTTACATGTAAGTGTTGTTTTGAAACCTTTAGGTTAACGATCTTGTTAAATGTTGTTAACCCAATGTTTATAATAACAAAAGAGATTTTAAATTATTATATTATCATGATATTATGATGTACGAATATCTCTTAATATGATATATATACATTAAATGTCGTTACAACGATAAACGTTACATATATGTCTCGTTTCAAAATCATTAAGTTAGTAGTCTTGTTTTTACATATGTAGTTCATTGTTAATATAATTAATGATATGTTTACTTATCATAATATCATGTTAACTATATATATAACCATATATATGTCATCATATAGTTTTTTTTTACAAGTTTTAACGTTCGTGAATCACCGGTCAACTTGGGTGGTCAATTGTCTATATGAAACCTATTTCAATTAATCAAGTCTTAACAAGTTTGATTGCTTAACATGTTGGAAACATTTAATCATGTAAACATCAATCTCAATTAATATATATAAACATGGAAAAGTTCGGGTCACTACAGAGATGGCACCGTTTGAAGCACTTTATGGTAGAAAGTGCAGGTCTCCGATTTGTTGGAGTGAAGTGGGGGATAGACAGATTACGGGTCTAGAGATAATACAAGAAACTACCGAGAAAATCATCCAAATTCAACAAAGATTGAAAACCGCCCAGAGTCAACAAAAGAGCTACGCGGACAGTAAAAGAAAAGATATAGAGTTTGAAATTGGAGAAATGGTCATGCTTAAGGTTTCACCTTGGAAAGGCGTTGTTCGATTTGGTAAACGGGGGAAACTAAATCCAAGGTACATTGGACCATTCAAGATTATAGATCGTGTCGGACCAGTAGCTTACCAACTGGAGCTACCTCAACAACTCGCGGCTGTACATAACACTGTCCACGTCTCAAATTTGAAGAAATGTTTTGCTAAAAAAGATCTCACTATTCCGTTGGACGAAATCCAAATCAATGAAAAACATCAATTCATTGAAGAACCCGTCGAAATAATGGATCGTGAGGTTAAGAGACTTAAACAAAACAAGATACCGATTGTTAAGGTTCGATGGAATGCTCGTAGAGGACCCGAGTTCACCTGGGAGCATGAAGATCAGATGAAGAAGAAATACCCGCATTTATTTCCAGAAGATACGTCAACACCTCCAACTGCTTAAAATTTCGGGACGAAATTTATTTAACGGGTAGGTACTGTAGTGACCCGAACTTTTCCATGTTTACATATATATTAAATGAAATTGTTATTTACATGATTAAGTGTTTTCAACATGTTAAGCAATCAAACTTGTTAAGACTTGATTAATTGAAATAGGTTTCATATAGACAATTGACCACCCAAGTTGACCGGTGATTCACGAACGTTAAAACTTGTAAAAACTATACGATGACATATATATGGTTATATATATAGTTAACATGATTTTATTATAAGTATGTATCTCATTAGGTATTTTAACAATGAGTTATATACATAAAAAATGAGACTATTAATTTAAGAAACTCGAAAACGATATATATAACGATTATCGTTATAACAACGTCTTACTAGGTACATATGAATCATATTAAGATATTAATACACTTCGTTAATTATGTTAAATGATAAGTAAATATATTATTAAGTGTATTAACAATGAAATACATATGTAAAAATAAGACTACTAACTTAATGATTTTGAAACGAGACATATATGTAACGATTATCGTTGTAACGACATTTAACTGTATATATATATATCATACTAAGATATATTATATATCATAATATCATGATAATATAACAATTTAACATCTCATTTGTTATAATAAACAATGGGTTAACAACATTCATGTGACGATCGCTCCAAATCCATATGGACGAACACGTCATTCATTGATTTCATTGTGAGGTATTTGACCTCTATATGATACGTTTTGTAAACATTGCATTCTTTTGAAAAGGCACACCATAAATGTATATTTAAATCAAAGGTATTCGACATCTGATGATTTCTACATATAGACAATCACCGTATATAATAGTTTACAATAGTACTTTCGTTGACAATGCAGTCAAAATAAGGTACATGGTGATGATTTGGTGAATGCAATGTTTTCTTGGAAAATATGCCATGTAAGACTCCATGCACATAGCTTGTATATCATAATGGCAAACAGCGGAAGACTTTTAGGGAACCTGAGAATAAACATGCTAACAAGTGTCAACACAAAGGTTGGTGAGTTCATAGTTTGTATGTTTCGCATAATCTGTATATAAAGATGGATCACAAGATTTCAGTTGTTTCATCCAGAAACGTTTATCAAAATATTCTACGAAATTGAGTACCCTGGTAACTAAACTTAACCTATATATAATTTGTACCCTTTGTATAATCATATTAATAATACACGCAAACCAACGTGTACGCTTCTCAAATAGAATACGTCCGTTAAAAGGCTAGTGCTCTAGCTCGGACGGGGATATCAAGCCCTATGGATCCATATACTACTACTCGCGCCCACCAGTTCTTATAACCGGCAGTTACTAGTTACCAAAGCTAAGGGATTTTCGGTTCAAACTCGGTGTGGAATTAAGTATGTACTTGTATCCATTGCGTTTAAAATAAATTGCATGTATTCTCAGCCCAAAAATATATATTGCAAAAGCAATTAAAAAGGGAGCAATGAAACTCACCTTAGCAGCACATAAAGTCGTTCATCGTAATGTGACCGAAACTCGGAATATCAAATAATCGTAGATCTCAACGTATCAGTATTGAGATTCAATATTTCAGAAAAGTACGTAGACGCAACAGAGATGATAAACACTAGGTTTGATTCATAAATATACCCCCGAACATTACTCATAACCTCCTTGGCAATAACCCATAATTTCCTTAGCTCTATCCCGCTAGTAAAACTCATTTTTAAAATGACACGCTCATGACCTCGTCGTAGTATTTTATGTATATATACTACTAATAATAATATCAGGATTAATAATAATAGTAATCTTAATAATAATAATAATAATAATAATAATAATAATAATAATAATAATAATAATAATAATAATAATAATAATAATAATAATAATAATAATAATAATAATAATAATAATAATAATAATAATAATAATAATAATATAAATTATAAGTTACAGAGAAAAGAAAAAGAAATGTGGAAGTGTGTGAGAGTGTCGAGCAAACTGGCCAATTTATAGTATCTTTCTGAATCCTGACTGCCATGCGATCGCATGGGTTTTATGCCTATTTCTCATGCGATCGCATGGCCCCAAAATCCAGCTCACAAATTTTTGTTGTTTTGTTTGTCGACATAATTAATAATAATATATATAATATATATAATTTAAATAATTAATTATATATTATATTAAATTCATGTGCATAGTTGACTTGTAATTTTTATTCCGATAAGTCGTATGTCGTCACTCGACTTACGTCCCGGTTCCGGTTTTTCGAACGTCCTTTCGTACGCTGAGAAAACTTGCATTTTACGTTTTGGGATACGTACCTTTGTCAAAATATAGCCTTAAATTATCCCTAAACTATATCACTCGAAATATAATTTATACATTTGAGTGTTTTGGTCATTTACTTCTATAAATCATTGTCTCGTTATTTATTAATATAATAATATTTATCAAACGTTTCATAACCAAGTTAATATCTATTCTCAATATTTATAAACACGTTTTAAAATACATATCGCAAGTTATTCATATAATTAGTTCTTAACAATTAATATTCTAATTATTGTATGTGTCCAAATTACGTTATTTAAACAAACACTTTATCATTTATTCCGAATACCGTTAAAAAGGAATAATTTCTCAAATCAGTGTGGTCCTCACAACAGAGACCCGTAACAATATCATAATCATTAAGAGACTTAATAAATATCTTTTCATTCAATCGTTTGGCATAATCTTTTACTACGTAGTTAAATATATCAATCAGATAATCAAACCAATAAGGTTAATGCACAGTATCGTTTTCATAACACTTTGTTACGTTTTCAAGTTATAGTATATGTATCTATTTACATATAATTGTCCGTGCATCATCGTGAATAAACGAAGGGTAATTGAATATTTCAAAAGTTTGAGATTTAACTTCATAGACTTTGTTTATCGTGTCGAAAACGTTAATCATACAAGATTAAGTTTAAATTTGGTCAGAAATTTCCGGGTCATCACAGTACCTACCCGTTAAAGAAATTTCGTCCCGAAATTTGAGTGAGGTCGTCATGGCTAACAATAAAAATGTTTTAATGATGAATATGAGTTGATAATAGAGTTTTATCTATGTTTGAATAATATGGATAAAATAATCCAATTACTCGAAGCGTATGAGAGAATTTATCGTAATCAAGTGAAATTTAGAATAGAGATGCGTCTTATCTCTTGATGTAGTAACGATTGATTTCCGGATTTTAAGGAATAGAAAATCTTCATAATTTAAATAAGATTTGATTTTTCGGAATTTGCGGAAATTAGGATTTTCTTTGATTAAATGCGTAATCTGCCTCTATTGCTGCGTCCGATATTTTGCTATAAATTGACCTCTTCCGTTTCATTATTTTCACTACTCCTACATCTTCTTCCTCATTTCATACTTTCAAAAGATTGTGAAATGCTTCATCCAGTTCTGATTCTTGATATACTCCTAACTTTCATATCTGTCATTCTTCTTTTTCATCTACCATCAGAGGAAGTTATTTTCTTCTACCATTACCTTGAGGTTATAGTGTTTTTCATTCTCCCGTGTCTTTATATTGCTATACGCATTGATATACACGGTTTGTAATTTATGTGTTGTCATCGGACTTTATATCTTTCCTTATTTTTCAGAGTCTCTACTTCTGTCTTTTTATAATCATTGACATCCACAGTTAATGCTCCCTCCTATTTGCTGCGATTTATACTCCAATTTCTATTTCGGAGCTTTGTCCCTTCGTTTCTTCTTCTTGCGATTAGACATCTCTTGTAATGGTCCAGAATTCGTAGGTATGGAGTTTTGGATGAACATAGTTAATGTTCTGAGAAGGTAATCGTAATGGCACGATCTTGATTTGTCAAATTACCAGAATATTCGGAAAAGACCGAATCATTAAGAAAAATATTTTCTTGATATGTTTAGAGGTTAAATAGAATAAAAGAGTTATGTAACATGGGTCATGATGAGGGTGTGATCTGTGAACATTTATCAAGTTCCATTAGAAACTCAGCATGACTTACTGTAATATAATCACGTTGATCAAGTGTCATTATATTATACTAATTCATGCTTCAGTTCCCAACATTACTTTAAAACATTCATAATTTGAGTTCGAATTTTTATGAATTTAGAAACTAAAACAGTTTCTTTTATGACGTAATACAGATAGCGTGAAGGAATGAATAATTTCAGATAGTTACGAAATTATCCTCAGAAACATTGAGGATATTTATAATGAAAGATATGATGATATCTTAGAATATTTAAGATAATGATGATGATGAAGAATATTGTCCGTAGAGGTTTAGGAGTAAGGAGCAAGGTATTTGCTAAAGATTTCAGCAGATACTGAATTAATTGGATTCTTTGAAGGCAGGTTCAGTCTTTGTGATTTATCCACAGCCTCCTTCATACTTTGCTCAATCCGTTTTCCAGTTCCAAACCTTCTCTTTTTCTCAGCTTTACCACCATACCATTCTTTATCATCAAACTTTTGATTGTTAAAGTCGTTTACAGTTTTTGCTGCTTCATCAGCATTTTTCCAAAATTCGGAGGGCTAGTTCACAGTTTGGGATGTTTTTCAGAAACTTCACATTCGAAGTATGTAAGTCTGGGAGATAGACATTATATGTGTATATATAACTGTTGGCGTAGAATTGCTGCGAAATTCAAAATACTGATTGCTAATTCCCGGTGGTTGGTATGACAATTATTGTTACAAGATATGGATGAGTACATGATAGGGTTTCAATGAGTATAAGGATTTTTTGAAAGGTCAAAGATCAATGGTGTTGTTGGTAAATTTACTGCTAATGTGGTGGAACATAAAAGGTTCCCCAGTAACAAGAACGTATATGTCAAGGTTACAATAAGGCTAATCTGAAAAGTCAAAGTTGACTAGACTGGATACTTTGAAAAGGAATTGCAAGATTATTTTTGATATTAACAACGCTAAAGGATCTTGCACAGTTTTGAAGTCAAAGTATAGCTTTGAAAGATATAGAGATCTAAGAATGATGTTACTGGTTCAGAGTTATGACTTGGATTCTGATTCGTCAATATCAGAATATGTAATTGAACTTGTATGAAAATGATTGTATATCGTTGTGAAGATAGTGAGTATAGTTAATGATTTTTGAATCAAAATTGAAGAATGTACAATGTAACATATTAATTGTGAACTTATATATTTTCTGAGTATTACCTACCCATTAAAGATTTCACAATTAATATTTTGTACAAAAGAATTTTCATTACAGTCTTTATGAAAATATCTGTATGTATATTTTCTTCGGATGTAATTCGGATTTAATGAGTTAATATCATATTAAGCTCATTTGATTTTTGGCTTGAATTAGAAATGAATAATCTCTAAGACATTAGAGATTACATAATCTTCGCGAAGTATTTCCCTAATGAAATCAATACTTCATTATTTATTCATATTGATATTCCTTGGTAAAGGATGTTGTTGCTCGTGGAATTCTTGCGAACTTTGCAAGGTACAAATGATATTTTCTAGAAAGTTTCGAGTATATCAAAAACGAAAATTTAAAATCAATTATGTAATTGAATAATATACTTGATTTATTATGAAATGAAATTCATTGAATTGAAATAGAGATTGTAGTTAACGATGATTAAGTTGCTAACGAAGAATGTACATCATAGCATATTAGTAATATGAATTAACCGAGTAGTTAAATTCCATACATAATAGCTTAGTACAGAAAGATTTATTATGGTTTAAAAATTTATATATATAAGACATACATATAAATTCTTCAGAGGGAATGAGTTAATATTTCAAAACTCGTTGATACAAATATACGCGTTGTTGACTTGTAATAATATCCACGGTGCTTTCTTGAACTGACGGAGTTTGTGATGTTAGAGATGCTGACGATTCTAACGATGTTTACAGCACTGATTGTGTTGGTGAAGCTAAGGGTACTGATGATGCTGTTGGTAGAACAAGTCTAGCTTGTACATCATACACCATTCTGATCAGGGTTTATAATTTATCTGATTTATGGTTAGAACTGGGATAAATAATCTCTAGATTTAGAAATTACATAATCGCCGTAGAATGTTTCTCCGATGAAGTTATGAATTAATACTTCATCATTTGTTGTTGTTGATACTCCTTGGTATCTATGGTGTGTATGATGTTGATATCCGAGGTACAAATTGTGATATTGAGTCGTGTGAATAGGATGTGGTTGTTGGTGGTGGTAATGATCCTGTTGGTGTTGATGATGATGGTACTGGTTATGCTGCTGGTGCCGCTGCTGATGTTTGTAACCTTCGCACCATATTCTCCAAAGCCACTACCCGATCACGAAGCTCGTTGACTTCTTCTATTTTACCGGGATGATCGGTGGTTCGGACGATCGGGTAAATAAGATCCGAAATTTGAGATAGTATATAGTCATGATGAGAAACTCTGGAAATGAGAGAGAAAATGGTATTACGAACAGGTTCACCGGTAAGTGCTTCAGGTTCTTCGCCAAGAGGGAAATTTGGTGGATGGAAAGGATCACCTTCTTCTTCTCTCCAATGATTAAGTAGGCTACGAACTCATCCCTAATTCATCCAGAATAGATGATGGCTAATTGGTTGATCCATTCCGGTTACGCTGTTTCCGGAGCTTGAGTGGAAATCCATATCGGAATAGCTGTCGGCATTTGAGGAATTCGAACTAGATGCGGAATTCATCTTACACGGTTTGGATAAAAGATTTTTGATATGAAATAATTTTTGGATATCGGATGATATTCTGATTATATAGAATACTTATATAGAACAAGGAATCCGCAAATTACGGAGGAACTTTCGAAAGCTGTCAGGAAAAGTTTATAGTAACAGATATGCTAAGATATGAATTTTGTCTATACACTATATATACAATCAATGCAGTAAAACATGTCTTGACTAGAAATGATAAGCAGGTAATTTCCAACAAGAAATAATAAGTAAAACTTAAGACATGCAGACACAGTCGAAGTCCAGACTTACGAATGCATCCTAACATCTATCAGTTAGACACATTAATGCAAGACCTGATTCACTAAGACCAACGCTCTGATACCAACTGTGACGATCGCTCCAAATCCATATGGACGAACACGTCATTCATTGATTTCATTGTGAGGTATTTGACCTCTATATGATACGTTTTGTAAACATTGCATTCTTTTGAAAAGGCACACCATAAATGTATATTTAAATCAAAGGTATTCGACATCTGATGATTTCTACATATAGACAATCACCGTATATAATAGTTTACAATAGTACTTTCATTGACAATGCAGTCAAAATAAGGTACATGGTGATGATTTGGTGAATGCAATGTTTTCTTGAAAAATATGCCATGTAAGACTCCATGCACATAGCTTGTATATCATAATGGCAAACAGCGGAAGACTTTTAGGGAACCTGAGAATAAACATGCTAACAAGTGTCAACACAAAGGTTGGTGAGTTCATAGTTTGTATGTTTCGCATAATCTGTATATAAAGATGGATCACAAGATTTCAGTTGTTTCATCCAGAAACGTTTATCAAAATATTCTACGAAATTGAGCACCCTGGTAACTAAACTTAACCTATATATAATTTGTACCCTTTGTATAATCATATTAATAATACACGCAAACCAACGTGTACGCTTCTCAAATAGCATACGTCCGTTAAAAGGCTAGTGCTCTAGCTCGGACGGGGATATCAAGCCCTATGGATCCATATACTACTACTCGCGCCCACCAGTTCTTATAACCGACAGTTACTAGTTACCAAAGCTAAGGGATTTTCGGTTCAAACTCGGTGTGGAATTAAGTATGTACTTGTATCCATTGCGTTTAAAATAAATTGCATGTATTCTCAGCCCAAAAATATATATTGCAAAAGAAATTAAAAAGGGAGCAATGAAACTCACCTTAGCAGCACATAAAGTCGTTCATCGTAATGTGACCGAAACTCGGAATATCAAATAATCGTAGATCTCAACGTATCAGTATTGAGATTCAATAATTCAGAAAAGTACGTAGACGCAACAGAGATGATAAACACTAGGTTTGATTCATAAATATACCCCCGAACATTACCCATAACCTCCTTGGCAATAACCCATAATTTCCTTAGCTCTATCCTGCTAGTAAAACTCATTTTTAAAATGACACGCTCATGACCTCGTCGTAGTATTTTATGTATATATACTACTAATAATAATATCAGGATTAATAATAATAATAATAATAATAATAATAATAATAATAATAATAATAATAATAATAATAATAATAATAATAATAATAATAATAATAATAATAATAATAATAATAATAATAATAATAATATAAATTATAAGTTACAGAGAAAAGAAAAAGAAATGTGGAAGTGTGTGAGAGTGTCGAGCAAACTGGCCAATTTATAGTATCTTTCTGAATCCTGACTGTCATGCGATCGCATGGGTTTTATGCCTATTTCTCATGCGATCGCATGGCCCTAAAATCCAGCTCACAAATTTTTGTTGTTTTGTTTGTCGACATAATTAATAATAATATATATAATATATATAATTTAAATAATTAATTATATATTATATTAAATTCATGTGCATAGTTGACTTGTAATTTTTATTCCGATAAGTCGTATGTCGTCACTCGACTTACGTCCCGGTTCCGGTTTTTCGAACGTCCTTTCGTACGCTGAGAAAACTTGCATTTTACGTTTTGGGATACGTACCTTTGTCAAAATATAGCCTTAAATTATCCCTAAACTATATCACTTGAAATATAATTTATACATTTGAGTGTTTTGGTCATTTACTTCTATAAATCATTGTCTCGTTATTTATTAATATAATAATATTTATCAAACGTTTCATAACCAAGTTAATATCTATTCTCAATATTTATAAACACGTTTTAAAATACATATCGCAAGTTATTCATATAATTAGTTCTTAACAATTAATATTCTAATTATTGTATGTGTCCAAATTACGTTATTTAAACAAACACTTTATCATTTATTCCGAATACCGTTAAAAAGGAATAATTTCTCAAATCAGTGTGGTCCTCACAACAGAGACCCGTAACAATATCATAATCATTAAGAGACTTAATAAATATCTTTTCATTCAATCGTTTGGCATAATCTTTTACTCCGTAGTTAAATATATCAATCAGATAATCAAACCAATAAGGTTAATGCACAGTATCGTTTTCATAACACTTTGTTACGTTTTCAAGTTATAGTATATGTATCTATTTACATATAATTGTCCGTGCATCATCGTGAATAAACGAAGGGTAATTGAATATTTCAAAAGTTTGAGATTTAACTTCATAGACTTTGTTTATCGTGTCGAAAACGTTAATCATACAAGATTAAGTTTAAATTTGGTCAGAAATTTCCGGGTCATCACAATTCAACAAGATCGTTAACCTAAAGGTTTCAAAACAACATTTACATGTAACGACTAACGATGACTTAACGACTCAGTTAAAATGTATATACATGTAGTGTTTTAATATGTATTCATACACTTTTGAAAGACTTCAAGCTACTTATCAAAATACTTCTACTTAACAAAAATGCTTACAATTACATCCTCGTTCAGTTTCATCAACAATTCTACTCGTACAATACACAGCTTTAAGATGTATGTACTATTGGTATATTGTTACATCCCGCCTTTTTCCATTTACTTTTCCGTTTAACTATTTAAGATCCGTTATATGTTTATAACACATCTCGTTAATACGCGTTTGAATTATCTCGTTTAGGTAATTCCCGCACCCGATTTAAGTTGAGGGACCAATCTTGCCAAATGTTGAAACTTGTGACTAGGTCAAAGAGTCAAACTCTCATTCTATCCATTCATTCATCTCTTCCAATTTCTTAATACTTCAACTTTTCCTCTCAACTTCAAGAACAAAGATTCATCATCCAAAACCGAGCTAGTGATCTTCTTGCCAAACAAATTGCATATTTGAACTCCTCGTGATCTCCTCTTCGTTTCCATACCGATTTCATCAATTTTGGGTAACTTTCTAAAATCACTAATTCTTGTGTTCTTGAGATTTTTAAATTATAAGGTTGTTAATTAGTGTCTATGGCTCAAGTCTAGTTTGTTTATGTGTTTTGTATGCTCGTTTTTGATATTTTGGAGTAACTAGTTCATATGGAAAGTTAACATGCTTAATCTTGAGTTTTAAGTGTTCATGTGTTGTTAGATGCTAAGAATTCATGTTTTAATCTTGTTCCTAGTGTTACTAGCTTCATTATGATGTAAAGATTGATCAAAGAAACCTCCTAAACTTGATTATGAAATTTGGTGAATTTAGATTAAGGTTTCATGAACTTAAAATGGACTTTAATGATTTGAATGACATGAAATGTTAGTTGTAAGTGTTAGGTTGTGTTGTATGCTTAATTACCTTCAAAACGGCATATCATATGTATAAATTGGATTCCCGAAACTTAAATTAAAATTGATAAACTTGAAACTTGAAAATAAACCTCTATTGATCGCTTGACGGGATTTCGGTTATAGTATATGATGTTTTTGCTTGATGAAAAGTGCTTAGTTGCGTTCCTTGTCGAAAGAGCTTTCCGATGATATAAAATACATGTTCTAATTGTTTGCGGTTTGTAAAATGTGTTGGTTTGTGTTTTGGTTCGTGCAATTGAGAAATTCAGCAAACAGGGCCTGGAAGGCATTTGGGACGCCGTCCAGAACCTCAAGACGCCGTCCCACTCTTCAATTTGGGACGCCGTCTAGCCAATTAGGACGCCGTCCCACTTTTCAATTTGGGACGCCGTCTAGCTATTTGGGACGCCGTCCCATTGTGCTAAAACTGGCTGTTCACTTGGTCATTTGACATGAAAATGTTTGCTATGCTACGGACCTCCGATTAACATGAAACTTGGCCAACATGCTCATATATGATTATATAACTTAGAAAAATTGTCGGATATCCAACCCGACCCCGTTGACTTTTCTGTTGACTTTGACCCGACCAAGTTGACTTTTAATCAAACTTAACCAAATAATTGTGCAATCGTTCTAACATGTTTTTATACTTGTACCTTGCATGAAACATGACAACTTGACTCACATGCTACATTATTGAGTCGTAACGAGCCATAGGACTAATTGAACATCTTTGACCTATCGTGTTTACCGTTATTGATACGACCTATTTGTTTAGGTCAAGACTAGCATTGTTCTTTGCACACGTTTACTTGTCGAAGTACTTTACTACTCGTGCACTCAAGGTGAGATCATAGTCCCACTTTTACTCTTTTTGAACTTACATTTGGGATGAGAAAACATAAACATTTCTTTACTAAGTGAACACAAGTACAGGAAAACAAACATTCTACATACGAGTTTAGAACAAAATCCTCAATTCGATTATCATTAGTTACACTTGCCGGGTGTAAGCGAGAACTTATGTTGTATGGATCCATATGGGTTTGACAAACCCTCATTCAAACGGTTCGCTACCGTTTACGAATGAAATATATTTTCGAGAAACAGTGTATGTTCTAGCACTAAGTGATGGGGTTCAATGGAAGGAAATGTTAAGCATTGATAATTGGGTGCTCGTGAAACAAACTTTTGGAATGTATTACTATTATTTCATTGATGCAAATCTTGTGGTTCACTTGTACTTACTTACTTAAACCTATGATTTCACCAACGTTTTCGTTGACAGATTCTCTATGTTTTTCTCAGGTCCTTGAACTTAGGTGATACATGCTTCCGCTCATACTATTTGATACTTGCATTGGATGTCGAGTATACGTGCATTTCATGGAGCGTCTTTTGACTTTACTTTAAATCGTGTCGCCTAGATTTCATTCGTATTATAACGTTGTAACTTAACTATTGGTTGAACAATTCTTGTAAACTTTGAAAAAAAATCTTATTTTGAAATGAAGGCGACATATCTTTTGGTCAAACGTTGTTTTAAAGACTTATGACCACGTAACGGGACCTAAGTAGACGACGCCGTCAATGACGATTTGGTCGGGTCGCTACAGATGGTATCAGAGCGTTGGTTGTAGGGATTTAGAGTTCATTGGTGTCGACTCCGAGTCATAGGGTACATTGGTGAGTCTAGACTACAACCGGCATATAGACTTGAAGTAGGAATTACTTGACTACTTGTGCATTTATACTCGAACGCTTCTACTCATATCTACTCTTAGTTCATCTTAATCTCACGTTGTTTAATTTGATTGACACGCCACCTTGACTATATGAAATGATGTCGAATGCACATATGAATCAGGGTAATATAATTTCCGGGATTATATTACGGTGACTCATATGAACGTTCCGACATTATGACATAAAGAATTTAAGGCGAGTCGAGGAAAAACTTCTCTTTATCTTTATTCTATATCACGGTTAGTATTATTGAGAATACTAATCAATGATATTCTTGTGTCTTGAAGGAACAATGGCTCCTCGTCGTGTACGCCGCAATGAAACTCCCGAACAAGCTCTCGAACGGATGATAGCAACCGCCGTAGATGCGGCCATGGCCGGTCACTCATCCAACAACAATAATAATAACAACCACAACAACAACAACAACAATAACAACAACAATGGAGCCGGAAACTCAAACGAGGGATGCTCCTATAAAGCTTTCATGGGGTGCAAACCTCACACTTTTGATGGAACCGGGGGACCGGTCGTGCTCACCCGATGGTTTGAGCAAACGGAAGCCGTCTTTAGCATAAGCGGTTGTCGGGACCAAGACAAGGTCAAATACTCCACTCACACTTTCTCCGGAATTGCTCTAACATGGTGGAACACCTATGTTCAATCGGTGGGTACCGATGAAGCTCATGCCCTCTCTTGGGCCGATCTAAAGGAAAAGATGATTGTTGAATATTTTCCGCGCGAAGAAACCCGAAAGCTTGAGGAAGAACTAAGAGCTTTGAAAGCGGTCGGAAACGATCTTAAAGCTTATAATCAATGCTTTGCCGAACTATCCTTGATGTGTCCTAATCTCGTTAACCCCGAATCTCAAAGGATTGAGCTCTACATGCTCGGTCTTCCAAAAAGCATCAAACAAGGGGTGATGTCATCCAAACCCACTACTCATCAAGCCGCTATGAACATGGCTCGCCAACTAATTGAAACGGTTGACGAAATCGTAGTTCCGGCACCTAAGGCCGAGGATAAATCGGGCGGCAACAAAAGAAAGTGGGAACCCTCCCAATCAAGCAACAACAACTTTGCCAAGAAATCTTTCACTTTCGACGGTAAGAAGGGTTATGCCGGGAATCTACCTCTTTGCAACAAATGCAACAAACATCACTTTGGTGAATGTGGCAAGTTAATTTGCCACCGGTGCCAAGGAGTTGGTCATAAGGCCAACGATTGTAAAAGTGCCACTCCCGTTGCTCGAAAGTGGCCCAATGCACCAAAGACGGGCACTTGTTACGAATGTGGTCAAACGGGTCATTATAGAAATGCATGCCCGAAAAGGAAAGATAATACCAATACGCGCGGCCGAGCTTTCAACATCAACACCGAGGAAGCCCGGGATGACACTGAACTAGTCACGGGTACGTTTCTTCTCAACAATTCTTATGTCTCCTGTTTATTCGATTCGGGTGCCGATAAATGCTTTGTATCCAAGACTTTGACTCATTCTTTTCGCACTCCACCTCTTCCATTAGATACCACTTATACCATTGAAGTGGCTAACGGGAAACTATTAAGTGCCAACACATATTACCGGGGGTGTACGTTAAACATTTTGGGTAAGGAATTTGAAATTGACTTGATACCCATGGAACTAGGAAGCTTTGATGTAATAATCGGTATGAATTGGTTAGTCAAAACGAAATCTCACATTCTTTGTGATCTTAACGCAATCCGAATTCCTATCGAGAATGGTGAACCTTTGATCGTCTATGGCGATAAGAGTTGCACCGGACTCAACCTCGTTTCGTGTGTTAAAGTTAGAAAACTACTCCGTAAGGGTTGTTTTGCGATCCTTGCTCACGTTAAGAAAGTCGAGTCCGATGAGAAGCACATCGATGATGTGCCAATTGTTAGTGACTATTCCGATGTATTTCCCGACGAATTGCCGGGTCTTCCGCCTCATCGACCGGTTGAATTCCAAATCGATCTTATTCCGGGAGCCGCACCCGTAGCACGTGCACCATATAGACTCGCTCCATCCGAAATGCAAGAATTGCAAAGTCAAATCCAAGAACTACTTGATCGTGGTTTTATCCAACCTAGCCATTCACCTTGGGGCGCTCCGATTTTGTTTGTTAAAAAGAAAGACGGATCCCTACGAATGTGCATTGATTATCGTGAACTAAATAAATTGACGGTTAAGAACCGATATCCTCTTCCTCGCATCGATGACCTCTTTGATCAACTACAAGGGTCTTGTGTATATTCGAAAATCGATCTCCGCTCGGGTTATCATCAATTAAGGGTTAAGGGGGGAGATGTCTCCAAAACCGCTTTCCGGACTCGTTACGGTAGTTATGAATTCCTTGTCATGCCATTTGGTCTCACTAACGCACCGGCGGTGTTCATGGATCTTATGAACCGCGTGTGCAAACCGTATCTTGACAAATTCGTTATCGTGTTCATCGATGATATTTTAGTCTATTCAAAAAGCGAAGAAGAACACGAGGAACACCTCCGACTTGTGCTTGAACTTTTAAGACAAGAACAACTCTATGCCAAATTCTCCAAGTGTGAATTTTGGTTAAAGGAAGTTCAATTTCTTGGTCATGTTGTAAGTGACCAAGGTATTAAAGTCGATCCAACGAAAATCGAAGCCATTAGCAAATGGGAGACTCCTACTACTCCTACTCACATTCGTCAATTTTTGGGTCTCGCCGGGTACTATCGTAGATTCATCGAAAATTTCTCTTTGGTTGCACGTCCTCTAACCGCATTGACTCACAAGGGAAAGAAATTCATTTGGGCGACCGAACATGAATCCGCATTCCAAATCTTGAAAACGAAGCTAACCACCGCTCCTATCTTGTCACTTCCCGAAGGCAATGATGACTTTGTTGTATATTGTGATGCCTCAAAACATGGTTTTGGGTGTGTATTGATGCAACGAACGAAAGTCATTGCTTATGCTTCTCGACAACTCAAAATTCATGAACGAAACTACACGACGCATGATCTCGAACTCGGAGCCGTTGTCTTTGCACTTAAAATGTGGAGACACTATCTTTATGGAACCAAGAGTACTATCTTTACCGACCACAAAAGTCTCCAACACATTTTCGATCAAAAGCAACTAAACATGAGACAACGAAGGTGGATTGAAACCTTAAACGATTACGATTGCGAGCTTCGTTACCATCCCGGGAAGGCAAATGTAGTAGCCGATGCCTTAAGCCGAAAAGAAAGAGCGGTGCCTCTCCGTGTCCGAGCTTTAAACATCACCATTCACACCAACCTTAATAGCCAAATTCGGGTAGCCCAAGATGAGGCTCTCAAGGATGAAAACATCTCTCTCGAACACTTGAACGTCCTCACCTCTCGATTCGAAGTTAAAGAAACCGGACTCCGACATTTCGCCGGAAGAATTTGGGTGCCTAGTTATGGGGATCTACGAAGCCTTATTTTAGATGAAGCCCATAAGTCACGATACTCGATTCACCCCGGTGCCAATAAGATGTACCACGACCTTAGAGAACAATATTGGTGGCCGAACATCAAAAAGGAAGTTGCTAGATATGTTGCCAAATGTTTGACTTGCGCTAAAGTCAAAGCCGAACACCAAAGACCGTCCGGATTACTCCAACAACCCGAGATCCCACAATGGAAGTGGGAAATGATCACGATGGATTTTATCACCAAATTACCGAAAACGTCGGGTGGTTATGATACTATTTGGGTCATTGTCGATCGCCTCACCAAATCCGCGCACTTCCTCGCCATGAAAGAAACCGACAAAATGGAGAAACTTGCACGACTTTACATTAAGGAGATTGTAGCCCGACACGGCGTACCTTTATCGATTATCTCCGACAGAGATGGTCGTTTCGTCTCTAGATTTTGGCGTACGTTACAAGAAGCGTTGGGAACGCGTTTGGACATGAGCACCGCATATCATCCTCAAACCGATGGGCAAAGTGAACGTACGATACAAACCTTGGAAGATATGCTCCGAGCTTGTGTGGTCGATTTTGGCAAAGCTTGGGACAAGCACTTACCTCTCGCCGAGTTCTCTTATAACAATAGTTATCACGCGAGTATTAAGGCCGCACCGTTTGAAGCATTATATGGCCGAAAATGCCGCTCTCCTCTTTGTTGGGCCGAAGTAGGTGACGTGCAAATTTCCGGGCCCGAACTCATTCACGAAACCACCGAGAAGATTCTTCAAATCCGAGATAGGCTTCGGACGGCCCGGAGTCGTCAAAAATGCTATACCGATAAGAGACGCAAGGACCTCGAATTTCAAGTCGGTGATCGCGTCATGTTAAAAGTCGCACCTTGGAAAGGTGTCATTCGTTTTGGGAAACGTGGGAAACTAAATCCGCGGTATGTTGGTCCTTTCGAGATCTTAGAGCGTGTTGGAACCGTCGCGTATCGTTTAAACCTTCCGCCTCAACTAAGCTCCGTTCATCCTACCTTCCATGTATCTAACTTGAAAAAGTGTCTTGCCGAACCCGATATCGTCATCCCTCTCGAAGAACTTACTATTGATGACAAACTTCATTTTGTGGAGGAATCGGTTGAAATTGTGGACACCTCCGTCAAGACATTGAAACAAAGCCGAATCCCGATTGTTAAAGTCCGTTGGAACGCCAAAAGGGGACCCGAGTTTACTTGGGAAAGACAAGATCAAATGCAAAGGAAGTATCCTCATCTATTCGTGAATTCGGAAACGCAAGATCTCGAGGAAGAAACAACGACTACTACGCCTACTTAAATTTCGGGACGAAATTTCTTTTAAGGAGTAGGTAATGTAACATCCCGCCTTTTTCCATTTACTTTTCCGTTTAACTATTTAAGATCCGTTATATGTTTATAACACATCTCGTTAATACGCGTTTGAATTATCTCGTTTAGGTAATTCCCGCACCCGATTTAAGTTGAGGGACCAATCTTGCCAAATGTTGAAACTTGTGACTAGGTCAAAGAGTCAAACTCTCATTCTATCCATTCATTCATCTCTTCCAATTTCTTAATACTTCAACTTTTCCTCTCAACTTCAAGAACAAAGATTCATCATCCAAAACCGAGCTAGTGATCTTCTTGCCAAACAAATTGCATATTTGAACTCCTCGTGATCTCCTCTTCGTTTCCATACCGATTTCATCAATTTTGGGTAACTTTCTAAAATCACTAATTCTTGTGTTCTTGAGATTTTTAAATTATAAGGTTGTTAATTAGTGTCTATGGCTCAAGTCTAGTTTGTTTATGTGTTTTGTATGCTCGTTTTTGATATTTTGGAGTAACTAGTTCATATGGAAAGTTAACATGCTTAATCTTGAGTTTTAAGTGTTCATGTGTTGTTAGATGCTAAGACTTCATGTTTTAATCTTGTTCCTAGTGTTACTAGCTTCATTATGATGTAAAGATTGATCAAAGAAACCTCCTAAACTTGATTATGAAATTTGGTGAATTTAGATTAAGGTTTCATGAACTTAAAATGGACTTTAATGATTTGAATGACATGAAATGTTAGTTGTAAGTGTTAGGTTGTGTTGTATGCTTAATTACCTTCAAAACGGCATATCATATGTATAAATTGGATTCCCGAAACTTAAATTAAAATTGATAAACTTGAAACTTGAAAATAAACCTCTATTGATCGCTTGACGGGATTTCGGTTATAGTATATGATGTTTTTGCTTGATGAAAAGTGCTTAGTTGCGTTCCTTGTCGAAAGAGCTTTCCGATGATATAAAATACATGTTCTAATTGTTTGCGGTTTGTAAAATGTGTTGGTTTGTGTTTTGGTTCGTGCAATTGAGAAATTCAGCAAACAGGGCCTGGAAGGCATTTGGGACGCCGTCCAGAACCTCAAGACGCCGTCCCACTCTTCAATTTGGGATGCCGTCTAGCCAATTAGGACGCCGTCCCACTTTTCAATTTGGGACGCCGTCTAGCTATTTGGGACGCCGTCCCATTGTGCTAAAACTGGCTGTTCACTTGGTCATTTGACATGAAAATGTTTGCTATGCTACGGACCTCCGATTAACATGAAACTTGGCCAACATGCTCATATATGATTATATAACTTAGAAAAATTGTCGGATATCCAACCCGACCCCGTTGACTTTTCTGTTGACTTTGACCCGACCAAGTTGACTTTTAATCAAACTTAACCAAATAATTGTGCAATCGTTCTAACATGTTTTTATACTTGTACCTTGCATGAAACATGACAACTTGACTCACATGCTACATTATTGAGTCGTAACGAGCCATAGGACTAATTGAACATCTTTGACCTATCGTGTTTACCGTTATTGATACGACCTATTTGTTTAGGTCAAGACTAGCATTGTTCTTTGCACACGTTTACTTGTCGAAGTACTTTACTACTCGTGCACTCAAGGTGAGATCATAGTCCCACTTTTACTCTTTTTGAACTTACATTTGGGATGAGAAAACATAAACATTTCTTTACTAAGTGAACACAAGTACAGGAAAACAAACATTCTACATACGAGTTTAGAACAAAATCCTCAATTCGATTATCATTAGTTACACTTGCCGGGTGTAAGCGAGAACTTATGTTGTATGGATCCATATGGGTTTGACAAACCCTCATTCAAACGGTTCGCTACCGTTTACGAATGAAATATATTTTCGAGAAACAGTGTATGTTCTAGCACTAAGTGATGGGGTTCAATGGAAGGAAATGTTAAGCATTGATAATTGGGTGCTCGTGAAACAAACTTTTGGAATGTATTACTATTATTTCATTGATGCAAATCTTGTGGTTCACTTGTACTTACTTACTTAAACCTATGATTTCACCAACGTTTTCGTTGACAGATTCTCTATGTTTTTCTCAGGTCCTTGAACTTAGGTGATACATGCTTCCGCTCATACTATTTGATACTTGCATTGGATGTCGAGTATACGTGCATTTCATGGAGCGTCTTTTGACTTTACTTTAAATCGTGTCGCCTAGATTTCATTCGTATTATAACGTTGTAACTTAACTATTGGTTGAACAATTCTTGTAAACTTTGAAAAAAAATCTTATTTTGAAATGAAGGCGACATATCTTTTGGTCAAACGTTGTTTTAAAGACTTATGACCACGTAACGGGACCTAAGTAGACGACGCCGTCAATGACGATTTGGTCAGGTCGCTACATATATACACTCCAATGATCAGCTCTTAGCAGCCCATGTGAGTCACCTAACACATGTGAGAACCATCATTTGGCAACTAGCATGAAATATCTCATAAAATTACAAAAATATGAGTAATCATTCATGACTTATTTACATGAAAACAAAATTACATATCCTTTATATCTAATCCATACACCAACGACCAAAAACACCTACAAACACTTTTATTCTTCAATTTTCTTCATCTAATTGATCTCTCTCAAGTTCTATCTTCAAGTTCTAAGTGTTCTTCATAAATTCCAAAAATTATAGTTTCATAAAATCAAGAATACTTCCAAGATTGCAAGTTTACTTCCAAGTTTTCTAAATCCATTCCAAGTAATCATCCAAGATCAAGAAACCTTTGTTACTTACAGTAGTTTATCTTTCTAATACAAGGTAATAATCATATTCAAACTTTAATTCAATTTCTATAACTATAACAATCTTATTTCGAGTGGAAATCTTACTTGAAATTGTTTTCGTGTCATGATTCTGCTTCAAGAACTTTCAAGCCATCCAAGGATCCTTTGAAGCTAGATCCATTTTTCTATTTTCCAGTAGGTTTATCCAAAGAACTTGAGGTAGTAATGATGTTCATAACATCATTCGATTCATACATATAAAGTTATCTTATTCGAAGGTTTAAACTTGTAATCACTTGAACATAGTTTAGTTAATTCTAAACTTGTTCGTAAATAAAAGTTAATCCTTCTAACTTGACTTTTAAAATCAACTAAACACATGTTATATATCTATATGATATGCTAACTTAATGATTTAAAACCTGGAAACACGAAAAACACCGTAAAATCGGATTTACGCCGTCGTAGTAACACCGCGGGCTGTTTTGGGTTAGTTAATTAAAAACTATGATAAACTTTGATTTAAAAGTTTTTATTCTGGGAAAATTATTTTTATTATGAACATGAAACTATATCCAAAAATTATGGTTAAACTCAAAGTGGAAGTATGTTTTCTAAAATGGTCATCTAGACGTCGTTCTTTCGACTGAAATGACTACCTTTACAAAAATGACTTGTAACTTATTTTTCTTACTATAAACCTATACTTTTTCTGTTCAGATTCATAAAATAGAGTTCAATATGAAACCATAGCAATTTGATTCACTCAAAACGGATTTAAAATGAAGAAGTTATGGGTAAAACAAGATTGGATAATTTTTCTCATTTTAGCTACCCGAAAATTGGTAACAAATCTATTCCAACCATAACTTAATCAACTTGTATTTTATATTATGTAATCTTGAGATACCATAGACACGTATACAATGTTTCGACCTATCATGTCGACACATCTATATATATTTCGGAACAACCATAGACACTCTATATGTGAATGTTGGAGTTAGCTATACAGGGTTGAGGTTGATTCCAAAATATATATAGTTTGAGTTGTGATCAATACTGAGATACGTATACACTGGGTCGTGGATTGATACAAGATAATATTTATCGATTTATTTCTGTACATCTAACTGTGGACAACTAGTTGTAGGTTACTAACGAGGACAGCTGACTTAATAAACTTAAAACATCAAAATATATTAAAAGTGTTGTAAATATATTTTGAACATACTTTGATATATATGTATATATTGTTATTGGTTCGTGAATCAACCAGTGGCCAAGTCTTACTTCCCGACGAAGTAAAAATATGTGAAAGTGAGTTATAGTCCCACTTTTAAAATCTAATATTTTTGGGATGAGAATACATGCAGGTTTTATAAATGATTTACAAAATAGACACAAGTACGTGAAACTACATTCTATGGTTGAATTACCTAATCAAATATGCCCCTTTTTATTAAGTCTGGTAATCTAAGAATTAGGGAACAGACACCCGAATTGACGCGAATCCTAAAGATAGATCTATTGGGCCTAACAAACCCCATCCAAAGTACCGGATGCTTTAGTACTTCGAAATTTATATCATATCCGAAGGGTGTCCCGGAATGATGGGGATATTCTTATATATGCATCTTATTAATGTCGGTTACCAGGTGTTCACCATATGAATGATTTTTATCTCTATGTATGGGATGTGTATTGAAATATGAAATCTTGTGGTCTATTGTTACGATTTGATATATATAGATTAAACCTATAACTCACCAACATTTTTGTTGACGTTTAAAGCATGTTTATTCTCAGATGAATAGTAAGAGCTTCCGCTGTTGCATACTAAAATAAGGACAAGATTTGGAGTCCATGTTTGTATGATATTGTGTAAAAACTGCATTCAAGAAACTGATTTCGATGTAACATATTTGTATTGTAAACCATTATGTAATGGTCGTGTGTAAACAGGATATTTTAGATTATCATTATTTGATAATCTACGTAAAGCTTTTTAAACCTTTATTTATGAAATAAAGGTTATGGTTTATTTTAAAAATGAATGCAGTCTTTGAAAAACGTCTCATATAGAGGTCAAAACCTCGCAACGAAATCAATTAATATGGAATGTTTTTAATCAATAAGAACGGGACATTTCATCTCTGATCCTTTGGGTATCTCATTCTTCAACTTTCCTTCTTTTACAACCCCTGTTGTGCCTCCTTTATTTGAGTAGTAAGGTTAGTACGAATAATTATATTCATAGCTTTTACCCGTATAGGTTCTCTGTCCTTTTTACTCAAAGCGTCAGCTATCACATTCGCCTTTCCCGGGTGGTATCGAATCTCAAAATCATAATCATTCAACAGTTCAATCCACCTGCGTTGTCTCATATTCAGTTGCTTCTGATTAAATATATGTTGGAGACTTTTGTGGTCGGTATATATAATACTTTTGACCCTATATAAATAATGCCTCCAAGTCTTTAATGCAAAAACAACAGCACCCAATTCCAAATCGTGAGTCGTATAATTTTGCTCGTGAATCTTCAATTGTCTAGACGCATAAGCAATCACCTTCGTTCGTTGCATTAATACACTACCGAGACCTTGCTTTGATGCGTCACAATAAATCACAAAATCATTATTCCCTTCAGGCAATGACAATATAGGTGCCGTAGTTAGCTTTTTCTTCAATAACTGAAATGCTTTCTCTTGTTCATCCTTCCATTCAAATTTCTTTCCTTTATACGTTAATGCAGTCAAGGGTTTTGCTATTTTGGAGAAATCTTGGATGAATCTTCTGTAGTAACCAGCCAATCCTAAAAATTGACGTATATGCTTCGGAGTTTTTGGGGTTTCCCACTTTTCAACGATTTCGATCTTTGCCGGGTCCACCTGGATACCTTCTTTGTTCACTATGTGACCGAGGAATTGAACTTCTTCCAACCAAAATGCACACTTTGAAAACTTAGCTACAGTTTTTCTTTCCTCAATACGTCTAGCACTTTTCTCAAATGTTCTTCGTGCTCTTGATCATTCTTTGAGTAAATAAGTATGTCATCGATGAAAACAATGACAAACTTGTTAAGATATGGCCCGCACACTCGGTTCATAAGTTCCATGAACACAGCTGGTGCGTTAGTCAATCCAAACGGCATAACCATAAACTCGTAATGACCATAACGTGTCTTAAAAGCAGTTTTTGGAATATCATCCTCCTTTACTCATATTTGATGATATCCAGAATGTAAATCACTTTTCGAATAAACCGACGAGCCTTGTAGTTGATCAAATAAGTCGTCAATTCTCGACAGTGGATAACGGTTTTTGATGGTAAGTTTATTCAACTCTCTGTAGTCAATACACAACCTAAATGTACCATCCTTCTTCTTGACAAACAAAACAGGAGCTCCCCATGGTGATGTGCTTGGTCGAATGAAACCACGTTCTAATAGTTCTTACAATTGGCTTTGCAGTTCTTTCATCTCGCTGGGTGCAAGTCTGTAAGGAGCACGAGCTATTGGTGCAGCTCCTGGTACAAGATCTATTTGAAATTCAACAGATCGATGTGGAGGTAGTCCCGATAATTCTTTCGGAAATACATCGGGAAATTCTTTTGCGACGGGAACATCATTGATGCTCTTTTCTTCAGTTTGTACTTTCTCGACGTGTGCTAGAACAGCATAGCAATCTTTTCTTATTAGTTTTTGTGCCTTCAAATTACTAATAAGATGTAGCTTCGTGTTGCCCTTTTCTCCGTACACCATTAAGGGTTCTCCTTCTTCTCGTACAATGCGAATTGCATTTTTGTAACATACGATCTCTGCTTTCATCTCCTTCAGCCAGTCCATGCCAACTATTACATCAAAACTCATTAACTCTACTGGTATCAAATCAATCTTAAATATTTCGCTACCCAGTTTAATTTCTCGATTCCGGCATATATAATCTGCTGAAATTAATTTACCGTTTGCTAATTCGAGTAAAAATTTACTATCTAACGGCGTCAATGGACAACATAATTTAACATAAAAATCTCTACTCATATAGCTTCTATCCGCACCCGAATCTAATAAAACGTAAGCAGATTTATTGTCAATAAAAAACTTACCCGTAACAAGTTCCGGGTCTTCCTGTGCCTCTACCGCATTAATATTGAAAACTCTTCCGTGGCCTTGTCCATTCGTATTCTCCTGGTTCGGGCAATTTCTAATAATGTGGTCCGGTTTTCCACATTTATAACAAACTACATTGGCATAACTTGCTCCGACACTACTTGCTCCGACACTACTTGCTCCGCCATTACTCGTTCCGAACCCATTTGTTCCTTTCGTTCTGTTAACCCCTGGTCCGTAGACCTCACACTTCACCGCGCTATGACCATTTCTTTTACACTTGTTGGAAAATTTAGTACAGAACCCCGAGTGATACTTTTCACACCTTTGGCATAGCTGCTTCTGATTGTTGTTGTTGTTGCGGTTGTTATTGTTGTTAGGATGATTGTTGTAGTTGTTGTTGTTGTTGTGCCCTTTGTTGTAGTTGCGATTGATGTTGCGATTGTTGGGATAGTTGTTGTTGTATTGGTGACTCTTATCACCGTTTTCCTCCCACTTTCTTTTGACTAGCTTCAAGTTGGCCTCTTCGGCCGCCTGTTCTTTAATTCTTCCCTCAATCTGGTTCACTAGTCTGTGAGCCATTCTACATGCCTTTTGTATGGATGCAGGCTCGTGTGAACTTATATCTTCTTGGATTCTCTCCGGTAACCCTTTCACAAACGCGTCGATCTTCTCTTCCTCATCTTCGAACGCTCTCGGACACAATAGGCACAATTCTGTGAATCGTCTTTTGTACGAAGTAATATCGAATCCCTGTGTTCGTAACCCTCTAAGTTCTGACTTGAGCTTATTGACCTCAGTTCTGGGACGGTACTTCTCGTTCATCAAGTGCTTGAATGCTGACCACGGTAGCGCGTAAGCAGCATCTTGTCCCACTTGCTCTAGATAGGTATTCCACCATGTTAACGCAATACCTGTGAAGGTATGCGTAGCGTACTTCACTTTGTCTCCTTCAGCACACTTACTTATGGAAAACACCGATTCAACTTTCTCGGTCCACCGTTTCAATCCGATTGGTCCTTCGGTCCCATCAAATTCTGAAGGTTTCCAGGCAGTGAATGAAATGCCCCGTCCTAATCCATCTAGACGAAGTCATCAACATTTGGTCCCATTGCGATGATCGACTCCAAGTAATGTCTTTAAAATGAGCAAATGCACAGCGGAAGATTTCTTTCATACATGAGAATAAACATGCTTTCAAGTGTCAACCAAAAGGTTGGTGAGTTCATAGGTTTATCTTAAAACAATAAAATTCATCATTTTATTAGACCACAAGATTTAAATGCTGCATGGTACAAATGGGCCCAAATCCTACACCCGCCTGTAATGTACGTGCGATATATTTTAAATACAGTACACCTTTCTCGTGTACGCAATCCATTTTTCATAAATCATAGTAATCGTACACATATCTCGTGCACAAAAACTAATACACATAACCTGTGTATAAAAATCATTCTCTCGATACATAACATTCACATCAATTGGTGGCAATTATCATGTCCACATACTTCAATGGTGGCAATTATCATGTCCACATAATTCAATGGTGGCAATTATCATGTCCACATAATTCAATGGTGGCAATTATCATGTCCACATAATTCAATAATAATCCGTAGAACTTCTGTCTACATAATAATTCATTCGAGGAATGTTTTGCTTGTGTCTATCTCGTCAAACATTTATAAAAGCATTTCAAGTATTCGCAATTCAAAATATATTTCAAAAGCATTTAATAAAGCAGTTATAAAAACAGCGCATGTATTCTCAGTCCCAAAAATGTAAAGAGTAAAAGGGAATCAAATGAAACTCACCTAATGTATTTTGTAGTAAAAATACATATGACGACATTTAACAAGTGTAGGGTTGACCTCGGATTCACGAACCTATATCATTTGTATACATATTAACACATATCACATTTAATCAACGAGTTTATTTATATTATATACCATATTAGGATTAATATATATATATATATATATATATATATATATATATATATATATATATATATATATATATATATATATATATATATATATATATATATATATGATTATAAATAAAATGTTGTTATATAACTAATACTTTATTTGGTAAAATAATATTTATAATAGAAAGTTGTAATATTTTTATAAAAATAATAATACTGATAGTAATAGTAATAATATATAATAGAATTGATAGTAAAAATATTGATAATAATATATAAAAATCTTGATAAGGATATTATAATAATAAGTTATTTTATTTGTATAATAAAAACAATAATATTGATAGTAACACCTAATACTAATAATGATTAATAATCATACTAATTATGATAATAATAATAATAATAATAATAATAATAATAATAATAATAATAATAATAATAATAATAATAATAATAATAATAATAATAATAATAATAATGATAAAAGTGATAAAAATGATAATTTTACTAATAATGTTAATTTTAAATAAAATGAAAATTTTAATTTATAAGGATAATAATAATACATATATTCTTAATAATAATAATAATAATAATAATAATAATAATAATAATAATAATAATAATAATAATATTAATAATAATAATAATAATAATAATAATAATAATAATAATAATAATAATAATAATAATAATAATAATAATAATAACAATAATAATAATACTACCTTAGAAGTATTAATAGACTTCCAAAAAGAAAAACTGCCGTTGCCCAGGTTCGAACCTATGACCTCTCGCTTAATAAATCACACCCTTAACCACAGCTCCATTGTTTCTTTTCTAATTTATTTGATGCATAATTCCTTTAACTAGATTTCGGCCCGTTTAGAAATTGAATTTTTTTGCCCAACAGAAAATATAAGCTGGACCTCGGCTCACAGGAAAAATATGCTGGATCTCGGCCCAACAGGCAATCACGGTTCACGGCCCAGTTATAAAACATTGCATGGAGTTCGGCCCAAGTAGCAACATGATTAAGGACCCGTTCTATATGATACTTATTATTAATTGGGCGGCTAAAAAAAATTATAGAAGTGGAAACACGCTTTCTTGGATGCTCCATATGTTCACCACAACCTCGACAGGTTTTCCCTTTTTATTTATTTAATTATTTATTTATATATATTTTATTTTAAACGGAAACAGATCGATGAGTAACTTGCAGCCGTTAAGATGAAGAGGTTTATTGGGTCTGATTCTAACCAGAGACAACAGCACCCTAATTATAATTCGAACCGTGAGGTTGTTCAGTTGTTGATGATCGGTCAAGAATCAAGCAAACAATAGCAGTAATCTTCGAAGTTGTTTGGGTTTTAATTAACGCAGACAACACTCTGATATGTTACAGTTGACAAGTCGTCATCATCTCATTGTTCCATTACTTCATCACCGATATCATATATCATTCTTCTTCATTTTCATTTAGCTATCACCAATCATCATCTAATTATTATCAGTCATCATCTTCACATTCAACGTCTTCTTCTGGCTTGTAATTCGAACAACCACACAACAGTAAAGAAACGTGCAGCAGGTCCAGTTGTGGGTTTCAATTGGGTTATGGTTTGCGAAGGTTTAACACGGAACCAGGAGAAAAATAGAAGCTGTAGCAAATTGTAGTTAGAAGGAAGAAACAGAAAACGAAACAGTAACTGTAGGAGTGACGAGTTATTGTTGTAGTAGTGGTCATGGTTCTATCAGCCAAGACAGAAGTAACGGATAGATTGACGATGGCAATGAAAGTGAGTAATGGTGTTCATCAAGAACAGAAAAATAGTAGAATATGGTAGTCGTGATTAGGGTTAATGGTAAACCGAAACTTAACAGTTTAAATGGGTTTGTTCTAAAAAGGTGATAGGTTATACGTAAGTTTAATTCGAAATGGAAACAGGAAATAATAAAAAAAATATACCCGTTCGTATGTAGATGGTGATAGAGGTGATCATGGCGATTTGTTGGGTGACATGGTAGCCGGGTGGTGTTGATAGATCGATGAAACAAGAACAAGATGATGAATTTTTACCATGTTTCGGTTGTACACTGTATGTGTAAAAGATGGAAATGAAAATTTTTGGACACTAATACACTTGAATCTGTATTATCGAATAATATGTAGTTGGGGTGTCAATATTAGTTGGTGGTGGATTCTCTTCCAAAATAATGAGGAGATATTATGTTAAGCAACTAAACAACATAGATAGTAAAAGATTCTATATCAAACAAGTTTGATATTTTATGTAAAGTTAAAGTGATACAGTACATAATAGTAATAGAATAGTAATAAGACCTGTGAATTCAATTCTCAAATCTCATCTCAATATAAAAATAATAATATAATAATAATTATAATAATATTAAAAAAATATAAATGTGTGAAATTATTAGCAGTCGTCTCCTATTTCATTCACGGACTGAAATTCGTGTTCCGTTGATAAATCAGTGGCGGATAAAAGTACTCAGATAAATTCCAAATTGTTTAATTTAAATATATTTATTTATCTTAGTTATTATGGTATAAAAATTTGGTCATTAATTATTTACAATTATTAAATAAAAATTAAATTAATTATTAGCTCCCAACCCCAAGTAAAAATACTAAATGTTAAAACTAATCAAATAGATTCTACTAATATTTTTAACAAAGCTATAATTCATATAACTTATATTCAGATCATCGTTTATTTTGAAATTATATAAGTTCGAATTGAACCTCTCTAAATAATAATCGAAACGTCCAACGAGTCTTATAATAATTAAATAATTACATTTAATATACTATATATATATATATATATATATATATTTATTTATTTTAATAATAAACTTTATGATATCTTATATTATTTTATTTTACAAAATTAATTCCAATAACTAAATATTATAATATTTCAAATTATATTTCGAATTAATACATATATTTATATATACACACATTTATATATAACTACATATTTACAAGCAATGGTTCGTGAATCATCGGGAGCAGTCGAAGGATAATTGAATATCGTTTCAAAATTTTCTAGACTCAACATTACATACTTTGCTTATCGTATCAAAAAATATAAAGATTAAGTTTAAATTTGGTCGGAAATTTCCGGGTCGTCACAGTACCTACCCGTTAAAGAAATTTCGTCCCGAAATTTGAGCGAGGTGGTCATGGCTAACAATAAAGATGTTTTCATGACGAATATTAGTTGCTAAATAGAGTTTTATTACTATAGAGTAATATGGATGAGGTAATTCAATTACTCGAAGAGTACGAATGAAGCTATCACTAAATAGTGAAATGAGAAAGAGAAATTTCATCATAACTTTTGACTAGTCATGGTTGAATTTAGAAAATAAGGTACGTCTTAACTTTTGACGTTGTCTTGGTTGAATTTGAATTCCGGAATTCAAGGGATTTGAAGAAAATCTTCGAAATCTAAAAGATTTGATTCTTCGGCGAATAAGGAAATTAAGATCTCTATAATTAAATACGGTGATCTGCCTCAATTGCTCTATCTGATATTTTCATTATAAATTTAACTCTTCCGTTCCATTATTCTCACCATTCTTATACTATCTTTCTTAGTTCATACATCCAAAAGATTGTGAAAATGCTTAATCCCGTTCTAATCCTTGATATTTTCCTAATTATAATTTATGTCATCCTTCTTTTCATTCTTCCATCAGAAAAATTTGTTTACTTCTACTATTTCCTTGGGGTGATACTATTTTTAATTCCACCGTGTCTTTATATTGCTATAAACATTGATATACACGGTTTGTAATTTATGTGTTGTTATCGGGCTTTATATCTTCCCTTATACCTCGAAGTCCTTGCTTCTGTTTTCTATAATCATTGTCATCCCCAGTTAATACTTCCCCCCCTATTTGCTGCGATTTATACTCAAATTTCTATTTCGAAGCTTTGTCCCTTCGTTTCTTCTTCTTCTTGCGATTGGGCATCTCTTGTAATGGTCCAGAATTCGCAGATATAAGTTTCAGAATGAACATTGTTAATGTTCTAAGAAGGAAATCGTAATGGCATGATTTGATTTGTCAAATTACCAGAATCACTGAGAACAGAACTATCAAGAATATATTTTCTTGATATGTTCGGAGGTGAAGTAGAATGAACGAGTCGTGTAACATGGCACATGATGACGTTATGATCTGTGAATCATCACGTTCCATTAGAAACTCAGCATGACTTACTGTAATATAATTACGTTGATCAAGTGTCATTATATTATACTAACTCATGCATCAATTCCCAACACTACTTCAAAAACATTCATAATTTAAACTCGAATTTAAAAAAAAAAATTTAGAAACTAAAGTAGTTTCCTTTATGATGTAATATAGATAGCACGAAAAGATAAATAATTTCAGACGAGAATATTTATGAAAATATCTTCAGAAATATCGAAGATATTTATGATTATATTTTGGAGTTTCTAAGTTCGATGGTTGATGAGGAAGATTTTCCGCAAGATGTTAACATGAGTACGAAGCAAGATATTCATTGAAGGTTTCATCGGATCCAGAATTAACTGGATTCTTTGAATATATGGTATGGTCCTTGTATTTGTCCTTGGTCTCCTTTGTGGTTAGCTCAATCCATTTTTCAGTTCCAACTTTTCTGAGCTTTTCCAACATACTATTCTTTATCATCAAACTTTCGATGATTAAGGTCGTTTACGGTTGTCTATGGTTTCTGCTGCTTCATTCAGCTTTTTCAACATTCAGAGTATTGATTTGTGACTGAGTGCTTTTCAGAATTTTCAGAATGAGAGATCATAATTCTAAGAGATAAATGTCATACATATAACTGTTGATGTAGATATGCTGTGAGTTTTCAAAGTACTGATTGCTGATTCCCGGTAATTATTATGGCCGTTCTCGTTACAAGATGCGGATAAGTACATGACGAGACTTCAATAGATAAATATAGTGATTTGTCGGAGGGATTTAAACTAAGGAGCGACAAGGTTGCTGGTACATTTGCTGGTAATGTGGTGGAATATAAAAGAGTTCTCCGGTATCAAAAGGGTAATTGTATATATCAGGATTATAGTAAGGCTACTTCAAATGAAAAGTCGAAGGTGATTTGCTGGAGGTGTGACAAAATTGGCTACTTTGAAAAGGGATCGCAAAGTTATTTTTGCTAATAAATGCCAAAGGATCTGACGCGGCTACATGTTAAACTTTTACTCAGTTGCCGAGAGTTTCTCAGGTGCATAACTATATGCATAAATCTTTCCTTCCGTAAATGAAGTGCGGTTGGTTCATCCTCTCGATTGAGGTGTTTTCAAGAATCATGAAAGGTTTGAACGCGGATTGTAATCGTCAAGATACAAATGAGATTTAAGATGAAATCAAGTGGCAAACTTGAAGAATTGTTTAGTTTCATATGTTATAATCAATATTTTAATTCAATTTGATTGTCCAATGTTCTTAGTCCACAGTCGATAGTCCACAGTAGCAGTCCAATAATTCATATATAGTTTAATATATAATATTCGAATTAATTAATACGTATCGTGACCCGTGTACATGTCTCAGACTCGATCACAGCTCAAACTATATATATTATTGTAGAATCAACATCAACCCTGTATAGAGAACTCGATCATTACTGCATATAGAGTGTCTATGGTGATTCCAAATAATATATATAGATGCATCGATATGATATGTCAAAACCTTGTATACGTGTCCCG